>NW_026623069.1:0-300000 GCF_023065955.2 Ursus arctos | reverse complement strand
ATGTTCTAAGCCCTCCCATCCTCCCTGGGCTTCTGGCAGCAGCAGTGAAAAGAGAGGAGCAGAGCACTGGGACCCGTTTGACAAAAGCCGGCTTCCCACGGGAAAGTCTTTCTCCACGTGCAGACATGCTCCCAGGTGCCTGGGGCAAGGGGAAGGAAATGCCATACACTGACCTGGAAGAGACCACAGGGCCCAAGCACAGTCTGAACCCTTCCCTCAACCCGGCGGTTTTGCTAGCAGGAGTTCAACCCCAACGAACACAGCCCGGAGACCCCTGGGGCAAAAAAGGCTTCCGACGATCAATAGGTGCTTGCTGTGGAACACCTATCCCAAGGGGGGGAAGCCAGCTCAACAAAATGCCACACACCCAGGTGTAAGAAACAACATTGCCCAGGCATGGTCTAAGCCCCTCACCTCGTCCCTGTGCTTTGGGGAGCCGGAGGGACAGCCGAGGCACACGGCCCTGAGACCCCTTTGCAAAAAGCCGGCTTCCCACGGAAACAGTTTTCCTGAGGTGCAGACCCTATTCCAAGTGGTTGTGGCAAGGTAAAGCGAATGCCCTCCACTTCTCTGGAAGAAACCACAATGCCCAGCCATGTTCTAAGCCCTCCCATCCTCCCTGGGCTTCTGGCAGCAGCAGTGAAAAGAGAGGAGCAGAGCACTGGGACCCGTTTGACAAAAAACGGCTTCCCACGGGAAACTCTTTCTCCACGTGCAGACATGCTCCAAGGTGCCTGGGGCAAGGGGAAGGAAATGCCATACACTGACCTGGAAGAGACCACGGGGCCCAGGCACAGTCTGAGCCCTTCCCTCAACCCGGCGGTTTTGCTAGCAGGAGTTCAACCCCAAGGAACACAGCCCGGGGACCCCTGGGGCAAAAACGACTTCCGACGAACAATAGGTTCTTGCTGTGGAACACCTATCCCAAGTGGGGGTAGCCAGCTCAACAAAATGCCACACACCCAGGTGTAAGAAACAACATTGCCCAGGCAAGGTCTAAGCCCCTCACCTCGTCCCTGCGCTTTGGGGAGCCGGAGGGACTGCCGAGGCACACGGCCCTGAGACCCCTTTGCAAAAAGCCAGCTTCCCACGGAGACAGTTTTCCTGAGGTGCAGACTCTATCCCAAGTGGTTGTGGCAAGGTAAAGCAAATGCCCTCCACTTCTCTGGAAGAAACCACAGTGCCCAGCCATGTTCTAAGTCCTGCCATCCTCCCTGGGCTTCTGGCAGCAGGAGTGAAAAGAGAGGAGCAGAGCACTGGGACCCGTTTGACAAAAACCGGCTTCCCACGGGAAAGTCTTTCTCCACGGGCAGACATGCTCCCAGGTGCCTGGGGCAAGGGGAAGGAAATGCCATACACTGACCTGGAAGAGACCACAGGGCCCAGGCACAGTCTGAACCCTTCCCTCAACCCGGCGGTTTTGCTAGCAGGAGTTCAACCCCAACGAACACAGCCCGGAGACCCCTGAGGCAAAAACGGCTTCCGACGAACAATAGGCGCTTGCTGTGGAAAACCAATCCCAAGTTGGGGTAGCCAGCTCAACAAAATGCCACACACCCAGGTGTAAGAAACAACATTGCCCAGGCATGGTCTAAGCCCCTCACCTCGTCCCTGTGCTTTGGGGAGCCGGAGGGACAGCCGAGGCACACGGCCCTGAGACCCCTTTGCAAAAAGCCGGCTTCCCACGGAAACAGTTTTCCTGAGGTGCAGACCCTATTCCAAGTGGTTGTGGCAAGGTAAAGCGAATGCCCTCCACTTCTCTGGAAGAAACCACAATGCCCAGCCATGTTCTAAGCCCTCCCATCCTCCCTGGGCTTCTGGCAGCAGCAGTGAAAAGAGAGGAGCAGAGCACTGGGACCCGTTTGACAAAAACCGACTTCCCACGGGAAAGTCTTTCTCCACGTGCAGACATGCTCCAAGGTGCCTGGGGCAAGGGGAAGGAAATGCCATACACTGACATGGAAGAGACCACGGGGCCCAGGCACAGTCTGAACCCTTCCCTCAACCCGGCGGTTTTGCTAGCAGGAGTTCAACCCCAACGAACACAGCCCGGGGACCCCTGGGGCAAAAACGACTTCCGACGAACAATAGGTGCTTGCTGTGGAACACCTATCCCAAGTGGGGGTAGCCAGCTCAACAAAATGCCACACACCCAGGTGTAAGAAACAACATTGCCCAGGCATGGTCTAAGCCCCTCACCTCGTCCCTGTGCTTTGGGGAGCCGGAGGGACAGCCGAGGCACACGGCCCTGAGACCCCTTTGCAAAAAGCCGGCTTCCCACGGAAACAGTTTTCCTGAGGTGCAGACCCTATCCCAAGTGGTTGTGGCAAGGTAAAGCAAATGCCCTCCACTTCTCTGGAAGAAACCACATTGCCCAGCCATGTTCTAAGCCCTGCCATCCTCCCTGGGCTTCTGGCAGCAGGAGTGAAAAGAGAGGAGCAGAGCACTGGGACCCGTTTGACAAAACCCGGCTTCCCACGGGAAAGTCTTTCGCGGCGTACAGACATGCTCCCAGGTGCCTGGGGCAAGGGGAAGGAAATGCCATACACTGACCTGGAAGAGACCACAGGGCCCAGGCACAGTCTGAACCCTTCCCTCAACCCGGCGGTTTTGCTAGCAGGAGTTCAACCCCAACGAACACAGCCCGGAGACCCCTGAGGCAAAAACGGCTTCCGACGAACAATAGGCGCTTGCTGTGGAAAACCAATCCCAAGTGGGGGTAGCCAGGTCAACAAAATGCCACACACCCAGTTGTAAGAAACAACATTGCCCAGGCATGGTCTAAGCCCCTCACCTCGTCCCTGTGCTTTGGGGAGCCGGAGGGACAGCCGAGGCACACGGCCCTGAGACCCCTTTGCAAAAAGCCAGCTTCCCACGGAGACAGTTTTCCTGAGGTGCAGACCCTATCCCAAGTGGTTGTGGCAAGGTAAAGCAAATGCCCTCCACTTCTCTGGAAGAAACCACAATGCCCAGCCATGTTCTAAGCCCTCCCATCCTCCCTGGGCTTCTGGCAGCAGCAGTGAAAAGAGAGGAGCAGAGCACTGGGACCCGTTTGACAAAAACCGACTTCCCACGGGAAAGTCTTTCTCCACGTGCAGACATGCTCCAAGGTGCCTGGGGCAAGGGGAAGGAAATGCCATACACTGACATGGAAGAGACCACGGGGCCCAGGCACAGTCTGAACCCTTCCCTCAACCCGGCGGTTTTGCTAGCAGGAGTTCAACCCCAACGAACACAGCCCGGGGACCCCTGGGGCAAAAACGACTTCCGACGAACAATAGGTTCTTGCTGTGGAACACCTATCCCAAGTGGGGGTAGCCAGCTCAACAAAATGCCACACACCCAGGTGTAAGAAACAACATTGCCCAGGCATTGTCTAAGCCCCTCACCTCGTCCCTGTGCTTTGGGGAGCCGGAGGGACAGCCGAGGCACACGGCCCTGAGACCCCTTTGTAAAAAGCCGGCTTCGCACGGAAACAGTTTTCCTGAGGTGCAGACCCTATTCCAAGTGGTTGTGGCAAGGTAAAGCGAATGCCCTCCACTTCTCTGGAAGAAACCACAGTGCCCAACCATGTTCTAAGCCCTCCCATCCTCCCTGGGCTTCTGGCAGCAGGAGTGAAAAGAGAGGAGCAGAGCACTGGGCCCCGTTTGACAAAACCCGGCTTCCCACAGGATAATCTTTCTCCACGTGCAGACATGCTCCCAGGTGCCTGTGGCAAGGGGAAGGAAATGCCATACACTGACCTGGAAGAGACCACAGGGCCCAGGCACAGTCTGAACCCTTCCCTCAACCCGGCGGTTTTGCTAGCAGGAGTTCAACCCCAACGAACACAGCCCGGAGACCCCTGAGGCAAAAACGGCTTCCGACGAACAATAGGTGCTTGCTGTGGAACACCTATCCCAAGTGGGGGTAGCCAGCTCAACAAAATGCCACACACCCAGGTGTAAGAAACAACATTGCCCAGGCATGGTCTAAGCCCCTCACCTCGTCCCTGTGCTTTGGGGAGCCGGAGGGACACCCGAGGCACACGGCCCTGAGACCCCTTTGCAAAAAGCTGGCTTCCCACGGAGACAGTTTTCCTGGGGTGCAGACCCTATTCCAAGTGGTTGTGACAAGGTAAAGCAAATGCCCTCCACTTCTCTGGAAGAAACCACAGTGCCCAGCCATGTTCTAAGCCCTCCCATCCTCCCTGGGCTTCTGGCAGCAGCAGTGAAAAGAGAGGAGCAGAGCACTGGGACCCGTTTGACAAAAGCCGGCTTCCCACGGGAAAGTCTTTCTCCACGTGCAGACATGCTCCCAGGTGCCTGGGGCAAGGGGAAGGAAATGCCATACACTGACCTGGAAGAGACCACAGGGCCCAAGCACAGTCTGAACCCTTCCCTCAACCCGGCGGTTTTGCTAGCAGGAGTTCAACCCCAACGAACACAGCCCGGAGACCCCTGGGGCAAAAAAGGCTTCCGACGATCAATAGGTGCTTGCTGTGGAACACCTATCCCAAGGGGGGGAAGCCAGCTCAACAAAATGCCACACACCCAGGTGTAAGAAACAACATTGCACAGGCTTGGTCTAAGCCCCTCACCTCGTCCCTGTGCTTTGGGGAGCCGGAGGGACAGCCGAGGCACACGGCCCTGAGACCCCTTTGCAAAAAGCCGGCTTCCCACGGAAACAGTTTTCCTGAGGTGCAGACCCTATTCCAAGTGGTTGTGGCAAGGTAAAGCGAATGCCCTCCACTTCTCTGGAAGAAACCACAATGCCCAGCCATGTTCTAAGCCCTCCCATCCTCCCTGGGCTTCTGGCAGCAGCAGTGAAAAGAGAGGAGCAGAGCACTGGGACCCGTTTGACAAAAAACGGCTTCCCACGGGAAACTCTTTCTCCACGTGCAGACATGCTCCAAGGTGCCTGGGGCAAGGGGAAGGAAATGCCATACACTGACCTGGAAGAGACCACGGGGCCCAGGCACAGTCTGAGCCCTTCCCTCAACCCGGCGGTTTTGCTAGCAGGAGTTCAACCCCAAGGAACACAGCCCGGGGACCCCTGGGGCAAAAACGACTTCCGACGAACAATAGGTTCTTGCTGTGGAACACCTATCCCAAGTGGGGGTAGCCAGCTCAACAAAATGCCACACACCCAGGTGTAAGAAACAACATTGCCCAGGCAAGGTCTAAGCCCCTCACCTCGTCCCTGCGCTTTGGGGAGCCGGAGGGACTGCCGAGGCACACGGCCCTGAGACCCCTTTGCAAAAAGCCAGCTTCCCACGGAGACAGTTTTCCTGAGGTGCAGACTCTATCCCAAGTGGTTGTGGCAAGGTAAAGCAAATGCCCTCCACTTCTCTGGAAGAAACCACAGTGCCCAGCCATGTTCTAAGTCCTGCCATCCTCCCTGGGCTTCTGGCAGCAGGAGTGAAAAGAGAGGAGCAGAGCACTGGGACCCGTTTGACAAAAACCGGCTTCCCACGGGAAAGTCTTTCTCCACGGGCAGACATGCTCCCAGGTGCCTGGGGCAAGGGGAAGGAAATGCCATACACTGACCTGGAAGAGACCACAGGGCCCAGGCACAGTCTGAACCCTTCCCTCAACCCGGCGGTTTTGCTAGCAGGAGTTCAACCCCAACGAACACAGCCCGGAGACCCCTGAGGCAAAAACGGCTTCCGACGAACAATAGGCGCTTGCTGTGGAAAACCAATCCCAAGTTGGGGTAGCCAGCTCAACAAAATGCCACACACCCAGGTGTAAGAAACAACATTGCCCAGGCATGGTCTAAGCCCCTCACCTCGTCCCTGTGCTTTGGGGAGCCGGAGGGACAGCCGAGGCACACGGCCCTGAGACCCCTTTGCAAAAAGCCGGCTTCCCACGGAAACAGTTTTCCTGAGGTGCAGACCCTATTCCAAGTGGTTGTGGCAAGGTAAAGCGAATGCCCTCCACTTCTCTGGAAGAAACCACAATGCCCAGCCATGTTCTAAGCCCTCCCATCCTCCCTGGGCTTCTGGCAGCAGCAGTGAAAAGAGAGGAGCAGAGCACTGGGACCCGTTTGACAAAAACCGACTTCCCACGGGAAAGTCTTTCTCCACGTGCAGACATGCTCCAAGGTGCCTGGGGCAAGGGGAAGGAAATGCCATACACTGACATGGAAGAGACCACGGGGCCCAGGCACAGTCTGAACCCTTCCCTCAACCCGGCGGTTTTGCTAGCAGGAGTTCAACCCCAACGAACACAGCCCGGGGACCCCTGGGGCAAAAACGACTTCCGACGAACAATAGGTGCTTGCTGTGGAACACCTATCCCAAGTGGGGGTAGCCAGCTCAACAAAATGCCACACACCCAGGTGTAAGAAACAACATTGCCCAGGCATGGTCTAAGCCCCTCACCTCGTCCCTGTGCTTTGGGGAGCCGGAGGGACAGCCGAGGCACACGGCCCTGAGACCCCTTTGCAAAAAGCCGGCTTCCCACGGAAACAGTTTTCCTGAGGTGCAGACCCTATCCCAAGTGGTTGTGGCAAGGTAAAGCAAATGCCCTCCACTTCTCTGGAAGAAACCACATTGCCCAGCCATGTTCTAAGCCCTGCCATCCTCCCTGGGCTTCTGGCAGCAGGAGTGAAAAGAGAGGAGCAGAGCACTGGGACCCGTTTGACAAAACCCGGCTTCCCACGGGAAAGTCTTTCGCGGCGTACAGACATGCTCCCAGGTGCCTGGGGCAAGGGGAAGGAAATGCCATACACTGACCTGGAAGAGACCACAGGGCCCAGGCACAGTCTGAACCCTTCCCTCAACCCGGCGGTTTTGCTAGCAGGAGTTCAACCCCAACGAACACAGCCCGGAGACCCCTGAGGCAAAAACGGCTTCCGACGAACAATAGGCGCTTGCTGTGGAAAACCAATCCCAAGTGGGGGTAGCCAGGTCAACAAAATGCCACACACCCAGTTGTAAGAAACAACATTGCCCAGGCATGGTCTAAGCCCCTCACCTCGTCCCTGTGCTTTGGGGAGCCGGAGGGACAGCCGAGGCACACGGCCCTGAGACCCCTTTGCAAAAAGCCAGCTTCCCACGGAGACAGTTTTCCTGAGGTGCAGACCCTATCCCAAGTGGTTGTGGCAAGGTAAAGCAAATGCCCTCCACTTCTCTGGAAGAAACCACAATGCCCAGCCATGTTCTAAGCCCTCCCATCCTCCCTGGGCTTCTGGCAGCAGCAGTGAAAAGAGAGGAGCAGAGCACTGGGACCCGTTTGACAAAAACCGACTTCCCACGGGAAAGTCTTTCTCCACGTGCAGACATGCTCCAAGGTGCCTGGGGCAAGGGGAAGGAAATGCCATACACTGACATGGAAGAGACCACGGGGCCCAGGCACAGTCTGAACCCTTCCCTCAACCCGGCGGTTTTGCTAGCAGGAGTTCAACCCCAACGAACACAGCCCGGGGACCCCTGGGGCAAAAACGACTTCCGACGAACAATAGGTTCTTGCTGTGGAACACCTATCCCAAGTGGGGGTAGCCAGCTCAACAAAATGCCACACACCCAGGTGTAAGAAACAACATTGCCCAGGCATTGTCTAAGCCCCTCACCTCGTCCCTGTGCTTTGGGGAGCCGGAGGGACAGCCGAGGCACACGGCCCTGAGACCCCTTTGTAAAAAGCCGGCTTCGCACGGAAACAGTTTTCCTGAGGTGCAGACCCTATTCCAAGTGGTTGTGGCAAGGTAAAGCGAATGCCCTCCACTTCTCTGGAAGAAACCACAGTGCCCAACCATGTTCTAAGCCCTCCCATCCTCCCTGGGCTTCTGGCAGCAGGAGTGAAAAGAGAGGAGCAGAGCACTGGGCCCCGTTTGACAAAACCCGGCTTCCCACAGGATAATCTTTCTCCACGTGCAGACATGCTCCCAGGTGCCTGTGGCAAGGGGAAGGAAATGCCATACACTGACCTGGAAGAGACCACAGGGCCCAGGCACAGTCTGAACCCTTCCCTCAACCCGGCGGTTTTGCTAGCAGGAGTTCAACCCCAACGAACACAGCCCGGAGACCCCTGAGGCAAAAACGGCTTCCGACGAACAATAGGTGCTTGCTGTGGAACACCTATCCCAAGTGGGGGTAGCCAGCTCAACAAAATGCCACACACCCAGGTGTAAGAAACAACATTGCCCAGGCATGGTCTAAGCCCCTCACCTCGTCCCTGTGCTTTGGGGAGCCGGAGGGACACCCGAGGCACACGGCCCTGAGACCCCTTTGCAAAAAGCTGGCTTCCCACGGAGACAGTTTTCCTGGGGTGCAGACCCTATTCCAAGTGGTTGTGACAAGGTAAAGCAAATGCCCTCCACTTCTCTGGAAGAAACCACAGTGCCCAGCCATGTTCTAAGCCCTCCCATCCTCCCTGGGCTTCTGGCAGCAGCAGTGAAAAGAGAGGAGCAGAGCACTGGGACCCGTTTGACAAAAGCCGGCTTCCCACGGGAAAGTCTTTCTCCACGTGCAGACATGCTCCCAGGTGCCTGGGGCAAGGGGAAGGAAATGCCATACACTGACCTGGAAGAGACCACAGGGCCCAAGCACAGTCTGAACCCTTCCCTCAACCCGGCGGTTTTGCTAGCAGGAGTTCAACCCCAACGAACACAGCCCGGAGACCCCTGGGGCAAAAAAGGCTTCCGACGATCAATAGGTGCTTGCTGTGGAACACCTATCCCAAGGGGGGGAAGCCAGCTCAACAAAATGCCACACACCCAGGTGTAAGAAACAACATTGCACAGGCTTGGTCTAAGCCCCTCACCTCGTCCCTGTGCTTTGGGGAGCCGGAGGGACAGCCGAGGCACACGGCCCTGAGACCCCTTTGCAAAAAGCCGGCTTCCCACGGAAACAGTTTTCCTGAGGTGCAGACCCTATTCCAAGTGGTTGTGGCAAGGTAAAGCGAATGCCCTCAACTTCTCTGGAAGAAACCACAATGCCCAGCCATGTTCTAAGCCCTCCCATCCTCCCTGGGCTTCTGGCAGCAGCAGTGAAAAGAGAGGAGCAGAGCACTGGGACCCGTTTGACAAAAAACGGCTTCCCACGGGAAAGTCTTTCTCCACGTGCAGACATGCTCCAAGGTGCCTGGGGCAAGGGGAAGGAAATGCCATACACTGACCTGGAAGAGACCACGGGGCCCAGGCACAGTCTGAGCCCTTCCCTCAACCCGGCGGTTTTGCTAGCAGGAGTTCAACCCCAACGAACACAGCCCGGGGACCCCTGGGGCAAAAACGACTTCCGACGAACAATAGGTTCTTGCTGTGGAACACCTATCCCAAGTGGGGGTAGCCAGCTCAACAAAATGCCACACACCCAGGTGTAAGAAACAACATTGCCCAGGCATGGTCTAAGCCCCTCACCTCGTCCCTGCGCTTTGGGGAGCCGGAGGGACTGCCGAGGCACACGGCCCTGAGACCCCTTTGCAAAAAGCCAGCTTCCCACGGAGACAGTTTTCCTGAGGTGCAGACTCTATCCCAAGTGGTTGTGGCAAGGTAAAGCAAATGCCCTCCACTTCTCTGGAAGAAACCACAGTGCCCAGCCATGTTCTAAGTCCTGCCATCCTCCCTGGGCTTCTGGCAGCAGGAGTGAAAAGAGAGGAGCAGAGCACTGGGACCCGTTTGACAAAAACCGGCTTCCCACGGGAAAGTCTTTCTCCACGGGCAGACATGCTCCCAGGTGCCTGGGGCAAGGGGAAGGAAATGCCATACACTGACCTGGAAGAGACCACAGGGCCCAGGCACAGTCTGAACCCTTCCCTCAACCCGGCGGTTTTGCTAGCAGGAGTTCAACCCCAACGAACACAGCCCGGAGACCCCTGAGGCAAAAACGGCTTCCGACGAACAATAGGCGCTTGCTGTGGAAAACCAATCCCAAGTGGGGGTAGCCAGCTCAACAAAATGCCACACACCCAGGTGTAAGAAACAACATTGCCCAGGCATGGTCTAAGCCCCTCACCTCGTCCCTGTGCTTTGGGGAGCCGGAGGGACAGCCGAGGCACACGGCCCTGAGACCCCTTTGCAAAAAGCCGGCTTCCCACGGAAACAGTTTTCCTGAGGTGAAGACCCTATTCCAAGTGGTTGTGGCAAGGTAAAGCGAATGCCCTCCACTTCTCTGGAAGAAACCACAATGCCCAGCCATGTTCTAAGCCCTCCCATCCTCCCTGGGCTTCTGGCAGCAGCAGTGAAAAGAGAGGAGCAGAGCACTGGGACCCGTTTGACAAAAACCGACTTCCCACGGGAAAGTCTTTCTCCACGTGCAGACATGCTCCAAGGTGCCTGGGGCAAGGGGAAGGAAATGCCATACACTGACATGGAAGAGACCACGGGGCCCAGGCACAGTCTGAACCCTTCCCTCAACCCGGCGGTTTTGCTAGCAGGAGTTCAACCCCAACGAACACAGCCCGGGGACCCCTGGGGCAAAAACGACTTCCGACGAAAAATAGGTTCTTGCTGTGCAACACCTATCCCAAGTGGGGGTAGCCAGCTCAACAAAATGCCACACACCCAGGTGTAAGAAACAACATTGCCCAGGCATTGTCTAAGCCCCTCACCTCGTCCCTGTGCTTTGGGGAGCCGGAGGGACAGCCGAGGAACATGGCCCTGAGACCCCTTTGCAAAAAGCCGGCTTCCCACGGAAACAGTTTTCCTGAGGTGCAGACCCTATTCCAAGTGGTTGTGGCAAGGTAAAGCAAATGCCCTCCACCTCTCTGGAAGAAACCACAATGCCCAGCCATGTTCTAAGCCCTCCCATCCTCCCTGGGCTTCTGGCAGCAGGAGTGAAAAGAGAGGAGCAGAGCACTGGGACCCGTTTGACAAAACCCGGCTTCCCACGGGAAAGTCTTTCTCCACGTGCAGACATGCTCCAAGGTGCCTGGGGCAAGGGGAAGGAAATGCCATACACTGACCTGGAAGAGACCACAGGGCCCATGTACAGTCTGAACCCTTCCCTCAACCCGGCGGTTTTGCTAGCAGGAGTTCAAACCCAACGAACACAGCCCGGAGACCCCTGGGGCAAAAACGGCTTCCGACGAACAATAGGTGCTTGCTGTGGAACACCTATCCCAAGTGGGGGTAGCCAGCTCAATAAAATGCCACACACCCAGGTGTAAGAAACAACATTGCCCAGGGTTGGTCTAAGCCCCTCACCTCGTCCCTGTGCTTTGGGGAGCCGGAGGGACAGCCGAGGCCCACGGCCCTGAGACCCCTTTGCAAAAAGCCGGGTTCCCACGGAAAGAGTTTTCCTGAGGTGCAGACCCTATCCCAAGTGGTTGTGGCAAGGTAAAGCAAATGCCCTCCACTTCTCTGGAAGAAACCACAGTGCCCAGCCATGTTCTAAGCCCTGCCATCCTCCCTGGGCTTCTGGCAGCAGGAGTGAAAAGAGAGGAGCAGAGCACTGGGACCCGTTTGACAAAACCCGGCTTCCCACGGGAAAGTCTTTCGCGGCGTACAGACATGCTCCCAGGTGCCTGGGGCAAGGGGAAGGAAATGCCATACACTGACCTGGAAGAGACCACAGGGCCCAGGCACAGTCTGAACCCTTCCCTCAACCCGGCGGTTTTGCTAGCAGGAGTTCAACCCCAACGAACACAGCCCGGAGACCCCTGAGGCAAAAACGGCTTCCGACGAACAATAGGCGCTTGCTGTGGAAAACCAATCCCAAGTGGGGGTAGCCAGCTCAACAAAATGCCACACACCCAGGTGTAAGAAACAACATTGCCCAGGCATGGTCTAAGCCCCTCACCTCGTCCCTGTGCTTTGGGGAGCCGGAGGGACAGCCGAGGCACACGGCCCTGAGACCCCTTTGCAAAAAGCCAGCTTCCCACGGAGACAGTTTTCCTGAGGTGCAGACCCTATCCCAAGTGGTTGTGGCAAGGTAAAGCAAATGCCCTCCACTTCTCTGGAAGAAACCACAGTGCCCAGCCATGTTCTAAGCCCTGCCATCCTCCCTGGGCTTCTGGCAGCAGGAGTGAAAAGAGAGGAGCAGAGCACTGGGACCCGTTTGACAAAAACCGGCTTCCCACGGGAAAGTCTTTCGCGGCGTACAGACATGCTCCCAGGTGCCTGGGGCAAGGGGAAGGAAATGCCATACACTCACCTGGAAGAGACCACAGGGCCCAGGCACAGTCTGAACCCTTCCCTCAACCCGGCGGTTTTGCTAGCAGGAGTTCAAACCCAACGAACACAGCCCGGGGACCCCTGGGGCAAAAACGACTTCCGACGAACAATAGGTTCTTGCTGTGGAACACCTATCCCAAGTGGGGGTAGCCAGCTCAACAAAATGCCACACACCCAGGTGTAAGAAACAACATTGCCCAGGCATTGTCTAAGCCCCTCACCTCGTCCCTGTGCTTTGGGGAGCCGGAGGGACAGCCGAGGCACACGGCCCTGAGACCCCTTTGTAAAAAGCCGGCTTCGCACGGAAACAGTTTTCCTGAGGTGCAGACCCTATTCCAAGTGGTTGTGGCAAGGTAAAGCGAATGCCCTCCACTTCTCTGGAAGAAACCACAGTGCCCAACCATGTTCTAAGCCCTCCCATCCTCCCTGGGCTTCTGGCAGCAGGAGTGAAAAGAGAGGAGCAGAGCACTGGGCCCCGTTTGACAAAACCCGGCTTCCCACGGGATAATCTTTCTCCACGTGCAGACATGCTCCCAGGTGCCTGTGGCAAGGGGAAGGAAATGCCATACACTGACCTGGAAGAGACCACAGGGCCCAGGCACAGTCTGAACCCTTCCCTCAACCCGGCGGTTTTGCTAGCAGGAGTTCAACCCCAACGAACACAGCCCGGAGACCCCTGAGGCAAAAACGGCTTCCGACGAACAATAGGTGCTTGCTGTGGAACACCTATCCCAAGTGGGGGTAGCCAGCTCAACAAAATGCCACACACCCAGGTGTAAGAAACAACATTGCCCAGGCATGGTCTAAGCCCCTCACCTCGTCCCTGTGCTTTGGGGAGCCGGAGGGACACCCGAGGCACACGGCCCTGAGACCCCTTTGCAAAAAGCTGGCTTCCCACGGAGACAGTTTTCCTGAGGTGCAGACCCTATTCCAAGTGGTTGTGACAAGGTAAAGCAAATGCCCTCCACTTCTCTGGAAGAAACCACAGTGCCCAGCCATGTTCTAAGCCCTCCCATCCTCCCTGGGCTTCTGGCAGCAGCAGTGAAAAGAGAGGAGCAGAGCACTGGGACCCGTTTGACAAAAGCCGGCTTCCCACGGGAAAGTCTTTCTCCACGTGCAGACATGCTCCCAGGTGCCTGGGGCAAGGGGAAGGAAATGCCATACACTGACCTGGAAGAGACCACAGGGCCCAAGCACAGTCTGAACCCTTCCCTCAACCCGGCGGTTTTGCTAGCAGGAGTTCAACCCCAACGAACACAGCCCGGAGACCCCTGGGGCAAAAAAGGCTTCCGACGATCAATAGGTGCTTGCTGTGGAACACCTATCCCAAGGGGGGGAAGCCAGCTCAACAAAATGCCACACACCCAGGTGTAAGAAACAACATTGCACAGGCTTGGTCTAAGCCCCTCACCTCGTCCCTGTGCTTTGGGGAGCCGGAGGGACAGCCGAGGCACACGGCCCTGAGACCCCTTTGCAAAAAGCCGGCTTCCCACGGAAACAGTTTTCCTGAGGTGCAGACCCTATTCCAAGTGGTTGTGGCAAGGTAAAGCGAATGCCCTCCACTTCTCTGGAAGAAACCACAATGCCCAGCCATGTTCTAAGCCCTCCCATCCTCCCTGGGCTTCTGGCAGCAGCAGTGAAAAGAGAGGAGCAGAGCACTGGAACCCGTTTGACAAAAAACGGCTTCCCACGGGAAAGTCTTTCTCCACGTGCAGACATGCTCCAAGGTGCCTGGGGCAAGGGGAAGGAAATGCCATACACTGACCTGGAAGAGACCACGGGGCCCAGGCACAGTCTGAGCCCTTCCCTCAACCCGGCGGTTTTGCTAGCAGGAGTTCAACCCCAACGAACACAGCCCGGGGACCCCTGGGGCAAAAACGACTTCCGACGAACAATAGGTTCTTGCTGTGGAACACCTATCCCAAGTGGGGGTAGCCAGCTCAACAAAATGCCACACACCCAGGTGTAAGAAACAACATTGCCCAGGCATGGTCTAAGCCCCTCACCTCGTCCCTGCGCTTTGGGGAGCCGGAGGGACTGCCGAGGCACACGGCCCTGAGACCCCTTTGCAAAAAGCCAGCTTCCCACGGAGACAGTTTTCCTGAGGTGCAGACCCTATCCCAAGTGGTTGTGGCAAGGTAAAGCAAATGCCCTCCACTTCTCTGGAAGAAACCACAGTGCCCAGCCATGTTCTAAGTCCTGCCATCCTCCCTGGGCTTCTGGCAGCAGGAGTGAAAGGAGAGGAGCAGAGCACTGGGACCCGTTTGACAAAAACCAGCTTCCCACGGGAAAGTCTTTCTCCACGGGCAGACATGCTCCCAGGTGCCTGGGGCAAGGGGAAGGAAATGCCATACACTGACCTGGAAGAGACCACAGGGCCCAGGCACAGTCTGAACCCTTCCCTCAACCCGGCGGTTTTGCTAGCAGGAGTTCAACCCCAACGAACACAGCCCGGAGACCCCTGAGGCAAAAACGGCTTCCGACGAACAATAGGCGCTTGCTGTGGAAAACCAATCCCAAGTGGGGGTAGCCAGCTCAACAAAATGCCACACACCCAGGTGTAAGAAACAACATTGCCCAGGCATGGTCTAAACCCCTCACCTCGTCCCTGTGCTTTGGGGAGCCGGAGGGACACCCGAGGCACACGGCCCTGAGACCCCTTTGCAAAAAGCCGGCTTCCCACGGAAACAGTTTTCCTGAGGTGCAGACCCTATTCCAAGTGGTTGTGGCAAGGTAAAGCGAATGCCCTCCACTTCTCTGGAAGAAACCACAATGCCCAGCCATGTTCTAAGCCCTCCCATCCTCCCTGGGCTTCTGGCAGCAGCAGTGAAAAGAGAGGAGCAGAGCACTGGGACCCGTTTGACAAAAACCGACTTCCCACGGGAAAGTCTTTCTCCACGTGCAGACATGCTCCAAGGTGCCTGGGGCAAGGGGAAGGAAATGCCATACACTGACATGGAAGAGACCACGGGGCCCAGGCACAGTCTGAACCCTTCCCTCAACCCGGCGGTTTTGCTAGCAGGAGTTCAACCCCAACGAACACAGCCCGGGGACCCCTGGGGCAAAAACGACTTCCGACGAACAATAGGTTCTTGCTGTGGAACACCTATCCCAAGTGGGGGTAGCCAGCTCAACAAAATGCCACACACCCAGGTGTAAGAAACAACATTGCCCAGGCATTGTCTAAGCCCCTCACCTCGTCCCTGTGCTTTGGGGAGCCGGAGGGACAGCCGAGGCACACGGCCCTGAGACCCCTTTGTAAAAAGCCGGCTTCGCACGGAAACAGTTTTCCTGAGGTGCAGAACCTATTCCAAGTGGTTGTGGCAAGGTAAAGCGAATGCCCTCCACTTCTCTGGAAGAAACCACAGTGCCCAACCATGTTCTAAGCCCTCCCATCCTCCCTGGGCTTCTGGCAGCAGGAGTGAAAAGAGAGGAGCAGAGCACTGGGCCCCGTTTGACAAAACCCGGCTTCCCACGGGATAATCTTTCTCCACGTGCAGACATGCTCCCAGGTGCCTGTGGCAAGGGGAAGGAAATGCCATACACTGACCTGGAAGAGACCACAGGGCCCAGGCACAGTCTGAACCCTTCCCTCAACCCGGCGGTTTTGCTAGCAGGAGTTCAACCCCAACGAACACAGCCCGGAGACCCCTGAGGCAAAAACGGCTTCCGACGAACAATAGGTGCTTGCTGTGGAACACCTATCCCAAGTGGGGGTAGCCAGCTCAACAAAATGCCACACACCCAGGTGTAAGAAACAACATTGCCCAGGCATGGTCTAAGCCCCTCACCTCGTCCCTGTGCTTTGGGGAGCCGGAGGGACACCCGAGGCACACGGCCCTGAGACCCCTTTGCAAAAAGCTGGCTTCCCACGGAGACAGTTTTCCTGAGGTGCAGACCCTATTCCAAGTGGTTGTGACAAGGTAAAGCAAATGCCCTCCACTTCTCTGGAAGAAACCACAGTGCCCAGCCATGTTCTAAGCCCTCCCATCCTCCCTGGGCTTCTGGCAGCAGCAGTGAAAAGAGAGGAGCAGAGCACTGGGACCCGTTTGACAAAAGCCGGCTTCCCACGGGAAAGTCTTTCTCCACGTGCAGACATGCTCCCAGGTGCCTGGGGCAAGGGGAAGGAAATGCCATACACTGACCTGGAAGAGACCACAGGGCCCAAGCACAGTCTGAACCCTTCCCTCAACCCGGCGGTTTTGCTAGCAGGAGTTCAACCCCAACGAACACAGCCCGGAGACCCCTGGGGCAAAAAAGGCTTCCGACGATCAATAGGTGCTTGCTGTGGAACACCTATCCCAAGGGGGGGAAGCCAGCTCAACAAAATGCCACACACCCAGGTGTAAGAAACAACATTGCACAGGCTTGGTCTAAGCCCCTCACCTCGTCCCTGTGCTTTGGGGAGCCGGAGGGACAGCCGAGGCACACGGCCCTGAGACCCCTTTGCAAAAAGCCGGCTTCCCACGGAAACAGTTTTCCTGAGGTGCAGACCCTATTCCAAGTGGTTGTGGCAAGGTAAAGCGAATGCCCTCCACTTCTCTGGAAGAAACCACAATGCCCAGCCATGTTCTAAGCCCTCCCATCCTCCCTGGGCTTCTGGCAGCAGCAGTGAAAAGAGAGGAGCAGAGCACTGGAACCCGTTTGACAAAAAACGGCTTCCCACGGGAAAGTCTTTCTCCACGTGCAGACATGCTCCAAGGTGCCTGGGGCAAGGGGAAGGAAATGCCATACACTGACATGGAAGAGACCACGGGGCCCAGGCACAGTCTGAACCCTTCCCTCAACCCGGCGGTTTTGCTAGCAGGAGTTCAACCCCAACGAACACAGCCCGGGGACCCCTGGGGCAAAAACGACTTCCGACGAACAATAGGTTCTTGCTGTGGAACACCTATCCCAAGTGGGGGTAGCCAGCTCAACAAAATGCCACACACCCAGGTGTAAGAAACAACATTGCCCAGGCATTGTCTAAGCCCCTCACCTCGTCCCTGTGCTTTGGGGAGCCGGAGGGACAGCCGAGGCACACGGCCCTGAGACCCCTTTGCAAAAAGCCGGCTTCCCACGGAAACAGTTTTCCTGAGGTGCAGACCCTATTCCAAGTGGTTGTGGCAAGGTAAAGCGAATGCCCTCCACTTCTCTGGAAGAAACCACAGTGCCCAACCATGTTCTAAGCCCTCCCATCCTCCCTGGGCTTCTGGCAGCAGGAGTGAAAAGAGAGGAGCAGAGCACTGGGCCCCGTTTGACAAAACCCGGCTTCCCATGGGATAATCTTTCTCCACGTGCAGACATGCTCCCAGGTGCCTGTGGCAAGGGGAAGGAAATGCCATACACTGACCTGGAAGAGACCACAGGGCCCAGGCACAGTCTGAACCCTTCCCTCAACCCGGCGGTTTTGCTAGCAGGAGTTCAACCCCAACGAACACAGCCCGGAGACCCCTGAGGCAAAAACGGCTTCCGACGAACAATAGGTGCTTGCTGTGGAACACCTATCCCAAGTGGGGGTAGCCAGCTCAACAAAATGCCACACACCCAGGTGTAAGAAACAACATTGCCCAGGCATGGTCTAAGCCCCTCACCTCGTCCCTGTGCTTTGGGGAGCCGGAGGGACAGCCGAGGCACACGGCCCTGAGACCCCTTTGCAAAAAGCTGGCTTCCCACGGAGACAGTTTTCCTGAGGTGCAGACCCTATTCCAAGTGGTTGTGACAAGGTAAAGCAAATGCCCTCCACTTCTCTGGAAGAAACCACAGTGCCCAGCCATGTTCTAAGCCCTCCCATCCTCCCTGGGCTTCTGGCAGCAGCAGTGAAAAGAGAGGAGCAGAGCACTGGGACAAGTTTGACAAAACCCTGCTTCCCACGGGAAAGTCTTTCTCCACGTGCAGACATGCTCCCAGGTGCCTGTGGCAAGGGGAAGGAAATGCCATACACTGACCTGGAAGAGACCACAGGGCCCAGGCACAGTCTGAACCCTTCCCTCAACCCGGCGGTTTTGCTAGCAGGAGTTCAACCCCAACGAACACAGCCCGGAGACCCCTGGGGCAAAAACGGCTTCCTACGAACAATAGGTGCTTGCTGTGGAACACCTATCCCAAGTGGGGGTAGCCAGCTCAACAAAATGCCACACACCCAGGTGTAAGAAACAACATTGCCCAGGCATGGTCTAAGCCCCTCACCTCGTCCCTGTGCTTTGGGGAGCCGGAGGGACACCCGAGGCACACGGCCCTGAGACCCCTTTGCAAAAAGCCGGCTTCCCACGGAAACAGTTTTCCTGAGGTGCAGACCCTATCCCAAGTGGTTGTGGCAAGGTAAAGCAAATGCCCTCCACTTCTCTGGAAGAAACCACAGTGCCCAGCCATGTTCTAAGCCCTCCCATCCTCCCTGGGCTTCTGGCAGCAGGAGTGAAAAGAGACGAGCAGAGCACTGGGACTCGTTTGACAAAAACCGGCTTCCCACGGGAAAGTCTTTCTCCACGTGCAGACATGCTCCCAGGTGCCTGGGGCAAGGGGAAGGAAATGCCATACACTGACCTGGAAGAGACCACAGGGCCCAGGCACAGTCTGAACCCTTCCCTCAACCCGGCGGTTTTGCTAGCAGGAGTTCAAACCCAACGAACACAGCCCGGAGACCCCTGGGGCAAAAAAGGCTTCCGATGATCAATAGGTGCTTGCTGTGGAACACCTATCCCAAGTGGGGGAAGCCAGCTCAACAAAATGCCACACACCCAGGTGTAAGAAACAACATTGCCCAGGCATGGTCTAAGCCCCTCACCTCGTCCCTGTGCTTTGGGGAGCCGGAGGGACAGCCGAGGCACACGGCCCTGAGACCCCTTTGCAAAAAGCCGGCTTCCCACGGAAACAGTTTTCCTGAGGTGCAGACCCTATTCCAAGTGGTTGTGGCAAGGTAAAGCGAATGCCCTCCACTTCTCTGGAAGAAACCACAATGCCCAGCCATGTTCTAAGCCCTCCCATCCTCCCTGGGCTTCTGGCAGCAGGAGTGAAAAGAGAGGAGCAGAGCACTGGGACCCGTTTGACAAAAACCGGCTTCCCACGGGAAAGTCTTTCTCCACGTGCAGACATGCTCCAAGGTGCCTGGGGCAAGGTTAAGGAAATGCCATACACTGACCTGGAAGAGACCACGGGGCCCAGGCACAGTCTGAACCCTTCCCTCAACCCGGCGGTTTTGCTAGCAGGAGTTCAAACCCAACGAACACAGCCCGGGGACCCCTGGGGCAAAAACGGCTTCTGACGAACAATAGGTGCTTGCTGTGGAACACCTATCCCAAGTGGGGGTAGCCAGCTCAACAAAATGCCACACACCCAGGTGTAAGAAACAACATTCCCCAGGCATGGTCTAAGCCCCTCACCTCGTCCCTGTGCTTTGGGGAGCCGGAGGGACAGCCGAGGCACACGGCCCTGAGACCCCTTTGCAAAAAGCCGGCTTCCCACGGAGACAGTTTTCCTGAGGTGCAGACCCTATCCCAAGTGGTTGTGGCAAGGTAAAGCAAATGCCCTCCACTTCTCTGGAAGAAACCACAGTGCCCAGCCATGTTCTAAGCCCTGCCATCCTCCCTGGGCTTCTGGCAGCAGGAGTGAAAAGAGAGGAGCAGAGCACTGGGACCCGTTTGACAAAAACCGGCTTCCCACGGGAAAGTCTTTCTCCACGTGCAGACATGCTCCCAGGTGCCTGTGGCAAGGGGAAGGAAATGCCATACACTGACCTGGAAGAGACCACAGGGCCCAAGCACAGTCTGAACCCTTCCCTCAACCCGGCGGTTTTGCTAGCAGGAGTTCAACCCCAACGAACACAGCCCGGAGACCCCTGGGGCAAAAAACGCTTCCGACGATCAATAGGTGCTTGCTGTGGAACACCTATCCCAAGGGGGGGAAGCCAGCTCAACAAAATGCCACACACCCAGGTGTAAGAAACAACATTGCACAGGCTTGGTCTAAGCCCCTCACCTCGTCCCTGTGCTTTGGGGAGCCGGAGGGACAGCCGAGGCACACGGCCCTGAGACCCCTTTGCAAAAAGCCGGCTTCCCACGGAGAGAGTTTTCCTGAGGTGCAGACCCTATCCCAAGTGGTTGTGGCAAGGTAAAGCAAATGCCCTCCACTTCTCTGGAAGAAACCACAATGCCCAGCCATGTTCTAAGCCCTCCCATCCTCCCTGGGCTTCTGGCAGCAGGAGTGAAAAGAGAGGAGCAGAGCACTGGGACCCGTTTGACAAAACCCGGCTTCCCACGGGAAAGTCTTTCTCCACGTGCAGACATGCTCCAAGGTGCCTGGGGCAAGGGGAAGGAAATGCCATACACTGACCTGGAAGAGACCACAGGGCCCAGGCACAGTCTGAACCCTTCCCTCAACCCGGCGGTTTTGCTAGCAGGAGTTCAACCCCAACGAACACAGCCCGGAGACCCCTGGGGCAAAAACGGCTTCCGACGAACAATAGGTGCTTGCTGTGGAACACCTATCCCAAGTGGGGGTAGCCAGCTCAACAAAATGCCACACACCCAGGTGTAAGAAACAACATTGCCCAGGCATGGTCTAAGCCCCTCACCTCGTCCCTGTGCTTTGGGGAGCCGGAGGGACACCCGAGGCACACGGCCCTGAGACCCCTTTGCAAAAAGCCGGCTTCCCACGGAGACAGTTTTCCTGAGGTGCAGACCCTATCCCAAGTGGTTGTGGCAAGGTAAAGCAAATGCCCTCCACTTCTCTGGAAGAAACCACAGTGCCCAGCCATGTTCTAAGCCCTGCCATCCTCCCTGGGCTTCTGGCAGCAGGAGTGAAAAGAGAGGAGCAGAGCACTGGGACCCGTTTGACAAAAACCGGCTTCCCACGGGAAAGTCTTTCTCCACGTGCAGACATGCTCCCAGGTGCCTGGGGCAAGGGGAAGGAAATGCCATACACTGACCTGGAAGAGACCACAGGGCCCAGGCACAGTCTGAACCCTTCCCTCAACCCTGCGGTTTTGCTAGTAGGAGTTCAACCCCAACGAACACAGCCCGGAGACCCCTGGGGCAAAAACGGCTTCCGACGAACAATAGGTGCTTGCTGTGGAACACCTATCCCAAGTGGCGGTAGCCAGCTCAACAAAATGCCACACACCCAGGTGTAAGAAACAACATTGCACAGGCTTGGTCTAAGCCCCTCACCTCGTCCCTGTGCTTTGGGGAGCCGGAGGGACAGCCGAGGCACACGGCCCTGAGACCCCTTTGCAAAAAGCCGGCTTCCCACGGAGACAGTTTTCCTGAGGTACAGACCCTATCTCAAGTGGTTGTGGCAAGGTAAAGCAAATGCCCTCCACTTCTCTGGAAGAAACCACAGTGCCCAGCCATGTTCTAAGCCCTCCCATCCTCCCTGGGCTTCTGGCAGCAGGAGTGAAAAGAGAGGAGCAGAGCACTGGGACCCGTTTGACAAAAACCGGCATCCCACGGGAAAGTCTTTCTCCACGTGCAGACATGCTCCCAGGTGCCTGTGGCAAGGGGAAGGAAATGCCATACACTGACCTGGAAGAGACCACAGGGCCCAGGTACAGTCTGAACCCTTCCCTCAACCCGGCGGTTTTGCTAGCAGGAGTTGAACCCCAACGAACACAGCCCGGAGACCCCTGGGGCAAAAAAGGCTTCCGATGATCAATAGGTGCTTGCTGTGGCACACCTATCCCAAGTGGGGGAAGCCAGCTCAACAAAATGCCACACACCCAGGTGTAAGAAACAACATTGCACAGGCTTGGTCTAAGCCCCTCACCTCGTCCCTGTGCTTTGGGGAGCCGGAGGGACAGCCGAGGCACACGGCCCTGAGACCCCTTTGCAAAAAGCCGGCTTCCCACGGAAACAGTTTTCCTGAGGTGCAGACCCTATCCCAAGTGGTTGTGGCAAGGTAAAGCAAATGCCCTCCACTTCTCTGGAAGAAACCACAGTGCCCAGCCATGTTCTATGCCCTCTCATCCTCCCTGGGCTTCTGGCAGCAGGAGTGAAAAGAGAGGAGCAGAGCACTGGGACCCGTTTGACAAAACCCGGCTTCCCACGGGAAAGTCTTTCTCCACGTGCAGACATGCTCCCAGGTGCCTGTGGCAAGGGGAAGGAAATGCCATACACTGACCTGGAAGAGACCACAGGGCCCAGGCACAGTCTGAACCCTTCCCTCAACCCGGCGGTTTTGCTAGCAGGAGTTCAACCCCAACGAACACAGCCCGGAGACCCCTGAGGCAAAAACGGCTTCGAACGAACAATAGGTGCTTGCTGTGGAAAACCAATCCCAAGTGGGGGTAGCCAGCTCAACAAAATGCCACACACCCAGGTGTAAGAAACAACATTGCACAGGCTTGGTCTAAGCCCCTCACCTCGTCCCTGTGCTTTGGGGAGCCAGAGGGACAGCCGAGGCACACGGCCCTGAGACCCCTTTGCAAAAAGCCGGCTTCCCACGGAAACAGTTTTCCTGAGGTGCAGACCCTATTCCAAGTGGTTGTGGCAAGGTAAAGCAAATGCCCTCCACTTCTCTGGAAGAAACCACAATGCCCAGCCATGTTCTAAGCCCTCCCATCCTCCCTGGGCTTCTGGTAGCAGGAGTGAAAAGAGAGGAGCAGAGCACTGGGACCCGTTTGACAAAAACCGGCTTCCCACGGGAAAGTCTTTCTCCACGTGCAGACATGCTCCCAGGTGCCTGTGGCAAGGGGAAGGAAATGCCATACACTGACCTGGAAGAGACCACAGGGCCCAGGCACAGTCTGAACCCTTCCCTCAACCCGGCGGTTTTGCTAGCAGGAGTTCAACCTCAACGAACACAGCCCGGGGACCCTTGGGGCAAAAAAGGCTTCCGATGATCAATAGGTGCTTGCTGTGGAACACCTATCCCAAGTGGGGGAAGCCAGCTCAACAAAATGCCACACACCCAGGTGTAAGAAACAACATTGCACAGGCTTGGTCTAAGCCCCTCAGCTCGTCCCTGTGCTTTGGGGAGCCGGAGGGACAGCCGAGGCACACGGCCCTGAGACCCCTTTGCAAAAAGCCGGCTTCCCACGGAAACAGTTTTCCTGAGGTGCAGACCCTATCCCAAGTGGTCGTGGCAAGGTAAAGCAAATGCCCTCCACTTCTCTGGAAGAAACCACAGTACCCAGCCATGTTCTAAGCCCTCCCATCCTCCCTGGGCTTCTGGCAGCAGGAGTGAAAAGAGAGGAGCAGAGCACTGGGACCCGTTTGACAAAAACCGGCTTCCCCCGGGAAAGTCTATCTCCACGTGCAGACATGCTCCCAGGTGCCTGGGGCAAGGGGAAGGAAATGCCATACACTGACCTGGAAGAGACCACAGGGCCCAGGCACAGTCTGAACCCTTCCCTCAACCCGGCGGTTTTGCTAGCAGGAGATCAACCCCAACGAACACATCCCGGAGACCCCTGGGGCAAAAACGGCTTCCGACGAACAATAGGTGCTTGCTGTGGAACACCTATCCCAAGTGGGGGTAGCCAGCTCAACAAAATGCCACACACCCAGGTGTAAGAAACAACATTGCCCAGGCATGGTCTAAGCCCCTCACCTCGTCCCTGTGCTTTGGGGAGCCGGAGGGACAGCCGAGGCACACGGCCCTGAGACCCCTTTGCAAAAAGCCGGCTTCCCACGGAGAGAGTTTTCCTGAGGTGCAGACCCTATCCCAAGTGGTTGTGGCAAGGTAAAGCAAATGCTCTACAATTCTCTGGAAGAAACCACAATGCCCAGCCATGTTCTAAGCCCTCCCATCCTCCCTGGGCTTCTGGCAGCAGGAGTGAAAAGAGAGGAGCAGAGCACTGGGACCCGTTTGACAAAACCCGGCTTCCCACGGGAAAGTCTTTCTCCACGTGCAGACATGCTCCCAGGTGCCTGTGGCAAGGGGAAGGAAATGCCATACACTGACCTGGAAGAGACCACAGGGCCCAGGCACAGTCTGAACCCTTCCCTCAACCCGGCGGTTTTGCTAGCAGGAGTTCAACCCCAACGAACACAGCCCGGAGACCCCTGGGGCAAAAACGGCTTCCGACGAACAATAGGTGCTTGCTGTGGAACACGTATCCCAAGTGGGGGTAGCCAGCTCAACAAAATGTCACACACCCAGGTGTAAGAAACAACATTGCCCAGGCATGGTCTAAGCCCCTCACCTCGTCCCTGTGCTTTGGGGAGCCGGAGGGACAGCCGAGGCACACGGCCCTGAGACCCCTTTGCAAAAAGCCGGCTTCCCACGGAGACAGTTTTCCTGAGGTGCAGAATCTCTCACAAGTGCTTGTGGCAAGGTAAAGCAAATGCCCTCCACTTCTCTGGAAGAAACCAAAATGCCCAGCCATGTTCTAAGTCCTCCCATCCTCCCTGGGCTTCTGGCAGCAGGAGTGAAAAGAGAGGAACAGAGCACTGGGACAAGTTTGACAAAACCCTGCTTCCCACGGGAAAGTCTTTCTCCACGTGCAGACATGCTCCCAGGTGCCTGTGGCAAGGGGAAGGAAATGCCATACACTGACCTGGAAGAGACCACAGGGCCCAGGCACAGTCTGAACCCTTCCCTCAACCCGGCGGTTTTGCTAGCAGGAGTTCAACCCCAACGAACACAGCCCGGAGACCCCTGGGGCAAAAACGGCTTCCTACGAACAATAGGTGCTTGCTGTGAAACACCTATCCCAAGTGGAGGTAGCCAGCTCAACAAAATGCCACACACCCAGGTGTAAGAAACAACATTGCCCAGGCATGGTCTAAGCCCCTCACCTCGTCCCTGTGCTTTGGGGAGCCGGAGGGACAGCCGAGGCACACGGCCCTGAGACCCCTTTGCAAAAAGCCGGCTTCCCACGGAAACAGTTTTCCTGAGGTGCAGACCCTATCCCAAGTGGTTGTGGCAAGGTAAAGCAAATGCCCTCCACTTCTCTGGAAGAAACCACAGTGCCCAGCCATGTTCTAAGCCCTCCCATCCTCCCTGGGCTTCTGGCAGCAGGAGTGAAAAGAGAGGAGCAGAGCACTGGGACTCGTTTGACAAAAACCGGCTTCCCACGGGAAAGTCTTTCTCCACGTGCAGACATGCTCCCAGGTGCCTGGGGCAAGGGGAAGGAAATGCCATACACTGACCTGGAAGAGACCACAGGGCCCAGGCACAGTCTGAACCCTTCCCTCAACCCGGCGGTTTTGCTAGCAGGAGTTCAAACCCAACGAACACAGCCCGGAGACCCCTGGGGCAAAAAAGGCTTCCGATGATCAATAGGTGCTTGCTGTGGAACACCTATCCCAAGTGGGGGTAGCCAGCTCAACAAAATGCCACACACCCAGGTGTAAGAAACAACATTGCCCAGGCATGGTCTAAGCCCCTCACCTCGTCCCTGTGCTTTGGGGAGCCGGAGGGACACCCGAGGCACACGGCCCTGAGACCCCTTTGCAAAAAGCCAGCTTCCCACGGAGACAGTTTTCCTGAGGTGCAGACCCTATCCCAAGTGGTTGTGGCAAGGTAAAGCAAATGCCCTCTACTTCTCTGGAAGAAACCACAGTGCCCAGCCATGTTCTAAGCCCTCCCATCCTCCCTGGGCTTCTGGCAGCAGGAGTGAAAAGAGAGGAGCAGAGCACTGGGACCCGTTTGACAAAACCCGGCTTCCCACGGGAAAGTCTTTCGCCGCGTACAGACATGCTCCCAGGTGCCTGGGGCAAGGGGAAGGAAATGCCATACACTGACCTGGAAGAGACCACAGGGCCCAGGCACAGTCTGAACCCTTCCCTCAACCCGGCGGTTTTGCTAGCAGGAGTTCAACCCCAACGAACACAGCCCGGAGACCCCTGAGGCAAAAACGGCTTCCGACGAACAATAGGCGCTTGCTGTGGAAAACCAATCCCAAGTGGGGGTAGCCAGCTCAACAAAATGCCACACACCCAGGTGTAAGAAACAACATTGCCCAGGCATGGTCTAAGCCCCTCACCTCGTCCCTGTGCTTTGGGGAGCCGGAGGGACAGCCGAGGCACACGGCCCTGAGACCCCTTTGCAAAAAGCCGGCTTCCCACGGAAACAGTTTTCCTGAGGTGCAGACCCTATTCCAAGTGGTTGTGGCAAGGTAAAGCGAATGCCCTCCACTTCTCTGGAAGAAACCACAATGCCCAGCCATGTTCTAAGCCCTCCCATCCTCCCTGGGCTTCTGGCAGCAGCAGTGAAAAGAGAGGAGCAGAGCACTGGGACCCGTTTGACAAAAACCGGCTTCCCACGGGAAAGTCTTTCTCCACGTGCAGACATGCTCCAAGGTGCCTGGGGCAAGGGGAAGGAAATGCCATACACTGACATGGAAGTGACCACGGGGCCCAGGCACAGTCTGAACCCTTCCCTCAACCCGGCGGTTTTGCTAGCAGGAGTTCAACCCCAACGAACACAGCCCGGGGACCCCTGGGGCAAAAACGACTTCCGACGAACAATAGGTTCTTGCTGTGGAACACCTATCCCAAGTGGGGGTAGCCAGCTCAACAAAATGCCACACACCCAGGTGTAAGAAACAACATTGCCCAGGCATTGTCTAAGCCCCTCACCTCGTCCCTGTGCTTTGGGGAGCCGGAGGGACTGCCAAGGCACACGGCCCTGAGACCCCTTTGCAAAAAGCCAGCTTCCCACGGAGACAGTTTTCCTGAGGTGCAGACCCTATCCCAAGTGGTTGTGGCAAGGTAAAGCAAATGCCCTCCACTTCTCTGGAAGAAACCACAGTGCCCAGCCATGTTCTAAGCCCTCCCATCCTCCCTGGGCTTCTGGCAGCAGGAGTGAAAAGAGACGAGCAGAGCACTGGGACTCGTTTGACAAAAACCGGCTTCCCACGGGAAAGTCTTTCTCCACGTGCAGACATGCTCCCAGGTGCCTGGGGCAAGGGGAAGGAAATGCCATACACTGACCTGGAAGAGACCACAGGGCCCAGGCACAGTCTGAACCCTTCCCTCAACCCGGCGGTTTTGCTAGCAGGAGTTCAAACCCAACGAACACAGCCCGGAGACCCCTGGGGCAAAAAAGGCTTCCGATGATCAATAGGTGCTTGCTGTGGAACACCTATCCCAAGTGGGGGAAGCCAGCTCAACAAAATGCCACACACCCAGGTGTAAGAAACAACATTGCCCAGGCATGGTCTAAGCCCCTCACCTCGTCCCTGTGCTTTGGGGAGCCGGAGGGACAGCCGAGGCACACGGCCCTGAGACCCCTTTGCAAAAAGCCGGCTTCCCACGGAAACAGTTTTCCTGAGGTGCAGACCCTATTCCAAGTGGTTGTGGCAAGGTAAAGCGAATGCCCTCCACTTCTCTGGAAGAAACCACAATGCCCAGCCATGTTCTAAGCCCTCCCATCCTCCCTGGGCTTCTGGCAGCAGGAGTGAAAAGAGAGGAGCAGAGCACTGGGACCCGTTTGACAAAAACCGGCTTCCCACGGGAAAGTCTTTCTCCACGTGCAGACATGCTCCAAGGTGCCTGGGGCAAGGTTAAGGAAATGCCATACACTGACCTGGAAGAGACCACGGGGCCCAGGCACAGTCTGAACCCTTCCCTCAACCCGGCGGTTTTGCTAGCAGGAGTTCAAACCCAACGAACACAGCCCGGGGACCCCTGGGGCAAAAACGGCTTCTGACGAACAATAGGTGCTTGCTGTGGAACACCTATCCCAAGTGGGGGTAGCCAGCTCAACAAAATGCCACACACCCAGGTGTAAGAAACAACATTCCCCAGGCATGGTCTAAGCCCCTCACCTCGTCCCTGTGCTTTGGGGAGCCGGAGGGACAGCCGAGGCACACGGCCCTGAGACCCCTTTGCAAAAAGCCGGCTTCCCACGGAGACAGTTTTCCTGAGGTGCAGACCCTATCCCAAGTGGTTGTGGCAAGGTAAAGCAAATGCCCTCCACTTCTCTGGAAGAAACCACAGTGCCCAGCCATGTTCTAAGCCCTGCCATCCTCCCTGGGCTTCTGGCAGCAGGAGTGAAAAGAGAGGAGCAGAGCACTGGGACCCGTTTGACAAAAACCGGCTTCCCACGGGAAAGTCTTTCTCCACGTGCAGACATGCTCCCAGGTGCCTGTGGCAAGGGGAAGGAAATGCCATACACTGACCTGGAAGAGACCACAGGGCCCAAGCACAGTCTGAACCCTTCCCTCAACCCGGCGGTTTTGCTAGCAGGAGTTCAACCCCAACGAACACAGCCCGGAGACCCCTGGGGCAAAAAACGCTTCCGACGATCAATAGGTGCTTGCTGTGGAACACCTATCCCAAGGGGGGGAAGCCAGCTCAACAAAATGCCACACACCCAGGTGTAAGAAACAACATTGCACAGGCTTGGTCTAAGCCCCTCACCTCGTCCCTGTGCTTTGGGGAGCCGGAGGGACAGCCGAGGCACACGGCCCTGAGACCCCTTTGCAAAAAGCCGGCTTCCCACGGAGAGAGTTTTCCTGAGGTGCAGACCCTATCCCAAGTGGTTGTGGCAAGGTAAAGCAAATGCCCTCCACTTCTCTGGAAGAAACCACAATGCCCAGCCATGTTCTAAGCCCTCCCATCCTCCCTGGGCTTCTGGCAGCAGGAGTGAAAAGAGAGGAGCAGAGCACTGGGACCCGTTTGACAAAACCCGGCTTCCCACGGGAAAGTCTTTCTCCACGTGCAGACATGCTCCAAGGTGCCTGGGGCAAGGGGAAGGAAATGCCATACACTGACCTGGAAGAGACCACAGGGCCCAGGCACAGTCTGAACCCTTCCCTCAACCCGGCGGTTTTGCTAGCAGGAGTTCAACCCCAACGAACACAGCCCGGAGACCCCTGGGGCAAAAACGGCTTCCGACGAACAATAGGTGCTTGCTGTGGAACACCTATCCCAAGTGGGGGTAGCCAGCTCAACAAAATGCCACACACCCAGGTGTAAGAAACAACATTGCCCAGGCATGGTCTAAGCCCCTCACCTCGTCCCTGTGCTTTGGGGAGCCGGAGGGACACCCGAGGCACACGGCCCTGAGACCCCTTTGCAAAAAGCCGGCTTCCCACGGAGACAGTTTTCCTGAGGTGCAGACCCTATCCCAAGTGGTTGTGGCAAGGTAAAGCAAATGCCCTCCACTTCTCTGGAAGAAACCACAGTGCCCAGCCATGTTCTAAGCCCTCCCATCCTCCCTGGGCTTCTGGCAGCAGGAGTGAAAAGAGAGGAGCAGAGCACTGGGACCCGTTTGACAAAACCCGGCTTCCCACGGGAAAGTCTTTCGCCGCGTACAGACATGCTCCCAGGTGCCTGGGGCAAGGGGAAGGAAATGCCATACACTGACCTGGAAGAGACCACAGGGCCCAGGCACAGTCTGAACCCTTCCCTCAACCCGGCGGTTTTGCTAGCAGGAGTTCAACCCCAACGAACACAGCCCGGAGACCCCTGAGGCAAAAACGGCTTCCGACGAACAATAGGCGCTTGCTGTGGAAAACCAATCCCAAGTGGGGGTAGCCAGCTCAACAAAATGCCACACACCCAGGTGTAAGAAACAACATTGCCCAGGCATGGTCTAAGCCCCTCACCTCGTCCCTGTGCTTTGGGGAGCCGGAGGGACAGCCGAGGCACACGGCCCTGAGACCCCTTTGAAAAAAGCCGGCTTCCCACGGAAACAGTTTTCCTGAGGTGCAGACCCTATTCCAAGTGGTTGTGGCAAGGTAAAGCGAATGCCCTCCACTTCTCTGGAAGAAACCACAATGCCCAGCCATGTTCTAAGCCCTCCCATCCTCCCTGGGCTTCTGGCAGCAGCAGTGAAAAGAGAGGAGCAGAGCACTGGGACCCGTTTGACAAAAACCGGCTTCCCACGGGAAAGTCTTTCTCCACGTGCAGACATGCTCCAAGGTGCCTGGGGCAAGGGGAAGGAAATGCCATACACTGACATGGAAGTGACCACGGGGCCCAGGCACAGTCTGAACCCTTCCCTCAACCCGGCGGTTTTGCTAGCAGGAGTTCAACCCCAACGAACACAGCCCGGGGACCCCTGGGGCAAAAACGACTTCCGACGAACAATAGGTTCTTGCTGTGGAACACCTATCCCAAGTGGGGGTAGCCAGCTCAACAAAATGCCACACACCCAGGTGTAAGAAACAACATTGCCCAGGCATTGTCTAAGCCCCTCACCTCGTCCCTGTGCTTTGGGGAGCCGGAGGGACTGCCAAGGCACACGGCCCTGAGACCCCTTTGCAAAAAGCCAGCTTCCCACGGAGACAGTTTTCCTGAGGTGCAGACCCTATCCCAAGTGGTTGTGGCAAGGTAAAGCAAATGCCCTCCACTTCTCTGGAAGAAACCACAATGCCCAGCCATGTTCTAAGCCCTGCCATCCTCCCTGGGCTTCTGGCAGCAGGAGTGAAAAGAGAGGAGCAGAGCACTGGGACCCGTTTGACAAAAACCGGCTTCCCACGGGAAAGTCTTTCTCCACGTGCAGACATGCTCCCAGGTGCCTGGGGCAAGGGGAAGGAAATGCCATACACTGACCTGGAAGAGACCACAGGGCCCAGGCACAGTCTGAACCCTTCCCTCAACCCTGCGGTTTTGCTAGTAGGAGTTCAACCCCAACGAACACAGCCCGGAGACCCCTGGGGCAAAAACGGCTTCCGACGAACAATAGGTGCTTGCTGTGGAACACCTATCCCAAGTGGCGGTAGCCAGCTCAACAAAATGCCACACACCCAGGTGTAAGAAACAACATTGCACAGGCTTGGTCTAAGCCCCTCACCTCGTCCCTGTGCTTTGGGGAGCCGGAGGGACAGCCGAGGCACACGGCCCTGAGACCCCTTTGCAAAAAGCCGGCTTCCCACGGAGACAGTTTTCCTGAGGTACAGACCCTATCTCAAGTGGTTGTGGCAAGGTAAAGCAAATGCCCTCCACTTCTCTGGAAGAAACCACAGTGCCCAGCCATGTTCTAAGCCCTCCCATCCTCCCTGGGCTTCTGGCAGCAGGAGTGAAAAGAGAGGAGCAGAGCACTGGGACCCGTTTGACAAAAACCGGCATCCCACGGGAAAGTCTTTCTCCACGTGCAGACATGCTCCCAGGTGCCTGTGGCAAGGGGAAGGAAATGCCATACACTGACCTGGAAGAGACCACAGGGCCCAGGTACAGTCTGAACCCTTCCCTCAACCCGGCGGTTTTGCTAGCAGGAGTTGAACCCCAACGAACACAGCCCGGAGACCCCTGGGGCAAAAAAGGCTTCCGATGATCAATAGGTGCTTGCTGTGGCACACCTATCCCAAGTGGGGGAAGCCAGCTCAACAAAATGCCACACACCCAGGTGTAAGAAACAACATTGCACAGGCTTGGTCTAAGCCCCTCACCTCGTCCCTGTGCTTTGGGGAGCCGGAGGGACAGCCGAGGCACACGGCCCTGAGACCCCTTTGCAAAAAGCCGGCTTCCCACGGAAACAGTTTTCCTGAGGTGCAGACCCTATCCCAAGTGGTTGTGGCAAGGTAAAGCAAATGCCCTCCACTTCTCTGGAAGAAACCACAGTGCCCAGCCATGTTCTATGCCCTCTCATCCTCCCTGGGCTTCTGGCAGCAGGAGTGAAAAGAGAGGAGCAGAGCACTGGGACCCGTTTGACAAAACCCGGCTTCCCACGGGAAAGTCTTTCTCCACGTGCAGACATGCTCCCAGGTGCCTGTGGCAAGGGGAAGGAAATGCCATACACTGACCTGGAAGAGACCACAGGGCCCAGGCACAGTCTGAACCCTTCCCTCAACCCGGCGGTTTTGCTAGCAGGAGTTCAACCCCAACGAACACAGCCCGGAGACCCCTGAGGCAAAAACGGCTTCGAACGAACAATAGGTGCTTGCTGTGGAAAACCAATCCCAAGTGGGGGTAGCCAGCTCAACAAAATGCCACACACCCAGGTGTAAGAAACAACATTGCACAGGCTTGGTCTAAGCCCCTCACCTCGTCCCTGTGCTTTGGGGAGCCAGAGGGACAGCCGAGGCACACGGCCCTGAGACCCCTTTGCAAAAAGCCGGCTTCCCACGGAAACAGTTTTCCTGAGGTGCAGACCCTATTCCAAGTGGTTGTGGCAAGGTAAAGCAAATGCCCTCCACTTCTCTGGAAGAAACCACAATGCCCAGCCATGTTCTAAGCCCTCCCATCCTCCCTGGGCTTCTGGTAGCAGGAGTGAAAAGAGAGGAGCAGAGCACTGGGACCCGTTTGACAAAAACCGGCTTCCCACGGGAAAGTCTTTCTCCACGTGCAGACATGCTCCCAGGTGCCTGTGGCAAGGGGAAGGAAATGCCATACACTGACCTGGAAGAGACCACAGGGCCCAGGCACAGTCTGAACCCTTCCCTCAACCCGGCGGTTTTGCTAGCAGGAGTTCAACCTCAACGAACACAGCCCGGGGACCCTTGGGGCAAAAAAGGCTTCCGATGATCAATAGGTGCTTGCTGTGGAACACCTATCCCAAGTGGGGGAAGCCAGCTCAACAAAATGCCACACACCCAGGTGTAAGAAACAACATTGCACAGGCTTGGTCTAAGCCCCTCAGCTCGTCCCTGTGCTTTGGGGAGCCGGAGGGACAGCCGAGGCACACGGCCCTGAGACCCCTTTGCAAAAAGCCGGCTTCCCACGGAAACAGTTTTCCTGAGGTGCAGACCCTATCCCAAGTGGTCGTGGCAAGGTAAAGCAAATGCCCTCCACTTCTCTGGAAGAAACCACAGTACCCAGCCATGTTCTAAGCCCTCCCATCCTCCCTGGGCTTCTGGCAGCAGGAGTGAAAAGAGAGGAGCAGAGCACTGGGACCCGTTTGACAAAAACCGGCTTCCCCCGGGAAAGTCTATCTCCACGTGCAGACATGCTCCCAGGTGCCTGGGGCAAGGGGAAGGAAATGCCATACACTGACCTGGAAGAGACCACAGGGCCCAGGCACAGTCTGAACCCTTCCCTCAACCCGGCGGTTTTGCTAGCAGGAGATCAACCCCAACGAACACATCCCGGAGACCCCTGGGGCAAAAACGGCTTCCGACGAACAATAGGTGCTTGCTGTGGAACACCTATCCCAAGTGGGGGTAGCCAGCTCAACAAAATGCCACACACCCAGGTGTAAGAAACAACATTGCCCAGGCATGGTCTAAGCCCCTCACCTCGTCCCTGTGCTTTGGGGAGCCGGAGGGACAGCCGAGGCACACGGCCCTGAGACCCCTTTGCAAAAAGCCGGCTTCCCACGGAGAGAGTTTTCCTGAGGTGCAGACCCTATCCCAAGTGGTTGTGGCAAGGTAAAGCAAATGCTCTACAATTCTCTGGAAGAAACCACAATGCCCAGCCATGTTCTAAGCCCTCCCATCCTCCCTGGGCTTCTGGCAGCAGGAGTGAAAAGAGAGGAGCAGAGCACTGGGACCCGTTTGACAAAACCCGGCTTCCCACGGGAAAGTCTTTCTCCACGTGCAGACATGCTCCCAGGTGCCTGTGGCAAGGGGAAGGAAATGCCATACACTGACCTGGAAGAGACCACAGGGCCCAGGCACAGTCTGAACCCTTCCCTCAACCCGGCGGTTTTGCTAGCAGGAGTTCAACCCCAACGAACACAGCCCGGAGACCCCTGGGGCAAAAAAGGCTTCCGACGAACAATAGGTGCTTGCTGTGGAACACGTATCCCAAGTGGGGGTAGCCAGCTCAACAAAATGTCACACACCCAGGTGTAAGAAACAACATTGCCCAGGCATGGTCTAAGCCCCTCACCTCGTCCCTGTGCTTTGGGGAGCCGGAGGGACAGCCGAGGCACACGGCCCTGAGACCCCTTTGCAAAAAGCCGGCTTCCCACGGAGACAGTTTTCCTGAGGTGCAGAATCTCTCACAAGTGCTTGTGGCAAGGTAAAGCAAATGCCCTCCACTTCTCTGGAAGAAACCAAAATGCCCAGCCATGTTCTAAGTCCTCCCATCCTCCCTGGGCTTCTGGCAGCAGGAGTGAAAAGAGAGGAACAGAGCACTGGGACAAGTTTGACAAAACCCTGCTTCCCACGGGAAAGTCTTTCTCCACGTGCAGACATGCTCCCAGGTGCCTGTGGCAAGGGGAAGGAAATGCCATACACTGACCTGGAAGAGACCACAGGGCCCAGGCACAGTCTGAACCCTTCCCTCAACCCGGCGGTTTTGCTAGCAGGAGTTCAACCCCAACGAACACAGCCCGGAGACCCCTGGGGCAAAAACGGCTTCCTACGAACAATAGGTGCTTGCTGTGGAACACCTATCCCAAGTGGAGGTAGCCAGCTCAACAAAATGCCACACACCCAGGTGTAAGAAACAACATTGCCCAGGCATGGTCTAAGCCCCTCACCTCGTCCCTGTGCTTTGGGGAGCCGGAGGGACAGCCGAGGCACACGGCCCTGAGACCCCTTTGCAAAAAGCCGGCTTCCCACGGAAACAGTTTTCCTGAGGTGCAGACCCTATCCCAAGTGGTTGTGGCAAGGTAAAGCAAATGCCCTCCACTTCTCTGGAAGAAACCACAGTGCCCAGCCATGTTCTAAGCCCTCCCATCCTCCCTGGGCTTCTGGCAGCAGGAGTGAAAAGAGAGGAGCAGAGCACTGGGACTCGTTTGACAAAAACCGGCTTCCCACGGGAAAGTCTTTCTCCACGTGCAGACATGCTCCCAGGTGCCTGGGGCAAGGGGAAGGAAATGCCATACACTGACCTGGAAGAGACCACAGGGCCCAGGCACAGTCTGAACCCTTCCCTCAACCCGGCGGTTTTGCTAGCAGGAGTTCAAACCCAACGAACACAGCCCGGAGACCCCTGGGGCAAAAAAGGCTTCCGATGATCAATAGGTGCTTGCTGTGGAACACCTATCCCAAGTGGGGGTAGCCAGCTCAACAAAATGCCACACACCCAGGTGTAAGAAACAACATTGCCCAGGCATGGTCTAAGCCCCTCACCTCGTCCCTGTGCTTTGGGGAGCCGGAGGGACACCCGAGGCACACGGCCCTGAGACCCCTTTGCAAAAAGCCAGCTTCCCACGGAGACAGTTTTCCTGAGGTGCAGACCCTATCCCAAGTGGTTGTGGCAAGGTAAAGCAAATGCCCTCTACTTCTCTGGAAGAAACCACAGTGCCCAGCCATGTTCTAAGCCCTCCCATCCTCCCTGGGCTTCTGGCAGCAGGAGTGAAAAGAGAGGAGCAGAGCACTGGGACCCGTTTGACAAAACCCGGCTTCCCACGGGAAAGTCTTTCGCCGCGTACAGACATGCTCCCAGGTGCCTGGGGCAAGGGGAAGGAAATGCCATACACTGACCTGGAAGAGACCACAGGGCCCAGGCACAGTCTGAACCCTTCCCTCAACCCGGCGGTTTTGCTAGCAGGAGTTCAACCCCAACGAACACAGCCCGGAGACCCCTGAGGCAAAAACGGCTTCCGACGAACAATAGGCGCTTGCTGTGGAAAACCAATCCCAAGTGGGGGTAGCCAGCTCAACAAAATGCCACACACCCAGGTGTAAGAAACAACATTGCCCAGGCATGGTCTAAGCCCCTCACCTCGTCCCTGTGCTTTGGGGAGCCGGAGGGACAGCCGAGGCACACGGCCCTGAGACCCCTTTGCAAAAAGCCGGCTTCCCACGGAAACAGTTTTCCTGAGGTGCAGACCCTATTCCAAGTGGTTGTGGCAAGGTAAAGCGAATGCCCTCCACTTCTCTGGAAGAAACCACAATGCCCAGCCATGTTCTAAGCCCTCCCATCCTCCCTGGGCTTCTGGCAGCAGCAGTGAAAAGAGAGGAGCAGAGCACTGGGACCCGTTTGACAAAAACCGGCTTCCCACGGGAAAGTCTTTCTCCACGTGCAGACATGCTCCAAGGTGCCTGGGGCAAGGGGAAGGAAATGCCATACACTGACATGGAAGTGACCACGGGGCCCAGGCACAGTCTGAACCCTAGCCTCAACCCGGCGGTTTTGCTAGCAGGAGTTCAACCCCAACGAACACAGCCCGGGGACCCCTGGGGCAAAAACGACTTCCGACGAACAATAGGTTCTTGCTGTGGAACACCTATCCCAAGTGGGGGTAGCCAGCTCAACAAAATGCCACACACCCAGGTGTAAGAAACAACATTGCCCAGGCATTGTCTAAGCCCCTCACCTCGTCCCTGTGCTTTGGGGAGCCGGAGGGACTGCCAAGGCACACGGCCCTGAGACCCCTTTGCAAAAAGCCAGCTTCCCACGGAGACAGTTTTCCTGAGGTGCAGACCCTATCCCAAGTGGTTGTGGCAAGGTAAAGCAAATGCCCTCCACTTCTCTGGAAGAAACCACAGTGCCCAGCCATGTTCTAAGCCCTGCCATCGTCCCTGGGCTTCTGGCAGCAGGAGTGAAAAGAGAGGAGCAGAGCACTGGGACCCGTTTGACAAAAACCGGCTTCCCACGGGAAAGTCTTTCTCCACGTGCAGACATGCTCCCAGGTGCCTGGGGCAAGGGGAAGGAAATGCCATACACTGACCTGGAAGAGACCACAGGGCCCAGGCACAGTCTGAACCCTTCCCTCAACCCGGCGGTTTTGCTAGCAGGAGTTCAACCCCAACGAACACAGCCCGGAGACCCCTGGGGCAAAAAAGTCTTCCGACGAACAATAGGTGCTTGCTGTGGAACACCTATCCCAAGTGGGGGTAGCCAGCTCAACAAAATGCCACACACCCAGGTGTAAGAAACAACATTGCCCAGGCATGGTCTAAGCCCCTCACCTCGTCCCTGTGCTTTCGGGAGCCGGAGGGACACCCGAGGCACACGGCCCTGAGACCCCTTTGCAAAAAGCCGGCTTCCCCCGGAGACAGTTTTCCTGAGGTGCAGACCCTATCCCAAGTGGTTGTGGCAAGGTAAAGCAAATGCCCTCCACTTCTGTGGAAGAAAACACAGTGCCCAGCCATGTTCTAAGCCCTCCCATCCTCCCTGGGCTTCTGGCAGCAGGAGTGAAAAGAGAGGAGCAGAGCACTGGGACTCGTTTCACAAAAACCGGCTTCCCACGGGAAAGTCTTTCTCCACGTGCAGACATGCTCCCAGGTGCCTGGGGCAAGGGGAAGGAAATGCCATACACTGACCTGGAAGAGACCACAGGGCCCAGGCACAGTCTGAACCCTTCCCTCAACCCGGCGGTTTTGCTAGCAGGAGTTCAACCCCAACGAACACAGCCCGGAGACCCCTGGGGCAAAAAAGGCTTCCGAAGATCAATAGGTGCTTGCTGTGGAACACCTATCCCAAGTGGGGGAAGCCAGCTCAACAAAATGCCACACACCCAGGTGTAAGAAACAACATTGCACAGGCTTGGTCTAAGCCCCTCACCTCGTCCCTGTGCTTTGGGGAGCCGGAGGGACAGCCGAGGCACACGGCCCTGAGACCCCTTTGCAAAAAGCCGGCTTCCCACGGAAACAGTTTTCCTGAGGTGCAGACCCTATTCCAAGTGGTCGTGGCAAGGTAAAGCAAATGCCCTCCACTTCTCTGGAAGAAACCACAATGCCCACCCATGTTCTAAGCCCTCCCATCCTCCCTGGGCTTCTGGCAGCAGGAGTGAAAAGAGAGGAGCAGAGCACTGGGACCCGTTTGACAAAAACCGTCTTCCCACGGGAAAGTCTTTCTCCACGTGCAGACATGCTCCCAGGTGCCTGTGGCAAGGGGAAGGAAATGCCATACACTGACCTGGAAGAGACCACAGGGCCCAGGCACAGTCTGAACCCTTCCCTCAACCCTGCGGTTTTGCTAGCAGGAGTTCAACCCCAACGAACACAGCCCGGAGACCCCTGGGGCAAAAACGGCTTCCGACGAACAATAGGTGCTTGCTGTGGAACACCTATCCCAAGTGGCGGTAGCCAGCTCAACAAAATGCCACACACCCAGGTGTAAGAAACAACATTGCACATGCTTGGTCTAAGCCCCTCACCTCGTCCCTGTGCTTTGGGGAGCCGGAGGGACAGCCGAGGCACACGGCCCTGAGACCCCTTTGCAAAAAGCCGGCTTCCCACGGAGACAGTTTTCCTGAGGTGCAGACCCTATCCCAAGTGGTTGTGGCAAGGTAAAGCAAATGCCCTCCACTTCTCTGGAAGAAACCACAGTGCCCAGCCATGTTCTAAGCCCTCCCATCCTCCCTGGGCTTCTGGCAGCAGGAGTGAAAAGAGAGGAGCAGAGCACTGGGACCCGTTTGACAAAAACCGGCTTCCCACGGGAAAGTCTTTCTCCACGTGCAGACATGCTCCCAGGTGCCTGTGGCAAGGGGAAGGAAATGCCATACACTGACCTGGAAGAGACCACAGGGCCCAGGTACAGTCTGAACCCTTCCCTCAACCCGGCGGTTTTGCTAGCAGGAGTTGAACCCCAAGGAACACAGCCCGGAGACCCCTGGGGCAAAAAAGGCTTCCGATGATCAATAGGTGCTTGCTGTGGCACACCTATCCCAAGTGGGGGAAGCCAGCTCAACAAAATGCCACACACCCAGGTGTAAGAAACAACATTGCACAGGCTTGGTCTAAGCCCCTCACCTCGTCCCTGTGCTTTGGGGAGCCGGAGGGACAGCCGAGGCACACGGCCCTGAGACCCCTTTGCAAAAAGCCGGCTTCCCACGGAAACAGTTTTCCTGAGGTGCAGACCCTATCCCAAGTGGTTGTGGCAAGGTAAAGCAAATGCCCTCCACTTCTCTGGAAGAAACACAGTGCCCAGCCATGTTCTATGCCCTCCCATCCTCCCTGGGCTTCTGGCAGCAGGAGTGAAAAGAGAGGAGCAGAGCACTGGGACCCGTTTGACAAAACCCGGCTTCCCACGGGAAAGTCTTTCTCCACGTGCAGACATGCTCCCAGGTGCCTGGGGCAAGGGGAAGGAAATGCCATACACTGACCTGGAAGAGACCACAGGGCCCAGGCACAGTCTGAACCCTTCCCTCAACCCGGCGGTTTTGCTAGCAGGAGTTCAACCCCAACGAACACAGCCCGGAGACCCCTGAGGCAAAAACGGCTTCGAACGAACAATAGGTGCTTGCTGTGGAAAACCAATCCCAAGTGGGGGTAGCCAGCTCAACAAAATGCCACACACCCAGGTGTAAGAAACAACATTGCACAGGCTTGGTCTAAGCCCCTCACCTCGTCCCTGTGCTTTGGGGAGCCGGAGGGACAGCCGAGGCACACGGCCCTGAGACCCCTTTGCAAAAAGCCGGCTTCCCACGGAAACAGTTTTCCTGAGGTGCAGACCCTATTCCAAGTGGTTGTGACAAGGTAAAGCAAATGCCCTCCACTTCTCTGGAAGAAACCACAATGCCCAGCCATGTTCTAAGCCCTCCCATCCTCCCTGGGCTTCTGGTAGCAGGAGTGAAAAGAGAGGAGCAGAGCACTGGGACCCGTTTGACAAAAACCAGCTTCCCACGGGAAAGTCTTTCTCCACGTGCAGACATGCTCCCAGGTGCCTGTGGCAAGGGGAAGGAAATGCCATACACTGACCTGGAAGAGACCACAGGGCCCAGGCACAGTCTGAACCCTTCCCTCAACCCGGCGGTTTTGCTAGCAGGAGTTCAACCTCAACGAACACAGCCCGGGGACCCTTGGGGCAAAAAAGGCTTCCGATGATCAATAGGTGCTTGCTGTGGAACACCTATCCCAAGTGGGGGAAGCCAGCTCAACAAAATGCCACACACCCAGGTGTAAGAAACAACATTGCACAGGCTTGGTCTAAGCCCCTCAGCTCGTCCCTGTGCTTTGGGGAGCCGGAGGGACAGCCGAGGCACACGGCCCTGAGACCCCTTTGCAAAAAGCCGGCTTCCCACGGAGACAGTTTTCCTGAGGTGCAGACCCTATCCCAAGTGGTCGTGGCAAGGTAAAGCAAATGCCCTCCACTTCTCTGGAAGAAACCACAGTACCCAGCCATGTTCTAAGCCCTCCCATCCTCCCTGGGCTTCTGGCAGCAGGAGTGAAAAGAGAGGAGCAGAGCACTGGGACCCGTTTGACAAAAACCGGCTTCCCCCGGGAAAGTCTTTCTCCACGTGCAGACATGCTCCCAGGTGCCTGGGGCAAGGGGAAGGAAATGCCATACACTGACCTGGAAGAGACCACAGGGCCCAGGCACAGTCTGAACCCTTCCCTCAACCCGGCGGTTTTGCTAGCAGGAGATCAACCCCAACGAACACATCCCGGAGACCCCTGGGGCCAAAACGGCTTCCGACGAACAATAGGTGCTTGCTGTGGAACACCTATCCCAAGTGGGGGTAGCCAGCTCAACAAAATGCCACACACCCAGGTGTAAGAAACAACATTGCCCAGGCATGGTCTAAGCCCCTCACCTCGTCCCTGTGCTTTCGGGAGCCGGAGGGACACCCGAGGCACACGGCCCTGAGACCCCTTTGCAAAAAGCCGGCTTCCCCCGGAGACAGTTTTCCTGAGGTGCAGACCCTATCCCAAGTGGTTGTGGCAAGGTAAAGCAAATGCCCTCCACTTCTCTGGAAGAAACCACAGTGCCCAGCCATGTTCTAAGCCCTCCCATCCTCCCTGGGCTTCTGGCAGCAGGAGTGAAAAGAGAGGAGCAGAGCACTGGGACCCGTTTGACAAAAACCGGCTTCCCACGGGAAAGTCTTTCTCCACGTGCAGACATGCTCCCAGGTGCCTGTGGCAAGGGGAAGGAAATGCCATACACTGACCTGGAAGAGACCACAGGGCCCAGGTACAGTCTGAACACTTCCCTCAACCCGTCGGTTTTGCTAGCAGGAGTTGAACCCCAACGAACACAGCCCGGAGACCCCTGGGGCAAAAAAGGCTTCCGATGATCAATAGGTGCTTGCTGTGGCACACCTATCCCAAGTGGGGGAAGCCAGCTCAACAAAATGCCACACACCCAGGTGTAAGAAACAACATTGCACAGGCTTGGTCTAAGCCCCTCACCTCGTCCCTGTGCTTTGGGGAGACGGAGGGACACCCGAGGCCCACGGCCCTGAGACCCCTTTGGAAAAAGCCGGCTTCCCACGGAAACAGTTTTCCTGAGGTGCAGACCCTATCCCAAGTGGTTGTGGCAAGGTAAAGCAAATGCCCTCCACTTCTCTGGAAGTAACCACAGTGCCCAGCCATGTTCTAAGCCCTGCCATCCTCCCTGGGCTTCTGGCAGAAGGAGTGAAAAGAGAGGAGCAGAGCACTGGGACCCGTTTGACAAAAACCGGCTTCCCACGGGAAAGTCTTTCTCCACGTGCAGACATGCTCCCAGGTGCCTGGGGCAAGGGGAAGGAAATGCCATACACTGACCTGGAAGAGACCACAGGGCCCAGGCACAGTCTGAACCCTTCCCTCAACCCGGCGGTTTTGCTAGCAGGAGTTCAACCCCAACGAACACAGCCCGGAGACCCCTGGGGCAAAAAAGGCTTCCGATGATCAATAGGTGCTTGCTGTGGAACACCTATCCCAAGTGGGGGAAGCCAGCTCAACAAAATGCCACACACCCAGGTGTAAGAAACAACATTGCACAGGCTTGGTCTAAGCCCCTCACCTCGTCCCTGTGCTTTGGGGAGCCGGAGGGACAGCCGAGGCACACGGCCCTGAGACCCCTTTGGAAAAATCCGGCTTCCCACGGAAACAGTTTTCCTGAGGTGCAGACCCTATCCCAAGTGGTTGTGGCAAGGTAAAGCAAATGCCCTCCACTTCTCTGGAAGAAACCACAGTGCCCAGCCATGTTCTATGCCCTCCCATCCTCCCTGGGCTTCTGGCAGCAGGAGTGAAAAGAGAGGAGCAGAGCACTGGGACCCGTTTGACAAAACCCGGCTTCCCACGGGAAAGTCTTTCTCCACGTGCAGACATGCTCCCAGGTGCCTGGGGCAAGGGGAAGGAAATGCCATACACTGACCTGGAAGAGACCACAGGGCCCAGGCACAGTCTGAACCCTTCCCTCAACCCGGCGGTTTTGCTAGCAGGAGTTCAACCCCAACGAACACAGCCCGGAGACCCCTGGGGCAAAAAAGGCTTCCGATGATCAATAGGTGCTTGCTGTGGCACACCTATCCCAAGTGGGGGAAGCCAGCTCAACAAAATGCCACACACCCAGGTGTAAGAAACAACATTGCACAGGCTTGGTCTAAGCCCCTCACCTCGTCCCTGTGCTTTGGGGAGCCGGAGGGACAGCCGAGGCACACGGCCCTGAGACCCCTTTGGAAAAAGCCGGCTTCCCACGGAAACAGTTTTCCTGAGGTGCAGACCCTATCCCAAGTGGTTGTGGCAAGGTAAAGCAAATGCCCTCCACTTCTCTGGAAGAAACCACAGTGCCCAGCCATGTTCTATGCCCTCCCATCCTCCCTGGGCTTCTGGCAGCAGGAGTGAAAAGAGAGGAGCAGAGCACTGGGACCCGTTTGACAAAACCCGGCTTCCCACGGGAAAGTCTTTCTCCACGTGCAGACATGCTCCCAGGTGCCTGGGGCAAGGGGAAGGAAATGCCATACACTGACCTGGAAGAGACCACAGGGCCCAGGCACAGTCTGAACCCTTCCCTCAACCCGGCGGTTTTGCTAGCAGGAGTTCAACCCCAACGAACACAGCCCAGAGACCCCTGAGGCAAAAACGGCTTCGGACGAACAATAGGTGCTTGCTGTGGAAAACCAATCCCAAGTGGGGGTAGCCAGCTCAACAAAATGCCACACACCCAGGTGTAAGAAACAACATTGCCCAGGCATGGTCTAAGCCCCTCACCTCGTCCCTGTGCTTTCGGGAGCCGGAGGGACACCCGAGGCACACGGCCCTGAGACCCCTTTGCAAAAAGCCGGCTTCCCCCGGAGACAGTTTTCCTGAGGTGCAGACCCTATCCCAAGTGGTTGTGGCAAGGTAAAGCAAATGCCCTCCACTTCTCTGGAAGAAACCACAGTGCCCAACCATGTTCTAAGCCCTCCCATCCTCCCTGGGCTTCTGGCAGCAGGAGTGAAAAGAGAGGAGCAGAGCACTGGGACCCGTTTGACAAAAACCGGCTTCCCACGGGAAAGTCTTTCTCCACGTGCAGACATGCTCCCAGGTGCCTGTGGCAAGGGGAAGGAAATGCCATACACTGACCTGGAAGAGACCACAGGGCCCAGGTACAGTCTGAACCCTTCCCTCAACCCGGCGGTTTTGCTAGCAGGAGTTGAACCCCAACGAACACAGCCCGGAGACCCCTGGGGAAAAAAGGCTTCCGATGATCAATAGGTGCTTGCTGTGGCACACCTATCCCAAGTGGGGGAAGCCAGCTCAACAAAATGCCACACACCCAGGTGTAAGAAACAACATTGCACAGGCTTGGTCTAAGCCCCTCACCTCGTCCCTGTGCTTTGGGGAGCCGGAGGGACAGCCGAGGCACACGGCCCTGAGACCCCTTTGCAAAAAGCCGGCTTCCCACGGAAACAGTTTTCCTGAGGTGCAGACCCTATCACAAGTGGTCGTGGCAAGGTAAAGCAAATGCCCTCCACTTCTCTGGAAGAAACCACAGAGCCCAGCCATGTTCTAAGCCCTCCCATCCTCTCTGGGCTTCTGGCAGCAGGAGTGAAAAGAGAGGAGCAGAGCACTGGGCCCCGTTTGACAAAAACCGGCTTCCCACGGGAAAGTCTTTCTCCACGTGCAGACATCCTCCCAGGTGCCTGTGGCAAGGGGAAGGAAATGCCATACACTGACCTGGAAGAGACCACAGGGCCCAGGCACAGTCTGAACCCTTCCCTCAACCCGGCGGTTTTGCTAGCAGGAGTTCAACCCCAACGAACACAGCCCGGAGACCCCTGGGGCAAAAAAGGCTTCCGATGATCAATAGGTGCTTGCTGTGGAACACCTATCCCAAGGGGGGGTAGCCAGCTCAACAAAATGCCACACACCCAGGTGTAAGAAACAACATTGCACAGGCTTGGTCTAAGCCCCTCACCTCGTCCCTGTGCTTTGGGGAGCCGGAGGGACAGCCGAGGCACACGGCCCTGAGACCCCTTTGCAAAAAGCCGGCTTCCCACGGAAACAGTTTTCCTGAGGTGCAGACCCTATCCCAAGTGGTTGTGGCAAGGTAAAGCAAATGCCCTCCACTTCTCTGGAAGAAACCACAGTGCCCAGCCATGTTCTAAGCCCTCCCATCCTCCCTGGGCTTCTGGCAGCAGGAGTGAAAAGTGAGGAGCAGAGCACTGGGACCCGTTTGACAAAACCCGGCTTCCCACGGGAAAGTCTTTCTCCACGTGCAGACATGCTCCCAGGTGCCTGGGGCAAGGGGAAGGAAATGCCATACACTGACCTGGAAGAGACCACAGGGCCCAGGCACAGTCTGAACACTTCCCTCAACCCGGCGGTTTTGCTAGCAGGAGTTCAACCCAAAGGAACACAGCCCGGAGACCCCTGGGGCAAAAACGGCTTCCGACGAACAATAGGTGCTTGCTGTGGAACACCTATCCCAAGTGGGGGTAGCCAGCTCAACAAAATGCCACACACCCAAGTGTAAGAAACAACATTGCCCAGGCATGGTCTAAACCCCTCACCTCGTCCCTGTGCTTTGGGGAGCCGGAGGGACAGCCGAGGCACACGGCCCTGAGACCCCTTTGCAAAAAGCCGGCTTCCCACGGAAACAGTTTTCCTGAGGTGCAGACCCTATTCCAAGTGGTTGTGGCAAGGTAAAGCGAATGCCCTCCACTTCTCTGGAAGAAACCACAATGCCCAGCCATGTTCTAAGCCCTCCCATCCTCCCTGGGCTTCTGGCAGCAGCAGTGAAAAGAGAGGAGCAGAGCACTGGGACCCGTTTGACAAAAACCGCTTCCCACGGGAAAGTCTTTCTCCACGTGCAGACATGCTCCAAGGTGCCTGGGGCAAGGGGAAGGAAATGCCATACACTGACATGGAAGTGACCACGGGGCCCAGGCACAGTCTGAACCCTTCCCTCAACCCGGCGGTTTTGCTAGCAGGAGTTCAACCCCAACGAACACAGCCCGGGGACCCCTGGGGCAAAAACGACTTCCGACGAACAATAGGTTCTTGCTGTGGAACACCTATCCCAAGTGGGGGTAGCCAGCTCAACAAAATGCCACACACCCAGGTGTAAGAAACAACATTGCCCAGGCATTGTCTAAGCCCCTCACCTCGTCCCTGTGCTTTGGGGAGCCGGAGGGACTGCCGAGGCACACGGCCCTGAGACCCCTTTGCAAAAAGCCAGCTTCCCACGGAGACAGTTTTCCTGAGGTGCAGACCCTATCCCAAGTGGTTGTGGCAAGGTAAAGCAAATGCCCTCCACTTCTCTGGAAGAAACCACAGTGCCCAGTCATGTTCTAAGCCCTGCCATCCTCCCTGGGCTTCTGGCAGCAGGAGTGAAAAGAGAGGAGCAGAGCACTGGGACCCGTTTGACAAAAACCGGCTTCCCACGGGAAAGTCTTTCTCCACGTGCAGACATGCTCCCAGGTGCCTGGGGCAAGGGGAAGGAAATGCCATACACTGACCTGGAAGAGACCACAGGGCCCAGGCACAGTCTGATCCCTTCCCTCAACCCGGCGGTTTTGCTAGCAGGAGTTCAACCCCAACGAACACAGCCCGGAGACCCCTGGGGCAAAAAAGTCTTCCGACGAACAATAGGTGCTTGCTGTGGAACACCTATCCCAAGTGGGGGTAGCCAGCTCAACAAAATGCCACACACCCAGGTGTAAGAAACAACATTGCCCAGGCATGGTCTAAGCCCCTCACCTCGTCCCTGTGCTTTGGGGAGCCGGAGGGACGCCCGAGGCACACGGCCCTGAGACCCCTTTGCAAAAAGCTGGCTTCCCACGGAGACAGTTTTCCTGAGGTGCAGACCCTATCCAGAGTGGTTGTGGCAAGGTAAAGCAAATGCCCTCCACTTCTCTGGAAGAAACCACAGTGCCCAGCCATGTTCTAAGCCCTCCCATCCTCCCTGGGCTTCTGGCAGCAGGAGTGAAAAGAGAGGAGCAGAGCACTGGGACTCGTTTCACAAAAACCGGCTTCCCACGGGAAAGTCTTTCTCCACGTGCAGACATGCTCCCAGGTGCCTGGGGCAAGGGGAAGGAAATGCCATACACTGACCTGGAAGAGACCACAGGGCCCAGGCACAGTCTGAACCCTTCCCTCAACCCGGCGGTTTTGCTAGCAGGAGTTGAACCCCAACGAACACAGCCCGGAGACCCCTGGGGCAAAAAAGGCTTCCGATGATCAATAGGTGCTTGCTGTGGCACACCTATCCCAAGTGGGGGAAGCCAGCTCAACAAAATGCCACACACCCAGGTGTAAGAAACAACATTGCCCAGGCTTGGTCTAAGCCCCTCACCTCGTCCCTGTGCTTTGGGGAGCCGGAGGGACAGCCGAGGCACACGGCCCTGAGACCCCTTTGCAAAAAGCCGGCTTCCCACGGAAACAGTTTTCCTGAGGTGCAGACCCTATCCCAAGTGGTTGTGGCAAGGTAAAGCAAATGCCCTCCACTTCTCTGGAAGAAACCACAGTGCCCAGCCATGTTCTATGCCCTCCCATCCTCCCTGGACTTCTGGCAGCAGGAGTGAAAAGAGAGGAGCAGAGCACTGGGACCCGTTTGACAAAACCCGGCTTCCCACGGGAAAGTCTTTCTCCACGTGCAGACATGCTCCCAGGTGCCTGGGGCAAGGGGAAGGAAATGCCATACACTGACCTGGAAGAGACCACAGGGCCCAGGCACAGTCTGAACCCTTCCCTCAACCCGGCGGTTTTGCTAGCAGGAGTTCAACCCCAACGAACACAGCCCGGAGACCCCTGAGGCAAAAACGGCTTCGAACGAACAATAGGTGCTTGCTGTGGAAAACCAATCCCAAGTGGGGGTAGCCAGCTCAACAAAATGCCACACACCCAGGTGTAAGAAACAACATTGTACAGGCTTGGTCTAAGCCCCTCACCTCGTCCCTGTGCTTTGGGGAGCCAGAGGGACAGCCGAGGCACACGGCCCTGAGACCCCTTTGCAAAAAGCCGGCTTCCCACGGAAACAGTTTTCCTGAGGTGCAGACCCTATTCCAAGTGGTTGTGGCAAGGTAATGCAAATGCCCTCCACTTCTCTGGAAGAAACCACAATGCCCAGCCATGTTCTAAGCCCTCCCATCCTCCCTGGGCTTCTGGCAGCAGGAGTGAAAAGAGAGGAGCAGAGCACTGGGACCCGTTTGACAAAACCCGGCTTCCCACGGGAAAGTCTTTCTCCACGTGCAGACATGCTCCCAGGTGCCTGTGGCAAGGGGAAGGAAATGCCATACACTGACCTGGAAGAGACCACAGGGCCCAAGCACAGTCTGAACCCTTCCCTCAACCCGGCGGTTTTGCTAGCAGGAGTTGAACCCCAACGAACACAGCCCGGAGACCCCTGGGGCAAAAAACGCTTCCGACGATCAATAGGTGCTTGCTGTGGAACACCTATCCCAAGGGGGGGAAGCCAGCTCAACAAAATGCCACACACCCAGGTGTAAGAAACAACATTGCACAGGCTTGGTCTAAGCCCCTCACCTCGTCCCTGTGCTTTGGGGAGCCGGAGGGACAGCCGAGGCACACGGCCCTGAGACCCCTTTGCAAAAAGCCGGCTTCCCACGGAGAGAGTTTTCCTGAGGTGCAGACCCTATCCCAAGTGGTTGTGGCAAGGTAAAGCAAATGCCCTCCACTTCTCTGGAAGAAACCACAATGCCCAGCCATGTTCTAAGCCCTCCCATCCTCCCTGGGCTTCTGGCAGCAGGAGTGAAAAGAGAGGAGCAGAGCACTGGGACCCGTTTGACAAAACCCGGCTTCCCACGGGAAAGTCTTTCTCCACGTGCAGACATGCTCCAAGGTGCCTGGGGCAAGGGGAAGGAAATGCCATACACTTACCTGGAAGAGACCACAGGGCCCAGGCACAGTCTGAACCCTTCCCTCAACCCGGCGGTTTTGCTAGCAGGAGTTCAACCCCAACGAACACAGCCCGGAGACCCCTGGGGCAAAAAAGGCTTCCGACGAACAATAGGTGCTTGCTGTGGAACACGTATCCCAAGTGGGGGTAGCCAGCTCAACAAAATGCCACACACCCAGGTGTAAGAAACAACATTGCCCAGGCATGGTCTAAGCCCCTCACCTCGTCCCTGTGCTTTGGGGAGCCGGAGGGACAGCCGAGGCACACGGCCCTGAGACCCCTTTGCAAAAAGCCGGCTTCCCACGGAGACAGTTTTCCTGAGGTGCAGAATCTCTCACAAGTGGTTGTGGCAAGGTAAAGCAAATGCCCTCCACTTCTCTGGAAGAAACCAAAATGCCCAGCCATGTTCTAAGTCCTCCCATCCTCCCTGGGCTTCTGGCAGCAGGAGTGAAAAGAGAGGAACAGAGCACTGGGACAAGTTTGACAAAACCCTGCTTCCCACGGGAAAGTCTTTCTCCACGTGCAGACATGCTCCCAGGTGCCTGTGGCAAGGGGAAGGAAATGCCATACACTGACCTGGAAGAGACCACAGGGCCCAGGCACAGTCTGAACCCTTCCCTCAACCCGGCGGTTTTGCTAGCAGGAGTTCAACCCCAACGAACACAGCCCGGAGACCCCTGGGGCAAAAACGGCTTCCTACGAACAATAGGTGCTTGCTGTGGAACACCTATCCCAAGTGGGGGTAGCCAGCTCAACAAAATGCCACACACCCAGGTGTAAGAAACAACATTGCCCAGGCATGGTCTAAGCCCCTCACCTCGTCCCTGTGCTTTGGGGAGCCGGAGGGACACCCGAGGCACACGGCCCTGAGACCCCTTTGCAAAAAGCCGGCTTCCCACGGAAACAGTTTTCCTGAGGTGCAGACCCTATCCCAAGTGGTTGTGGCAAGGTAAAGCAAATGCCCTCCACTTCTCTGGAAGAAACCACAGTGCCCAGCCATGTTCTAAGCCCTCCCATCCTCCCTGGGCTTCTGGCAGCAGGAGTGAAAAGAGACGAGCAGAGCACTGGGACTCGTTTGACAAAAACCGGCTTCCCACGGGAAAGTCTTTCTCCACGTGCAGACATGCTCCCAGGTGCCTGGGGCAAGGGGAAGGAAATGCCATACACTTACCTGGAAGAGACCACAGGGCCCAGGCACAGTCTGAACCCTTCCCTCAACCCGGCGGTTTTGCTAGCAGGAGTTCAAACCCAACGAACACAGCCCGGAGACCCCTGGGGCAAAAAAGGCTTCCGATGATCAATAGGTGCTTGCTGTGGAACACCTATCCCAAGTGGGGGAAGCCAGCTCAACAAAATGCCACACACCCAGGTGTAAGAAACAACATTGCCCAGGCATGGTCTAAGCCCCTCACCTCGTCCCTGTGCTTTGGGGAGCCGGAGGGACAGCCGAGGCACACGGCCCTGAGACCCCTTTGCAAAAAGCCGGCTTCCCACGGAAACAGTTTTCCTGAGGTGCAGACCCTATTCCAAGTGGTTGTGGCAAGGTAAAGCGAATGCCCTCCACTTCTCTGGAAGAAACCACAATGCCCAGCCATGTTCTAAGCCCTCCCATCCTCCCTGGGCTTCTGGCAGCAGGAGTGAAAAGAGAGGAGCAGAGCACTGGGACCCGTTTGACAAAACCCGGCTTCCCACGGGAAAGTCTTTCTCCACGTGCAGACATGCTCCAAGGTGCCTGGGGCAAGGGGAAGGAAATGCCATTCACTGACCTGGAAGAGACCACAGGGCCCAGGCACAGTCTGAACCCTTCCCTCAACCCGGCGGTTTTGCTAGCAGGAGTTCAACCCCAACGAACACAGCCCGGAGACCCCTGGGGCAAAAACGGCTTCCGACGAACAATAGGTGCTTGCTGTGGAACACCTATCCCAAGTGGGGGTAGCCAGCTCAACAAAATGCCACACACCCAGGTGTAAGAAACAACATTGCCCAGGCATGGTCTAAGCCCCTCACCTCGTCCCTGTGCTTTCGGGAGCCTGAGGGACACCCGAGGCACACGGCCCTGAGACCCCTTTGCAAAAAGCCGGCTTCCCACGGAGACAGTTTTCCTGAGGTGCAGACCCTATCCCAAGTGGTTGTGGCAAGGTAAAGCAAATGCCCTCCACTTCTCTGGAAGAAACCACAGTGCCCAGCCATGTTCTAAGCCCTCCCATCCTCCCTGGGCTTCTGGCAGCAGGAGTGAAAAGAGAGGAGCAGAGCACTGGGACCCGTTTGACAAAACCCGGCTTCCCACGGGAAAGTCTTTCGCCGCGTACAGACATGCTCCCAGGTGCCTGGGGCAAGGGGAAGGAAATGCCATACACTGACCTGGAAGAGACCACAGGGCCCAGGCACAGTCTGAACCCTTCCCTCAACCCGGCGGTTTTGCTAGCAGGAGTTCAACCCCAACGAACACAGCCCGGAGACCCCTGAGGCAAAAACGGCTTCCGACGAACAATAGGCGCTTGCTGTGGAAAACCAATCCCAAGTGGGGGTAGCCAGCTCAACAAAATGCCACACACCCAGGTGTAAGAAACAACATTGCCCAGGCATGGTCTAAGCCCCTCACCTCGTCCCTGTGCTTTGGGGAGCCGGAGGGACAGCCGAGGCACACGGCCCTGAGACCCCTTTGAAAAAAGCCGGCTTCCCACGGAAACAGTTTTCCTGAGGTGCAGACCCTATTCCAAGTGGTTGTGGCAAGGTAAAGCGAATGCCCTCCACTTCTCTGGAAGAAACCACAATGCCCAGCCATGTTCTAAGCCCTCCCATCCTCCCTGGGCTTCTGGCAGCAGCAGTGAAAAGAGAGGAGCAGAGCACTGGGACCCGTTTGACAAAAACAGGCTTCCCACGGGAAAGTCTTTCTCCACGTGCAGACATGCTCCAAGGTGCCTGGGGCAAGGGGAAGGAAATGCCATACACTGACATGGAAGTGACCACGGGGCCCAGGCACAGTCTGAACCCTTCCCTCAACCCGGCGGTTTTGCTAGCAGGAGTTCAACCCCAACGAACACAGCCCGGGGACCCCTGGGGCAAAAACGACTTCCGACGAACAATAGGTTCTTGCTGTGGAACACCTATCCCAAGTGGGGGTAGCCAGCTCAACAAAATGCCACACACCCAGGTGTAAGAAACAACATTGCCCAGGCATTGTCTAAGCCCCTCACCTCGTCCCTGTGCTTTGGGGAGCCGGAGGGACTGCCAAGGCACACGGCCCTGAGACCCCTTTGCAAAAAGCCAGCTTCCCACGGAGACAGTTTTCCTGAGGTGCAGACCCTATCCCAAGTGGTTGTGGCAAGGTAAAGCAAATGCCCTCCACTTCTCTGGAAGAAACCACAATGCCCAGCCATGTTCTAAGCCCTGCCATCCTCCCTGGGCTTCTGGCAGCAGGAGTGAAAAGAGAGGAGCAGAGCACTGGGACCCGTTTGACAAAAACCGGCTTCCCACGGGAAAGTCTTTCTCCACGTGCAGACATGCTCCCAGGTGCCTGGGGCAAGGGGAAGGAAATGCCATACACTGACCTGGAAGAGACCACAGGGCCCAGGCACAGTCTGAACCCTTCCCTCAACCCTGCGGTTTTGCTAGTAGGAGTTCAACCCCAACGAACACAGCCCGGAGACCCCTGGGGCAAAAACGGCTTCCGACGAACAATAGGTGCTTGCTGTGGAACACCTATCCCAAGTGGCGGTAGCCAGCTCAACAAAATGCCACACACCCAGGTGTAAGAAACAACATTGCACAGGCTTGGTCTAAGCCCCTCACCTCGTCCCTGTGCTTTGGGGAGCCGGAGGGACAGCCGAGGCACACGGCCCTGAGACCCCTTTGCAAAAAGCCGGCTTCCCACGGAGACAGTTTTCCTGAGGTGCAGACCCTATCTCAAGTGGTTGTGGCAAGGTAAAGCAAATGCCCTCCACTTCTCTGGAAGAAACCACAGTGCCCAGCCATGTTCTAAGCCCTCCCATCCTCCCTGGGCTTCTGGCAGCAGGAGTGAAAAGAGAGGAGCAGAGCACTGGGACCCGTTTGACAAAAACCGGCATCCCACGGGAAAGTCTTTCTCCACGTGCAGACATGCTCCCAGGTGCCTGTGGCAAGGGGAAGGAAATGCCATACACTGACCTGGAAGAGACCACAGGGCCCAGGTACAGTCTGAACCCTTCCCTCAACCCGGCGGTTTTGCTAGCAGGAGTTGAACCCCAACGAACACAGCCCGGAGACCCCTGGGGCAAAAAAGGCTTCCGATGATCAATAGGTGCTTGCTCTGGCACACCTATCCCAAGTGGGGGAAGCCAGCTCAACAAAATGCCACACACCCAGGTGTAAGAAACAACATTGCACAGGCTTGGTCTAAGCCCCTCACCTCGTCCCTGTGCTTTGGGGAGCCGGAGGGACAGCCGAGGCACACGGCCCTGAGACCCCTTTGCAAAAAGCCGGCTTCCCACGGAAACAGTTTTCCTGAGGTGCAGACCCTATCCCAAGTGGTTGTGGCAAGGTAAAGCAAATGCCCTCCACTTCTCTGGAAGAAACCACAGTGCCCAGCCATGTTCTATGCCCTCTCATCCTCCCTGGGCTTCTGGCAGCAGGAGTGAAAAGAGAGGAGCAGAGCACTGGGACCCGTTTGACAAAACCCGGCTTCCCACGGGAAAGTCTTTCTCCACGTGCAGACATGCTCCCAGGTGCCTGGGGCAAGGGGAAGGAAATGCCATACACTGACCTGGAAGAGACCACAGGGCCCAGGCACAGTCTGAACCCTTCCCTCAACCCGGCGGTTTTGCTAGCAGGAGTTCAACCCCAACGAACACAGCCCGGAGACCCCTGAGGCAAAAACGGCTTCGAACGAACAATAGGTGCTTGCTGTGGAAAACCAATCCCAAGTGGGGGTAGCCAGCTCAACAAAATGCCACACACCCAGGTGTAAGAAACAACATTGCACAGGCTTGGTCTAAGCCCCTCACCTCGTCCCTGTGCTTTGGGGAGCCAGAGGGACAGCCGAGGCACACGGCCCTGAGACCCCTTTGCAAAAAGCCGGCTTCCCACGGAAACAGTTTTCCTGAGGTGCAGACCCTATTCCAAGTGGTTGTGGCAAGGTAAAGCAAATGCCCTCCACTTCTCTGGAAGAAACCACAATGCCCAGCCATGTTCTAAGCCCTCCCATCCTCCCTGGGCTTCTGGTAGCAGGAGTGAAAAGAGAGGAGCAGAGCACTGGGACCCGTTTGACAAAAACCGGCTTCCCACGGGAAAGTCTTTCTCCACGTGCAGACATGCTCCCAGGTGCCTGGGGCAAGGGGAAGGAAATGCCATACACTGACCTGGAAGAGACCACAGGGCCCAGGCACAGTCTGAACCCTTCCCTCAACCCGGCGGTTTTGCTAGCAGGAGTTCAACCTCAACGAACACAGCCCGGGGACCCTTGGGGCAAAAAAGGCTTCCGATGATCAATAGGTGCTTGCTGTGGAACACCTATCCCAAGTGGGGGAAGCCAGCTCAACAAAATGCCACACACCCAGGTGTAAGAAACAACATTGCACAGGCTTGGTCTAAGCCCCTCAGCTCGTCCCTGTGCTTTGGGGAGCCGGAGGGACAGCCGAGGCACACGGCCCTGAGACCCCTTTGCAAAAAGCCGGCTTCCCACGGAAACAGTTTTCCTGAGGTGCAGACCCTATCCCAAGTGGTCGTGGCAAGGTAAAGCAAATGCCCTCCACTTCTCTGGAAGAAACCACAGTACCCAGCCATGTTCTAAGCCCTCCCATCCTCCCTGGGCTTCTGGCAGCAGGAGTGAAAAGAGAGGAGCAGAGCACTGGGACCCGTTTGACAAAAACCGGCTTCCCCCGGGAAAGTCTATCTCCACGTGCAGACATGCTCCCAGGTGCCTGGGGCAAGGGGAAGGAAATGCCATACACTGACCTGGAAGAGACCACAGGGCCCAGGCACAGTCTGAACCCTTCCCTCAACCCGGCGGTTTTGCTAGCAGGAGATCAACCCCAACGAACACATCCCGGAGACCCCTGGGGCAAAAACGGCTTCCGACGAACAATAGGTGCTTGCTGTGGAACACCTATCCCAAGTGGGGGTAGCCAGCTCAACAAAATGCCACACACCCAGGTGTAAGAAACAACATTGCCCAGGCATGGTCTAAGCCCCTCACCTCGTCCCTGTGCTTTCGGGAGCCGGAGGGACACCCGAGGCACACGGCCCTGAGAGCCCTTTGCAAAAAGCCGGCTTCCCCCGGAGACAGTTTTCCTGAGGTGCAGACCCTATCCCAAGTGGTTGTGGCAAGGTAAAGCAAATGCCCTCCACTTCTCTGGAAGAAACCACAGTGCCCAGCCATGTTCTAAGCCCTCCCATCCTCCCTGGGCTTCTGGCAGCAGGAGTGAAAAGAGAGGAGCAGAGCACTGGGACCCGTTTGACAAAAACCGGCTTCCCACGGGAAAGTCTTTCTCCACGTGCAGACATGCTCCCAGGTGCCTGTGGCAAGGGGAAGGAAATGCCATACACTGACCTGGAAGAGACCACAGGGCCCAGGCACAGTCTGAACCCTTCCCTCAACCCGGCGGTTTTGCTAGCAGGAGTTCAACCCCAACGAACACAGCCCGGAGACCCCTGGGGCAAAAAAGGCTTCCGATGATCAATAGGTGCTTGCTGTGGCACACCTATCCCAAGTGGGGGAAGCCAGCTCAACAAAATGCCACACACCCAGGTGTAAGAAACAACATTGCACAGGCTTGGTCTAAGCCCCTCACCTCGTCCCTGTGCTTTGGGGAGCCGGAGGGACAGCCGAGGCACACGGCCCTGAGACCCCTTTGCAAAAAGCCGGCTTCCCACGGAAACAGTTTTCCTGAGGTGCAGACCCTATCACAAGTGGTCGTGGCAAGGTAAAGCAAATGCCCTCCACTTCTCTGGAAGAAACCACAGACCCCAGCCATGTTCTAAGCCCTCCCATCCTCCCTGGGCTTCTGGCAGCAGGAGTGAAAAGAGAGGAGCAGAGCACTGGGCCCCGTTTGACAAAAACCGGCTTCCCACGGGAAAGTCTTTCTCCACGTGCAGACATCCTCCCAGGTGCCTGTGGCAAGGGGAAGGAAATGCCATACACTGACCTGGAAGAGACCACAGGGCCCAGGCACAGTCTGAACCCTTCCCTCAACCCGGCGGTTTTGCTAGCAGGAGTTCAACCCCAACGAACACAGCCCGGAGACCCCTGGGGCAAAAAAGGCTTCCGATGATCAATAGGTGCTTGCTGTGGAACACCTATTCCAAGTGGGGGAAGCCAGCTCAACAAAATGCCACACACCCAGGTGTAAGAAACAACATTGCCCAGGCTTGGTCTATGCCCCTCACCTCGTCCCTGTGCTTTGGGGAGCCGGAGGGACAGCCGAGGCACACGGCCCTGAGACCCCTTTGCAAAAAGCCGGCTTCCCACGGAAACAGTTTTCCTGAGGTGCAGACCCTATCCCAAGTGGTTGTGGCAAGGTAAAGCAAATGCCCTCCACTTCTCTGGAAGAAACCACAGTGCCCAGCCATGTTCTAAGCCCTCCCATCCTCCCTGGGCTTCTGGCAGCAGGAGTGAAAAGTGAGGAGCAGAGCACTGGGACCCGTTTGACAAAACCCGGCTTCCCACGGGAAAGTCTTTCTCCACGTGCAGACATGCTCCCAGGTGCCTGGGGCAAGGGGAAGGAAATGCCATACACTGACCTGGAAGAGACCACAGGGCCCAGGCACAGTCTGAACCCTTCCCTCAACCCGGCGGTTTTGCTAGCAGGAGTTCAACCCAAAGGAACACAACCCGGAGACCCCTGGGGCAAAAACGGCTTCCGACGAACAATAGGTGCTTGCTGTGGAACACCTATCCCAAGTGGGGGTAGCCAGCTCAACAAAATGCCACACACCCAAGTGTAAGAAACAACATTGCCCAGGCATGGTCTAAACCCCTCACCTCGTCCCTGTGCTTTGGGGAGCCGGAAGGACAGCCGAGGCACACGGCCCTGAGACCCCTTTGCAAAAAGCCGGCTTCCCACGGAGACAGTTTTCCTTAGGTGCAGACCCTACCCAAGTGGTTGTGGCAAGGTAAAGCAAATGCCCTCCACTTCTCAGGAAGAAACCACAGTGCCCAGTCATGTTCTAAGCCCTCCCATCCTCCATGGGCTTCTGACAGCAGGAGTGAAAAGAGAGGAGCAGAGCACTGGGACCCGCTTGACAAAACCCGCCTCACCACGGGAAAGTCTTTCTCCACGTGCAGACATGCTCCAAGGTGCCTGTGGCAAGGGGAAGGAAATGTCATACACTGACCTGGAAGAGACCACAGGGCCCAGGCACAGTCTGAACCCTTCCCTCAACCCGGCGGTTTTGCTAGCAGGAGTTCAACCCCAACGAACACAGTCCGGAGACCCCTGGGGCAAAAAAGGCTTCCGACGAACAATAGGTGCTTGCTGTGGAACACGTATCCCAAGTGGGGGTAGCCAGCTCAACAAAATGCCACACACCCAGGTGTAAGAAACAACATTGCCCAGGCATGGTCTAAGCCCCTCACCTCGTCCCAGTGCTTTCGGGAGCCGGAGGGACACCCGAGGCACACGGCCCTGAGACCCCTTTGCAAAAAGCCGGCTTCCCACGGAGACAGTTTTCCTGAGGTGCAGACCCTATCCCAAGTGGTTGTGGCATGGTAAAGCAAATGCCCTCCACTTCTCTGGAAGAAACCACAGTGCCCAGCCATGTTCTAAGCCCTCCCATCCTCCCTGGGCTTCTGGCAGCAGGAGTGAAAAGAGAGGAGCAGAGCACTGGGACCCGTTTGACAAAACCCGGCTTCCCACGGGAAAGTCTTTCGCCGCGTACAGACATGCTCCCAGGTGCCTGGGGCAAGGGGAAGGAAATGCCATACACTGACCTGGAAGAGACCACAGGGCCCAGGCACAGTCTGAACCCTTCCCTCAACCCGGCGGTTTTGCTAGCAGGAGTTCAAACCCAACGAACACAGCCCGGAGACCCCTGAGGCAAAAACGGCTTCCGAGGAACAATAGGCGCTTGCTGTGGAAAACCAATCCCAAGTGGGGGTAGCCAGCTCAACAAAATGCCACACACCCAGGTGTAAGAAACAACATTGCCCAGGCATGGTCTAAGCCCCTCACCTCGTCCCTGTGCTTTGGGGAGCCGGAGGGACACCCGAGGCACACGGCCCTGAGACCCCTTTGCAAAAAGCCGGCTTCCCCCGGAGACAGTTTTCCTGAGGTGCAGACCCTATTCCAAGTGGTTGTGGCAAGGTAAAGCGAATGCCCTCCACTTCTCTGGAAGAAACCACAATGCCCAGCCATGTTCTAAGCCCTCCCATCCTCCCTGGGCTTCTGGCAGCAGCAGTGAAAAGAGAGGAGCAGAGCACTGGGACCCGTTTGACAAAAACCGGCTTCCCACGGGAAAGTCTTTCTCCACGTGCAGACATGCTCCAAGGTGCCTGGGGCAAGGGGAAGGAAATGCCATACACTGACATGGAAGTGACCACGGGGCCCAGGCACAGTCTGAACCCTTCCCTCAACCCGGCGGTTTTGCTAGCAGGAGTTCAACCCCAACGAACACAGCCCGGGGACCCCTGGGGCAAAAACGACTTCCGACGAACAATAGGTTCTTGCTGTGGAACACCTATCCCAAGTGGGGGTAGCCAGCTCAACAAAATGCCACACACCCAGGTGTAAGAAACAACATTGCCCAGGCATTGTCTAAGCCCCTCACCTCGTCCCTGTGCTTTGGGGAGCCGGAGGGACTGCCAAGGCATACGGCCCTGAGACCCCTTTGCAAAAAGCCAGATTCCCACGGAGACAGTTTTCCTGAGGTGCAGACCCTATCCCAAGTGGTTGTGGCAAGGTAAAGCAAATGCCCTCCACTTCTCTGGAAGAAACCACAGTGCCCAGCCATGTTCTAAGCCCTGCCATCCTCCCTGGGATTCTGGCAGCAGGAGTGAAAAGAGAGGAGCAGAGCACTGGGACCCGTTTGACAAAAACCGGCTTCCCACGGGAAAGTCTTTCTCCACGTGCAGACATGCTCCCAGGTGCCTGGGGCAAGGGGAAGGAAATGCCATACACTGACCTGGAAGAGACCACAGGGCCCAGGCACAGTCTGATCCCTTCCCTCAACCCGGCGGTTTTGCTAGCAGGAGTTCAACCCCAACGAACACAGCCCGGAGACCCCTGGGGCAAAAAAGTCTTCCGACGAACAATAGGTGCTTGCTGTGGAACACCTATCCCAAGTGGGGGTAGCCAGCTCAACAAAATGCCACACACCCAGGTGTAAGAAACAACATTGCCCAGGCATGGTCTAAGCCCCTCACCTCGTCCCTGTGCTTTGGGGAGCCGGAGGGACTGCCGAGGCACACGGCCCTGAGACCCCTTTGCAAAAAGCCGGCTTCCCACGGAGACAGTTTTCCTGAGGGGCAGACCCTATCCCAAGTGGTTGTGGCAAGGTAAAGCAAATGCCCTCCACTTCTCTGGAAGAAACCACAGTGCCCAGCCATGTTCTAAGCCCTCCCATCCTCCCTGGGCTTCTGGCAGCAGGAGTGAAAAGAGAGGAGCAGAGCACTGGGACTCGTTTCACAAAAACCGGCTTCCCACGGGAAAGTCTTTCTCCACGTGCAGACATGCTCCCAGGTGCCTGGGGCAAGGGGAAGGAAATGCCATACACTGACCTGGAAGAGACCACAGGGCCCAGGCACAGTCTGAACCCTTCCCTCAACCCGGCGGTTTTGCTAGCAGGAGTTGAACCCCAACGAACACAGCCCGGAGACCCCTGGGGCAAAAAAGGCTTCCGATGATCAATAGGTGCTTGCTGTGGCACACCTATCCCAAGTGGGGGTAGCCAGCTCAACAAAATGCCACACACCCAGGTGTAAGAAACAACATTGCACAGGCTTGGTCTAAGCCCCTCACCTCGTCCCTGTGCTTTGGGGAGCCGGAGGGACACCCGAGGCACACGGCCCTGAGACCCCTTTGCAAAAAGCCGGCTTCCCACGGAAACAGTTTTCCTGAGGTGCAGACCCTATCCCAAGTGGTTGTGGCAAGGTAAAGCAAATGCCCTCCACTTCTCTGGAAGAATCCACAGTGCCCAGCCATGTTCTATGCCCTCCCATCCTCCCTGGGCTTCTGGCAGCAGGAGTGAAAAGAGAGGAGCAGAGCACTGGGACCCGTTTGACAAAACCCGGCTTCCCACGGGAAAGTCTTTCTCCACGTGCAGACATGCTCCCAGGTGCCTGTGGCAAGGGGAAGGAAATGCCATACACTGACCTGGAAGAGACCACAGGGCCCAGGCACAGTCTGAACCCTTCCCTCAACCCGGCGGTTTTGCTAGCAGGAGTTCAACCCCAACGAACACAGCCCGGAGACCCCTGAGGCAAAAACGGCTTCGAACGAACAATAGGTGCTTGCTGTGGAAAACCAATCCCAAGTGGGGGTAGCCAGCTCAACAAAATGCCACACACCCAGGTGTAAAAAACAACATTGCACAGGCTTGGTCTAAGCCCCTCACCTCGTCCCTGTGCTTTGGGGAGCCAGAGGGACAGCCGAGGCACACGGCCCTGAGACCCCTTTGCAAAAAGCCGGCTTCCCACGGAAACAGTTTTCCTGAGGTGCAGACCCTATTCCAAGTGGTTGTGGCAAGGTAATGCAAATGCCCTCCACTTCTCTGGAAGAAACCACAATGCCCAGCCATGTTCTAAGCCCTCCCATCCTCCCTGGTCTTCTGGTAGCAGGAGTGAAAAGAGAGGAGCAGAGCACTGGGACCCGTTTGACAAAAACCGGCTTCCCACGGGAAAGTCTTTCTCCACGTGCAGACATGCTCCCAGGTGCCTGTGGCAAGGGGAAGGAAATGCCATACACTGACCTGGAAGAGACCACAGGGCCCAGGCACAGTCTGAACCCTTCCCTCAACCCGGCGGTTTTGCTAGCAGGAGTTCAACCTCATCGAACACAGCCCGGAGACCCCTGGGGCAAAAAAGGCTTCCGATGATCAATAGGTGCTTGCTGTGGAACACCTATCCCAAGTGGGGGAAGCCAGCTCAACAAAATGCCACACACCCAGGTGTAAGAAACAACATTGCACAGGCTTGGTCTAAGCCCCTCAGCTCGTCCCTGTGCTTTGGGGAGCCGGAGGGACAGCCGAGGCACACGGCCCTGAGACCCCTTTGCAAAAAGCCGGCTTCCCACGGAAACAGTTTTCCTGAGGTGCAGACCCTATCCCAAGTGGTCGTGGCAAGGTAAAGCAAATGCTCTCCACTTCTCTGGAAGAAACCACAGTACCCAGCCATGTTCTAAGCCCTCCCATCCTCCCTGGGCTTCTGGCAGCAGGAGTGAAAAGAGAGGAGCAGAGCACTGGGACCCGTTTGACAAAAACCGGCTTCCCCGGGGAAAGTCTTTCTCCACGTGCAGACATGCTCCCAGGTACCTGGGGCAAGGGGAAGGAAATGCCATACACTGACCTGGAAGAGACCACAGGGCCCAGGCACAGTCTGAACCCTTCCCTCAACCCGGCGGTTTTGCTAGCAGGAGATCAACCCCAACGAACACAGCCCGGAGACCCCTGGGGCAAAAACGGCTTCCGACGAACAATAGGTGCTTGCTGTGGAACACCTATCCCAAGTGGGGGAAGCCAGCTCAACAAAATGCCACACACCCAGGTGTAAGAAACAACATTGCACAGGCTTGGTCTAAACCCCTCACCTCGTCCCTGTGCTTTGGGGAGCCGGAGGGACAGCCGAGGCACACGGCCCTGAGACCCCTTTGCAAAAAGCCGGCTTCCCACGGAAACAGTTTTCCTGAGGTGCAGACCCTATCCCAAGTGGTTGTGGAAAGGTAAAGCGAATGCCCTCCACTTCTCTGGAAGAAACCACAATGCCCAGCCATGTTCTAAGCCCTCCCATCCTCCCTGGGCTTCTGGCAGCAGGAGTGAAAAGAGAGGAGCAGAGCACTGGGACCCGTTTGACAAAAACCGGCTTCCCACGGGAAAGTCTTTCTCCACGTGCAGACATGCTCCAAGGTGCCTGTGGCAAGGGGAAGGAAATGCCATACACTGACCTGGAAGAGACCACGGGGCCCAGGCACAGTCTGAACCCTTCCCTCAACCCGGCGGTTTTGCTAGCAGGAGTTCAACCCCAACGAACACAGCCCGGGGACCCCTGGGGCAAAAACGGCTTCCGACGAACAATAGGTGCTTGCTGTGGAACACCTATCCCAAGTGGGGGTAGCCAGCTCAACAAAATGCCACACACCCAGGTGTAAGAAACAACATTGCCCAGGCATTGTCTAAGCCCCTCACCTCGTCCCTGTGCTTTGGGGAGCCGGGGGGACAGCCGAGGCACACGGCCCTGAGACCCCTTTGCAAAAAGCCGGCTTCCCACGGAGACAGTTTTCCTGAGGTGCAGACCCTATCCCAAGTGGTTGTGGCAAGGTAAAGCAAATGCCCTCCACTTCTCTGGAAGAAACCACAGTGCCCAGCCATGTTCTAAGCCCTGCCATCCTCCCTGGGCTTCTGGCAGCAGGAGTGAAAAGAGAGGAGCAGAGCACTGGGACCCGTTTGACAAAAACCGGCTTCCCACGGGAAAGTCTTTCTCCACGTGCAGACATGCTCCCAGGTGCCTGTGGCAAGGGGAAGGAAATGCCGTACACTGACCTGGAAGAGACCACAGGGCCCAGGTACAATCTGAACCCTTCCCTCAACCCGGCGGTTTTGCTAGCAGGAGTTCAACCCCAACGAACACAGCCCGGAGACCCCTGAGGCAAAAACGGCTTCGGACGAACAATAGGTGCTTGCTGTGGAAAACCAATCCCAAGTGGGGGTAGCCAGCTCAACAAAATGCCACACACCCAGGTGTAAGAAACAACATTGCACAGGCTTGGTCTAAGCCCCTCACCTCGTCCCTGTGCTTTGGGGAGCCAGAGGGACAGCCGAGGCACACGGCCCTGAGACCCCTTTGCAAAAAGCCGGCTTCCCACGGAAACAGTTTTCCTGAGGTGCAGACCCTATTCCAAGTGGTTGTGGCAAGGTAAAGAAAATGCCCTCCACTTCTCTGGAAGAAACCACAATGCCCAGCCATGTTCTAAGACCTCCCATCCTCCCTGGGCTTCTGGTAGCAGGAGTGAAAAGAGAGGAGCAGAGCACTGGGACCCGTTTGACAAAAACCGGCTTCCCACGGGAAAGTCTTTCTCCACGTGCAGACATGCTCCCAGGTGCCTGTGGCAAGGGGAAGGAAATGCCATACACTGACCTGGAAGAGACCACAGGGCCCAGGCACAGTCTGAACCCTTCCCTCAACCCGGCGGTTTTGCTAGCAGGAGTTCAACCTCAACGAACACAACCCGGAGACCCCTGGGGCAAAAAAGGCTTCCGATGATCAATAGGTGCTTGCTGTGGAACACCTATCCTAAGTGGGGGAAGCCAGCTCAACAAAATGCCACACACCCAGGTGTAAGAAACAACATTGCACAGGCTTGGTCTAAGCCCCTCACCTCGTCCCTGTGCTTTGGGGAGCCGGAGGGACAGCCGAGGCACACGGCCCTGAGACCCCTTTGCAAAAAGCCGGCTTCCCACGGAAACAGTTTTCCTGAGGTGCAGACCCTATCCCAAGTGGTCGTGGCAAGGTAAAGCAAATGCCCTCCACTTCTCTGGAAGAAACCACAGAGCCCAGCCATGTTCTAAGCCCTCCCATCCTCCCTGGGCTTCTGGCAGCAGGAGTGAAAAGAGAGGAGCAGAGCACTGGGACCCGTTTGACAAAAACCGGCTTCCCCCGGGAAAGTCTTTCTCCACGTGCAGACATGATCCCAGGTGCCTGGGGCAAGGGGAAGGAAATGCCATACACTGACCTGGAAGAGACCACAGGGCCCAGGCACAGTCTGAACCCTTCCCTCAACCCGGCGGTTTTGCTAGCAGGAGTTCAACCCCAACGAACACAGCCCGGAGACCCCTGGGGCAAAAACGGCTTCCGACGAACAATAGGTGCTTGCTGTGGAACACCTATCCCAAGTGGGGGTAGCCAGCTCAACAAAATGCCACACACCCAGGTGTAAGAAACAACATTGCCCAGGCATGGTCTAAGCCCCTCACCTCGTCCCTGTGCTTTCGGGAGCCGGAGGGACACCCGAGGCACACGGCCCTGAGACCCCTTTGCAAAAAGCCGGCTTCCCACGGAGACAGTTTTCCTGAGGTGCAGACCCTATCCCAAGTGGTTGTGGCAAGGTAAAGCAAATGCCCTCCACTTCTCTGGAAGAAACCACAGTGCCCAGCCATGTTCTAAGCCCTCCCATCCTCCCTGGGCTTCTGGCAGCAGGAGTGAAAAGAGAGGAGCAGAGCACTGGGACCCGTTTGACAAAAACCGGCTTCCCACGGGAAAGTCTTTCCCCACGTGCAGACATGCTCCCAGGTGCCTGTGGCAAGAGGAAGGAAATGCCATACACTGACCTGGAAGAGACCACAGGGCCCAGGCACAGTCTGAACCCTTCCCTCAACCCGGCGGTTTTGCTAGCAGGAGTTCAAACCCAACGAACACAGCCCGGAGACCCCTGAGGCAAAAACGGCTTCCGACGAACAATAGGTGCTTGCTGTGGAAAAGCAATCCCAAGTGGGGGTAGCCACCTCAACAAAATGCCACACACCCAGGTGTAAGAAACAACATTGCCCAGGCATGGTCTAAGCCCCTCACCTCGTCCCTGTGCTTTGGGGAGCCGGAGGGACAGCCGAGGCACACGGCCCTGAGACCCCTTTGCAAAAAGCCGGCTTCCCACGGAAACAGTTTTCCTGAGGTGCAGACCCTATCCCAAGTGGTTGTGGAAAGGTAAAGCGAATGCCCTCCACTTCTCTGGAAGAAACCACAATGCCCAGCCATGTTCTAAGCCCTCCCATCCTCCCTGGGCTTCTGGCAGCAGGAGTGAAAAGAGAGGAGCAGAGCACTGGGACCCGTTTGACAAAAACCGGCTTCCCACGGGAAAGTCTTTCTCCACGTGCAGACATGCTCCAAGGTGCCTGGGGCAAGGGGAAGGAAATGCCATACACTGACCTGGAAGAGACCACGGGGCCCAGGCACAGTCTGAACCCTTCCCTCAACCCGGCGGTTTTGCTAGCAGGAGTTCAACCCCAACGAACACAGCCCGGGGACCCCTGGGGCAAAAACGGCTTCCGACGAACAATAGGTGCTTGCTGTGGAACACCTATCCCAAGTGGGGGTAGCCAGCTCAACAAAATGCCACACACCCAGGTGTAATAAACAACATTGCACAGGCTTGGTCTAAGCCCCTCACCTCGTCCCTGTGCTTTGGGGAGCCGGAGGGACAGCCGAGGCACACGGCCCTGAGACCCCTTTGCAAAAAGCCGGCTTCCCACGGAGACAGTTTTCCTGAGGTGCAGACCCTATCCCAAGTGGTTGTGGCAAGGTAAAGCAAATGCCCTCCACTTCTCTGGAAGAAACCACAGTGCCCAGCCATGTTCTAAGCCCTGCCATCCTCCCTGGGCTTCTGGCAGCAGGAGTGAAAAGAGAGGAGCAGAGCACTGGGACCCGTTTGACAAAAACCGGCTTCCCACGGGAAAGTCTTTCTCCACGTGCAGACATGCTCCCAGGTGCCTGTGGCAAGGGGAAGGAAATGCCGTACACTGACCTGGAAGAGACCACAGGGCCCAGGTACAATCTGAACCCTTCCCTCAACCCGGCGGTTTTGCTAGCAGGAGTTCAACCCCAACGAACACAGCCCGGAGACCCCTGAGGCAAAAACGGCTTCGGACGAACAATAGGTGCTTGCTGTGGAAAACCAATCCCAAGTGGGGGTAGCCAGCTCAACAAAATGCCACACACCCAGGTGTAAGAAACAACATTGCACAGGCTTGGTCTAAGCCCCTCACCTCGTCCCTGTGCTTTGGGGAGCCAGAGGGACAGCCGAGGCACACGGCCCTGAGACCCCTTTGCAAAAAGCCGGCTTCCCACGGAAACAGTTTTCCTGAGGTGCAGACCCTATTCCAAGTGGTTGTGGCAAGGTAAAGCAAATGCCCTCCACTTCTCTGGAAGAAACCACAATGCCCAGCCATGTTCTAAGACCTCCCATCCTCCCTGGGCTTCTGGTAGCAGGAGTGAAAAGAGAGGAGCAGAGCACTGGGACCCGTTTGACAAAAACCGGCTTCCCACGGGAAAGTCTTTCTCCACGTGCAGACATGCTCCCAGGTGCCTGTGGCAAGGGGAAGGAAATGCCATACACTGACCTGGAAGAGACCACAGGGCCCAGGCACAGTCTGAACCCTTCCCTCAACCCGGCGGTTTTGCTAGCAGGAGTTCAACCTCAACGAACACAACCCGGAGACCCCTGGGGCAAAAAAGGCTTCCGATGATCAATAGGTGCTTGCTGTGGAACACCTATCCTAAGTGGGGGAAGCCAGCTCAACAAAATGCCACACACCCAGGTGTAAGAAACAACATTGCACAGGCTTGGTCTAAGCCCCTCACCTCGTCCCTGTGCTTTGGGGAGCCGGAGGGACAGCCGAGGCACACGGCCCTGAGACCCCTTTGCAAAAAGCCGGCTTCCCACGGAAACAGTTTTCCTGAGGTGCAGACCCTATCCCAAGTGGTCGTGGCAAGGTAAAGCAAATGCCCTCCACTTCTCTGGAAGAAACCACAGAGCCCAGCCATGTTCTAAGCCCTCCCATCCTCCCTGGGCTTCTGGCAGCAGGAGTGAAAAGAGAGGAGCAGAGCACTGGGACCCGTTTGACAAAAACCGGCTTCCCCCGGGAAAGTCTTTCTCCACGTGCAGACATGCTCCCAGGTGCCTGGGGCAAGGGGAAGGAAATGCCATACACTGACCTGGAAGAGACCACAGGGCCCAGGCACAGTCTGAACCCTTCCCTCAACTCGGCGGTTTTGCTAGCAGGAGTTCAACCCCAACGAACACAGCCCGGAGACCCCTGGGGCAAAAACGGCTTCCGACGAACAATAGGTGCTTGCTGTGGAACACCTATCCCAAGTGGGGGTAGCCAGCTCAACAAAATGCCACACACCCAGGTGTAAGAAACAACATTGCCCAGGCATGGTCTAAGCCCCTCACCTCGTCCCTGTGCTTTGGGGAGCCGGAGGGACACCCGAGGCACACGGCCCTGAGACCCCTTTGCAAAAAGCCGGCTTCCCACGGAGACAGTTTTCCTGAGGTGCAGACCCTATCCCAAGTGGTTGTGGCAAGGTAAAGCAAATGCCCTCCACTTCTCTGGAAGAAACCACAGTGCCCAGCCATGTTCTAAGCCCTCCCATCCTCCCTGGGCTTCTGGCAGCAGGAGTGAAAAGAGAGGAGCAGAGCACTGGGACCCGTTTGACAAAAACCGGCTTCCCACGGGAAAGTCTTTCCCCACGTGCAGACATGCTCCCAGGTGCCTGTGGCAAGAGGAAGGAAATGCCATACACTGACCTGGAAGAGACCACAGGGCCCAGGCACAGTCTGAACCCTTCCCTCAACCCGGCGGTTTTGCTAGCAGGAGTTCAAACCCAACGAACACAGCCCGGAGACCCCTGAGGCAAAAACGGCTTCCGACGAACAATAGGTGCTTGCTGTGGAAAAGCAATCCCAAGTGGGGGTAGCCACCTCAACAAAATGCCACACACCCAGGTGTAAGAAACAACATTGCCCAGGCATGGTCTAAGCCCCTCACCTCGTCCCTGTGCTTTGGGGAGCCGGAGGGACAGCCGAGGCACACGGCCCTGAGACCCCTTTGCAAAAAGCCGGCTTCCCACGGAAACAGTTTTCCTGAGGTGCAGACCCTATTCCAAGTGGTTGTGGCAAGGTAAAGGGAATGCCCTCCACTTCTCTGGAAGAAACCACAATGCCCAGCCATGTTCTAAGCCCTCCCATCCTCCCTGGGCTTCTGGCAGCAGGAGTGAAAAGAGAGGAGCAGAGCACTGGGACCCGTTTGACAAAAACCGGCTTCCACGGGAAAGTCTTTCTCCACATGCAGACATGCTCCCAGGTGCCTGTGGCAAGGGGAAGGAAATGCCATACACTGACCTGGAAGAGACCACAGGGCCCAGGCACAGTCTGAACCCTTCCCTCAACCCGGCGGTTTTGCTAGCAGGAGTTCAACCCCAACGAACACAGCCCGAAGACCCCTGAGGCAAAAACGGCTTCCGACGAACAATAGGTGCTTGCTGTGGAACACCTATCCCAACTGGGGGTAGCCAGCTCAACAAAATGCCACACACCCAGGTGTAAGAAACAACATTACCCAGGCATGGTCTAAGCCCCTCACCTCGTCCCTGTGCTTTGGGGAGCCGGAGGGACACCCGAGGCCCACGGCCCTGAGACCACTTTGCAAAAAGCCGGCTTCCCACGGAAACAGTTTTCCTGAGGTGCAGACCCTCTCCCAAGTGGTTGTGGAAAGGTAAAGCAAATGCCCTCCACTTCTCTGGAAGAAACCACAGTGCCCAACCATGTTCTAAGCCCTCCCATCCTCCCTGGGCTTCTGGCAGCAGGAGTGAAAAGAGAGGAGCAGAGCACTGGGACCCGTTTGACAAAAACCGGCTTCCCACGGGAAAGTCTTTCCCCACGTGCAGACATGCTCCCAGGTGCCTGTGGCAAGGGGAAGGAAATGCCATACACTGACCTGGAAGAGACCACAGAGCCCAGGCACAGTCTGAACCCTTCCCTCAACCCGGCGGTTTTGCTAGCAGGAGTTCAAACCCAACGAACACAGCCCGGAGAGACCTGAGGAAAAAACGGCTTCGGACGAACAATAGGTGCTTGCTGTGGAACACCTATCCCAAGTGGGGGAAGCCAGCTCAACAAAATGCCACACACCCAGGTGTAAGAAACAACATTGCACAGGCTTGGTCTAAACCCCTCACCTCGTCCCTGTGCTTTGGGGAGCCGGAGGGACAGCCGAGGCACACGGCCCTGAGACCCCTTTGCAAAAAGCCGGCTTCCCACGGAAACAGTTTTCCTGAGGTGCAGACCCTATTCCAAGTGGTTGTGGCAAGGTAAAGCAAATGCCCTCTACTTCTCTGGAAGAAACCACAATGCCCAGCCATATTCTAAGCCCTCCCATCCTCCCTGGGCTTCTGGCAGCAGGAGCGAAAAGAGAGGAGCAGAGCACTGGGACCCGTTTGACAAAACCCGGCTTCCCACGGGTAAGTCTTCCTCCACGTACAGACATGCTCCCAGGTGCCTGTGGCAAGGGGAAGGAAATGCCATACACTGACCTGGAAGAGACCACAGGGCCCAGGCACAGTCTGAACCCTTCCCTCAACCCGGCGGTTTTGCTAGCAGGAGTTCAAACCCAACGAACACAGCCCGGAGACCCCTGAGGCAAAAACGGCTTCGGACGAACAATAGGTGCTTGCTGTGGAAAACCAATCCCAAGTGGGGGTAGCCAAGTCAACAAAATGCCACACACCCAGGTGTAAGAAACAACATTGCCCAGGCATGTTCTAAGCCCCTCACCTCGTCTCTGTGCTTTGGGGAGCCGGAGGGACAGCCGAGGCACACGGCCCTGAGACCCCTTTGCAAAAAGCCGGCTTCCCACGGAAACAGTTTTCCTGAGGTGCAGACCCTATTCCAAGTGGTTGTGGCAAGGTAAAGCGAATGCCCTCCACTTCTCTGGAAGAAACCACAATGCCCAGCCATGTTCTAAGCCCTCCCATCCTCCCTGGGCTTCTGGCAGCAGGAGTGAAAAGAGAGGAGCAGAGCACTGGGACCCGTTTGACAAAAACCGGCTTCCCACGGGAAAGTCTTTCTCCACGTGCAGACATGCTCCAAGGTGCCTGGGGCAAGGGGAAGGAAATGCCATACACTGACCTGGAAGAGACCACGGGGCCCAGGCACAGTCTGAACCCTTCCCTCAACCCGGCGGTTTTGCTAGCAGGAGTTCAACCCCAACGAACACAGCCCGGGGACCCCTGGGGCAAAAACGGCTTCCGACGAACAATAGGTGCTTGCTGTGGAACACCTATCCCAAGTGGGGGTAGCCAGCTCAACAAAATGCCACACACCCAGGTGTAAGAAACAACATTGCCCAGGCATGGTCTAAGCCCCTCACCTCGTCCCTGTGCTTTGGGGAGCCGGAGGGACTGCCGAGGCACACGGCCCTGAGACCCCTTTGCAAAAAGCCAGCTTCCCACGGAGACAGTTTTCCTGAGGTGCAGACCCTATCCCAAGTGGTTGTGGCAAGGTAAAGCAAATGCCCTCCAGTTCTCTGGAAGAAACCACAGTGCCCAGCCATGTTCTAAGCCCTGCCATCCTCCCTGGGCTTCTGGCAGCAGGAGTGAAAAGAGAGGAGCAGAGCACTGGGACCCGTTTGACAAAAACCGGCTTCCCACGGGAAAGTCTTTCTCCATGTGCAGACATGCTCCCAGGTGCCTGGGGCAAGGGGAAGGAAATGCCATACACTGACCTGGAAGAGACCACAGGGCCCAGGCACAGTCTGAACCCTTCCCTCAACCCGGCGGTTTTGCTAGCAGGAGTTCAACCCCAACGAACACAGCCCGGAGACCCCTGGGGCAAAAAAGGCTTCCGACGATCAATAGGTGCTTGCTGTGGAACACCTATCCCAAGGGGGGGAAGCCAGCTCAACAAAATGCCACACACCCAGGTGTAAGAAACAACATTGCACAGGCTTGGTCTAAGCCCCTCACCTCGTCCCTGTGCTTTGGGGAGCCGGAGGGACAGCCGAGGCACACGGCCCTGAGACCCCTTTGCAAAAAGCCGGCTTCCCACGGAAACAGTTTTCCTGAGGTGCAGACCCTATCCCAAGTGGTTGTGGCAAGGTAAAGCAAATGCCCTCCACTTCTCTGGAAGAAACCACAGTGCCCAGCCATGTTCTAAGCCCTCCCATCCTCCCTGGGCTTCTGGCAGCAGGAGTGAAAAGAGAGGAGCAGAGCACTGGGACCCGTTTGACAAAACCCGGCTTCCCACGGGAAAATCTTTCTCCACGTGCAGACATGCTCCCAGGTGCCTGTGGCAAGGGGAAGGAAAGGCCATACACTGACCTGGAAGAGACCACAGGGCCCAGGCACAGTCTGAACCCTTCCCTCAACCCGGCGGTTTTGCTAGCAGGAGTTCAACCCCAACGAACACAGCCCGGAGACCCCTGAGGCAAAAACGACTTCGGACGAACAATAGGTGCTTGCTGTGGAAAACCAATCCCAAGTGGGGGTAGCCAGCTCAACAAAATGCCACACACCCAGGTGTAAGAAACAACATTGCACAGGCTTGGTCTAAGCCCCTCACCTCGTCCCTGTGCTTTGGGGAGCCGGAGGGACAGCCGAGGCACACGGCCCTGAGACCCCTTTGCAAAAAGCCGGCTTCCCACGGAAACAGTTTTCCTGAGGTGCAGACCCTATTCCAAGTGGTTGTGGCAAGGTAAAGCAAATGCCCTCCACTTCTCTGGAAGAAACCACAATGCCCAGCCATGTTCTAAGCCCTCCCATCCTCCCTGGGCTTCTGGCAGCAGGAGTGAAAAGAGAGGAGCAGAGCACTGGGACCCGTTTGACAAAAACCGGCTTCCCACGGGAAAGTCTTTCTCCACGTGCAGACATGCTCCAAGGTGCCTGGGGCAAGGGGAAGGAAATGCCATACACTGACCTGGAAGAGACCACAGGGCCCAGGCACAGTCTGAACCCTTCCCTCAACCCGGCGGTTTTGCTAGCAGGAGTTCAACCCCAACGAACACAGCCCGGAGACCCCTGGGGCAAAAACGGCTTCCGACGAACAATAGGTGCTTGCTGTGGAACACCTACCCCAAGTGGGGGTAGCCAGCTCAACAAAATGCCACACACCCAGGTGTAAGAAACAACATTGCCCAGGCATGGTCTAAGCCCCTCACCTCGTCCCTGTGCTTTGGGGAGCCGGAGGGACCCCCGAGGCACACGGCCCTGAGACACCTTTGCAAAAAGCCGGCTTCCCACGGAGACAGTTTTCCTGAGGTGCAGACCCTATCCCAAGTGGTTGTGGCAAGGTAAAGCAAATGCCCTCCACTTCTCTGGAAGAAACCACAGTGCCCAGCCATGTTCTAAGCCCTCCCATCCTCCCTGGGCTTCTGGCAGCAGGAGTGAAAAGAGAGGAGCAGAGCACTGGGACCCGTTTGACAAAACCCGGCTTCCCACGGGAAAGTCTTTCGCCGCGTGCAGACATGCTCCCAGGTGCCTGTGGCAAGGGGAAGGAAATGCCATACACTGACCTGGAAGAGACCACAGGGCCCAGGCACAGTCTGAACCCTTCCCTCAACCCGGCGGTTTTGCTAGCAGGAGTTCAAACCCAACGAACACAGCCCGGAGACCCCTGAGGCAAAAACGACTTCCGACGAACAATAGGCGCTTGCTGTGGAAAACCAATCCCAAGTGGGGGTAGCCAGCTCAACAAAATGCCACACACCCAGGTGTAAGAAACAACATTGCCCAGGCATGGTCTAAGCCCCTCACCTCGTCCCTGTGCTTTGGGGAGACGGAGGGACACCCGAGGCCCACGGCCCTGAGACCCCTTTGCAAAAAGCCGGCTTCCCACGGAAACAGTTTTCCTGAGGTGCAGACCCTTTCCCAAGTGGTTGTGGCAAGGTAAAGCAAATGCCCTCCACTTCTGTGGAAGAAAACACAGTGCCCAGCCATGTTCTAAGGCCTCCCATCCTCCCTGGGCTTCTGGCAGCAGGAGTGAAAAGAGAGGAGCAGAGCACTGGGCCCCGTTTGACAAAAACCGGCTTCCCACGGGAAAGTCTTTCTCCACGTGCAGACATGCTCCCAGGTGCCTGTGGCAAGGGGAAGGAAATGCCATACACTGACCTGGAAGAGACCACAGGGCCCAGGCACAGTCTGAACCCTTCCCTCAACCCGGCGGTTTTGCTAGCAGGAGTTCAACCCCAACGAACACAGCCCGGAGACCCCTGGGGCAAAAACGGCTTCCGACGAACAATAGGTGCTTGCTGTGGAACACCTATCCCAAGTGGGGGTAGCCAGCTCAACAAAATGCCACACACCCAGGTGTAAGAAACAACATTGCCCAGGCATGGTCTAGGCCCCTCAACTCGTCCCTGTGCTTTGGGGAGCCGGAGGGACACCCGAGGCCCGAGGCCCTGAGACCCCTTTGCAAAAAGCCGGCTTCCTACGGAAACAGTTTTCCTGAGGTGCAGACCCTCTCCCAAGTGGTTGTGGCAAGGTAAAGCAAATGCCCTCCACTTCTCTGGAAGAAACAACAGTGCCCAACCATGTTCTAAGCCCTCCCATCCTCCCTGGGCTTCTGGCAGCAGGAGTGAAAAGAGAGGAGCAGAGCCCTGGGACCCGTTTGACAAAAACCGGCATCCCACGGGAAAGTCTTTCCCCACGTGCAGACATTCTCCCAGGTGCCTGTGGCAAGGGGAAGGAAATGCCATACACTGACCTGGAAGAGACCACAGGGCCCAGGCACAGTCTGATCCCTTCCCTCAACCCGGCGGTTTTGCTAGCAGGAGTTCAAACCCAACGAACACAGCCCGGAGACCCCTGGGGCAAAAACTGCTTCGGACGAACAATAGGTGCTTGCTGTGGAACACCTATCCCAAGTGGGGGAAGCCAGCTCAACAAAATGCCACACACCCAGGTGTAAGAAAAAACATTGCACAGGTTGGTCTAAACCCCTCACCTCGTCCCTGTGCTTTGGGGAGCAGGAGTGACAGCCGAGGCACACGGCCCTGAGACCCCTTTGCAAAAAGCCGGCTTCCCACGGAAACAGTTTTCCTGAGGTGCAGACCCTATCCCAAGTGGTTGTGGCAAGGTAAAGCAAATGCCCTCCACTTCTCTGGAAGAAACCACAGTGCCCAGCCATGTTCTAAGCCCTCCCATCCTCCCTGGGCTTCTGGCAGCAGGAGTGAAAAGAGAGGAGCAGAGCACTGGGCCCCGTTTGACAAAACCCGGCTTCCCACGGGAAAATATTTCTCCACGTGCAGACATGCTCCCAGGTGCCTGTGGCAAGGGGAAGGAAATGCCATACACTGACCTGGAAGAGACCACAGGGCCCAGGCACAGTCTGAACCCTTCCCTCAACCCGGCGGTTTTGCTAGCAGGAGTTCAACCCCAACGAACACAGCCCGGAGACCCCTGAGGCAAAAACGGCTTCGGACGAACAATAGGTGCTTGCTGTGGAAAACCAATCCCAAGTGGGGGTAGCCAGCTCAACAAAATGCCACACACCCAGGTGTAAGAAACAACATTGCCCAGGCATGGTCTAAGCCCCTCACCTCGTCCCTGTGCTTTGGGGAGCCGGAGGGACTGCCGAGGCACACGGCCCTGAGACCCCTTTGCAAAAAGCCAGCTTCCCACGGAGACAGTTTTCCTGAGGTGCAGACCCTATCCCAAGTGGTTGTGGCAAGGTAAAGCAAATGCCCTCCAGTTCTCTGGAAGAAACCACAGTGCCCAGCCATGTTCTAAGCCCTGCCATCCTCCCTGGGCTTCTGGCAGCAGGAGTGAAAAGAGAGGAGCAGAGCACTGGGACCCGTTTGACAAAAACCGGCTTCCCACGGGAAAGTCTTTCTCCATGTGCAGACATGCTCCCAGGTGCCTGGGGCAAGGGGAAGGAAATGCCATACACTGACCTGGAAGAGACCACAGGGCCCAGGCACAGTCTGAACCCTTCCCTCAACCCGGCGGTTTTGCTAGCAGGAGTTCAACCCCAACGAACACAGCCCGGAGACCCCTGGGGCAAAAAAGGCTTCCGACGATCAATAGGTGCTTGCTGTGGAACACCTATCCCAAGGGGGGGAAGCCAGCTCAACAAAATGCCACACACCCAGGTGTAAGAAACAACATTGCACAGGCTTGGTCTAAGCCCCTCACCTCGTCCCTGTGCTTTGGGGAGCCGGAGGGACAGCCGAGGCACACGGCCCTGAGACCCCTTTGCAAAAAGCCGGCTTCCCACGGAAACAGTTTTCCTGAGGTGCAGACCCTATCCCAAGTGGTTGTGGCAAGGTAAAGCAAATGCCCTCCACTTCTCTGGAACAAACCACAGTGCCCAGCCATGTTCTAAGCCCTCCCATCCTCCCTGGGCTTCTGGCAGCAGGAGTGAAAAGAGAGGAGCAGAGCACTGGGCCCCGTTTGACAAAACCCGGCTTCCCACGGGAAAATCTTTCTCCACGTGCAGACATGCTCCCAGGTGCCTGTGGCAAGGGGAAGGAAAGGCCATACACTGACCTGGAAGAGACCACAGGGCCCAGGCACAGTCTGAACCCTTCCCTCAACCCGGCGGTTTTGCTAGCAGGAGTTCAACCCCAACGAACACAGCCCGGAGACCCCTGAGGCAAAAACGACTTCGGACGAACAATAGGTGCTTGCTGTGGAAAACCAATCCCAAGTGGGGGTAGCCAGCTCAACAACATGCCACACACCCAGGTGTCAGAAACAACATTGCACAGGCTTGGTCTAAGCCCCTCACCTCGTCCCTGTGCTTTGGGGAGCCGGAGGGACAGCCGAGGCACACGGCCCTGAGACCCCTTTGCAAAAAGCCGGCTTCCCACGGAAACAGTTTTCCTGAGGTGCAGACCCTATTCCAAGTGGTTGTGGCAAGGTAAAGCAAATGCCCTCCACTTCTCTGGAAGAAACCACAATGCCCAGCCATGTTCTAAGCCCTCCCATCCTCCCTGGGCTTCTGGCAGCAGGAGTGAAAAGAGAGGAGCAGAGCACTGGGACCCGTTTGACAAAAACCGGCTTCCCACGGGAAAGTCTTTCTCCACGTGCAGACATGCTCCAAGGTGCCTGGGGCAAGGGGAAGGAAATGCCATACACTGACCTGGAAGAGACCACAGGGCCCAGGCACAGTCTGAACCCTTCCCTCAACCCGGCGGTTTTGCTAGCAGGAGTTCAACCCCAACGAACACAGCCCGGAGACCCCTGGGGCAAAAACGGCTTCCGACGAACAATAGGTGCTTGCTGTGGAACACCTACCCCAAGTGGGGGTAGCCAGCTCAACAAAATGCCACACACCCAGGTGTAAGAAACAACATTGCCCAGGCATGGTCTAAGCCCCTCACCTCGTCCCTGTGCTTTGGGGAGCCGGAGGGACCCCCGAGGCACACGGCCCTGAGACCCCTTTGCAAAAAGCCGGCTTCCCACGGAGACAGTTTTCCTGAGGTGCAGACCCTATCCCAAGTGGTTGTGGCAAGGTAAAGCAAATGCCCTCCACTTCTCTGGAAGAAACCACAGTGCCCAGCCATGTTCTAAGCCCTCCCATCCTCCCTGGGCTTCTGGCAGCAGGAGTGAAAAGAGAGGAGCAGAGCACTGGGACCCGTTTGACAAAACCCGGCTTCCCACGGGAAAGTCTTTCGCCGCGTGCAGACATGCTCCCAGGTGCCTGTGGCAAGGGGAAGGAAATGCCATACACTGACCTGGAAGAGACCACAGGGCCCAGGCACAGTCTGAACCCTTCCCTCAACCCGGCGGTTTTGCTAGCAGGAGTTCAACCCCAACGAACACAGCCCGGAGACCCCTGAGGCAAAAACGACTTCCGAAGAACAATAGGCGCTTGCTGTGGAAAACCAATCCCAAGTGGGGGTAGCCAGCTCAACAAAATGCCACACACCCAGGTGTAAGAAACAACATTGCCCAGGCATGGTCTAAGCCCCTCACCTCGTCCCTGTGCTTTGGGGAGACGGAGGGACACCCGAGGCCCACGGCCCTGAGACCCCTTTGCAAAAAGCCGGCTTCCCACGGAAACAGTTTTCCTGAGGTGCAGACCCTTTCCCAAGTGGTTGTGGCAAGGTAAAGCAAATGCCCTCCACTTCTGTGGAAGAAAACACAGTGCCCAGCCATGTTCTAAGGCCTCCCATCCTCCCTGGGCTTCTGGCAGCAGGAGTGAAAAGAGAGGAGCAGAGCACTGGGCCCCGTTTGACAAAAACCGGCTTCCCACGGGAAAGTCTTTCTCCACGTGCAGACATGCTCCCAGGTGCCTGTGGCAAGGGGAAGGAAATGCCATACACTGACCTGGAAGAGACCACAGGGCCCAGGCACAGTCTGAACCCTTCCCTCAACCCGGCGGTTTTGCTAGCAGGAGTTCAACCCCAACGAACACAGCCCGGAGACCCCTGGGGCAAAAACGGCTTCCGACGAACAATAGGTGCTTGCTGTGGAACACCTATCCCAAGTGGGGGTAGCCAGCTCAACAAAATGCCACACACCCAGGTGTAAGAAACAACATTGCCCAGGCATGGTCTAGGCCCCTCAACTCGTCCCTGTGCTTTGGGGAGCCGGAGGGACACCCGAGGCCCGAGGCCCTGAGACCCCTTTGCAAAAAGCCGGCTTCCCACGGAAACAGTTTTCCTGAGGTGCAGACCCTCTCCCAAGTGGTTGTGGCAAGGTAAGCAAATGCCCTCAACTTCTCTGGAAGAAACCACAGTGCCCAACCATGTTCTAAGCCCTCCCATCCTCCCTGGGCTTCTGGCAGCAGGAGTGAAAAGAGAGGAGCAGAGCCCTGGGACCCGTTTGACAAAAACCGGCATCCCACGGGAAAGTCTTTCCCCACGTGCAGACATGCTCCCAGGTGCCTGTGGCAAGGGGAAGGAAATGCCATACACTGACCTGGAAGAGACCACAGGGCCCAGGCACAGTCTGATCCCTTCCCTCAACCCGGCGGTTTTGCTAGCAGGAGTTCAAACCCAACGAACACAGCCCGGAGACCCCTGGGGCAAAAACTGCTTCGGACGAACAATAGGTGCTTGCTGTGGAACACCTATCCCAAGTGGGGGAAGCCAGCTCAACAAAATGCCACACACCCAGGTGTAAGAAAAAACATTGCACAGGCTTGGTCTAAACCCCTCACCTCGTCCCTGTGCTTTGGGGAGCAGGAGGGACAGCCGAGGCACACGGCCCTGAGACCCCTTTGCAAAAAGCCGGCTTCCCACGGAAACAGTTTTCCTGAGGTGCAGACCCTATCCCAAGTGGTTGTGGCAAGGTAAAGCAAATGCCCTCCACTTCTCTGGAAGAAACCACAGTGCCCAGCCATGTTCTAAGCCCTCCCATCCTCCCTGGGCTTCTGGCAGCAGGAGTGAAAAGAGAGGAGCAGAGCACTGGGCCCCGTTTGACAAAACCCGGCTTCCCACGGGAAAATATTTCTCCACGTGCAGACATGCTCCCAGGTGCCTGTGGCAAGGGGAAGGAAATGCCATACACTGACCTGGAAGAGACCACAGGGCCCAGGCACAGTCTGAACCCTTCCCTCAACCCGGCGGTTTTGCTAGCAGGAGTTCAACCCCAACGAACACAGCCCGGAGACCCCTGAGGCAAAAACGGCTTCGGACGAACAATAGGTGCTTGCTGTGGAAAACCAATCCCAAGTGGGGGTAGCCAGCTCAACAAAATGCCACACACCCAGGTGTAAGAAACAACATTGCACAGGCTTGGTCTAAGCCCCTCACCTCGTCCCTGTGCTTTGGGGAGCCGGAGGGACAGCCGAAGCACACGGCCCTGAGACCCCTTTGCAAAAAGCCGGCTTCCCACGGAAACAGTTTTCCTGAGGTGCAGACCCTATTCCAAGTGGTTGTGGCAAGGTAAAGCAAATGCCCTCCACTTCTCTGGAAGAAACCACAATGCCCAGCCATGTTCTAAGCCCTCCCATCCTCCCTGGGCTTCTGGCAGCAGGAGTGAAAAGAGAGGAGCAGAGCACTGGGACCCGTTTGACAAAACCCGGCTTCCCACGGAAAAGTCTTCCTCCACGTACAGACATGCTCCCAGGTGCCTGTGGCAAGGGGAAGGAAATGCCATACACTGACCTGGAAGAGACCACAGGGCCCAGGCACAGTCTGAACCCTTCCCTCAACCCGGCGGTTTTGCTAGCAGGAGTTCAACCCCAACGAACACAGCCCGGAGACCCCTGAGGCAAAAACGGCTTCGGACGAACAATAGGTGCTTGCTGTGGAAAACCAATCCCAAGTGGGGGTAGCCAAGTCAACAAAATGCCACACACCCAGGTGTAAGAAACAACATTGCCCAGGCAAGGTCTAAGCCCCTCACCTCGTCTCTGTGCTTTGGGGAGCCGGAGGGACAGCCGAGGCACACGGCCCTGAGACCCCTTTGCAAAAAGCCGGCTTCCCACGGAAACAGTTTTCCTGAGGTGCAGACCCTATTCCAAGTGGTTGTGGCAAGGTAAAGCGAATGCCCTCCACTTCTCTGGAAGAAACCACAATGCCCAGCCATGTTCTAAGCCCTCCCATCCTCCCTGGGCTTCTGGCAGCAGGAGTGAAAAGAGAGGAGCAGAGCACTGGGACCCGTTTGACAAAAACCGGCTTCCCACGGGAAAGTCTTTCTCCACGTGCAGACATGCTCCAAGGTGCCTGGGGCAAGGGGAAGGAAATGCCATACACTGACCTGGAAGAGACCACGGGGCCCAGGCACAGTCTGAACCCTTCCCTCAACCCGGCGGTTTTGCTAGCAGGAGTTCAACCCCAACGAACACAGCCCGGGGACCCCTGGGGCAAAAACGGCTTCCGACGAACAATAGGTGCTTGCTGTGGAACACCTATCCCAAGTGGGGGTAGCCAGCTCAACAAAATGCCACACACCCAGGTGTAAGAAACAACATTGCCCAGGCATGGTCTAAGCCCCTCACCTCGTCCCTGTGCTTTGGGGAGCCGGAGGGACTGCCGAGGCACACGGCCCTGAGACCCCTTTGCAAAAAGCCAGCTTCCCACGGAGACAGTTTTCCTGAGGTGCAGACCCTATCCCAAGTGGTTGTGGCAAGGTAAAGCAAATGCCCTCCAGTTCTCTGGAAGAAACCACAGTGCCCAGCCATGTTCTAAGCCCTGCCATCCTCCCTGGGCTTCTGGCAGCAGGAGTGAAAAGAGAGGAGCAGAGCACTGGGACCCGTTTGACAAAAACCGGCTTCCCACGGGAAAGTCTTTCTCCATGTGCAGACATGCTCCCAGGTGCCTGGGCAAGGGGAAGGAAATGCCATACACTGACCTGGAAGAGACCACAGGGCCCAGGCACAGTCTGAACCCTTCCCTCAACCCGGCGGTTTTGCTAGCAGGAGTTCAACCCCAACGAACACAGCCCGGAGACCCCTGGGGCAAAAAAGGCTTCCGACGATCAATAGGTGCTTGCTGTGGAACACCTATCCCAAGGGGGGGAAGCCAGCTCAACAAAATGCCACACACCCAGGTGTAAGAAACAACATTGCACAGGCTTGGTCTAAGCCCCTCACCTCGTCCCTGTGCTTTGGGGAGCCGGAGGGACAGCCGAGGCACACGGCCCTGAGACCCCTTTGCAAAAAGCCGGCTTCCCACGGAAACAGTTTTCCTGAGGTGCAGACCCTATCCCAAGTGGTTGTGGCAAGGTAAAGCAAATGCCCTCCACTTCTCTGGAACAAACCACAGTGCCCAGCCATGTTCTAAGCCCTCCCATCCTCCCTGGGCTTCTGGCAGCAGGAGTGAAAAGAGAGGAGCAGAGCACTGGGCCCCGTTTGACAAAACCCGGCTTCCCACGGGAAAATCTTTCTCCACGTGCAGACATGCTCCCAGGTGCCTGTGGCAAGGGGAAGGAAAGGCCATACACTGACCTGGAAGAGACCACAGGGCCCAGGCACAGTCTGAACCCTTCCCTCAACCCGGCGGTTTTGCTAGCAGGAGTTCAACCCCAACGAACACAGCCCGGAGACCCCTGAGGCAAAAACGACTTCGGACGAACAATAGGTGCTTGCTGTGGAAAACCAATCCCAAGTGGGGGTAGCCAGCTCAACAACATGCCACACACCCAGGTGTCAGAAACAACATTGCACAGGCTTGGTCTAAGCCCCTCACCTCGTCCCTGTGCTTTGGGGAGCCGGAGGGACAGCCGAGGCACACGGCCCTGAGACCCCTTTGCAAAAAGCCGGCTTCCCACGGAAACAGTTTTCCTGAGGTGCAGACCCTATTCCAAGTGGTTGTGGCAAGGTAAAGCAAATGCCCTCCACTTCTCTGGAAGAAACCACAATGCCCAGCCATGTTCTAAGCCCTCCCATCCTCCCTGGGCTTCTGGCAGCAGGAGTGAAAAGAGAGGAGCAGAGCACTGGGACCCGTTTGACAAAAACCGGCTTCCCACGGGAAAGTCTTTCTCCACGTGCAGACATGCTCCAAGGTGCCTGGGGCAAGGGGAAGGAAATGCCATACACTGACCTGGAAGAGACCACAGGGCCCAGGCACAGTCTGAACCCTTCCCTCAACCCGGCGGTTTTGCTAGCAGGAGTTCAACCCCAACGAACACAGCCCGGAGACCCCTGGGGCAAAAAAGGCTTCCGACGATCAATAGGTGCTTGCTGTGGAACACCTATCCCAAGGGGGGGAAGCCAGCTCAACAAAATGCCACACACCCAGGTGTAAGAAACAACATTGCACAGGCTTGGTCTAAGCCCCTCACCTCGTCCCTGTGCTTTGGGGAGCCGGAGGGACAGCCGAGGCACACGGCCCTGAGACCCCTTTGCAAAAAGCCGGCTTCCCACGGAAACAGTTTTCCTGAGGTGCAGACCCTATCCCAAGTGGTTGTGGCAAGGTAAAGCAAATGCCCTCCACTTCTCTGGAACAAACCACAGTGCCCAGCCATGTTCTAAGCCCTCCCATCCTCCCTGGGCTTCTGGCAGCAGGAGTGAAAAGAGAGGAGCAGAGCACTGGGCCCCGTTTGACAAAACCCGGCTTCCCACGGGAAAATCTTTCTCCACGTGCAGACATGCTCCCAGGTGCCTGTGGCAAGGGGAAGGAAAGGCCATACACTGACCTGGAAGAGACCACAGGGCCCAGGCACAGTCTGAACCCTTCCCTCAACCCGGCGGTTTTGCTAGCAGGAGTTCAACCCCAACGAACACAGCCCGGAGACCCCTGAGGCAAAAACGACTTCGGACGAACAATAGGTGCTTGCTGTGGAAAACCAATCCCAAGTGGGGGTAGCCAGCTCAACAACATGCCACACACCCAGGTGTCAGAAACAACATTGCACAGGCTTGGTCTAAGCCCCTCACCTCGTCCCTGTGCTTTGGGGAGCCGGAGGGACAGCCGAGGCACACGGCCCTGAGACCCCTTTGCAAAAAGCCGGCTTCCCACGGAAACAGTTTTCCTGAGGTGCAGACCCTATTCCAAGTGGTTGTGGCAAGGTAAAGCAAATGCCCTCCACTTCTCTGGAAGAAACCACAATGCCCAGCCATGTTCTAAGCCCTCCCATCCTCCCTGGGCTTCTGGCAGCAGGAGTGAAAAGAGAGGAGCAGAGCACTGGGACCCGTTTGACAAAAACCGGCTTCCCACGGGAAAGTCTTTCTCCACGTGCAGACATGCTCCAAGGTGCCTGGGGCAAGGGGAAGGAAATGCCATACACTGACCTGGAAGAGACCACAGGGCCCAGGCACAGTCTGAACCCTTCCCTCAACCCGGCGGTTTTGCTAGCAGGAGTTCAACCCCAACGAACACAGCCCGGAGACCCCTGGGGCAAAAACGGCTTCCGACGAACAATAGGTGCTTGCTGTGGAACACCTACCCCAAGTGGGGGTAGCCAGCTCAACAAAATGCCACACACCCAGGTGTAAGAAACAACATTGCCCAGGCATGGTCTAAGCCCCTCACCTCGTCCCTGTGCTTTGGGGAGCCGGAGGGACCCCCGAGGCACACGGCCCTGAGACCCCTTTGCAAAAAGCCGGCTTCCCACGGAGACAGTTTTCCTGAGGTGCAGACCCTATCCCAAGTGGTTGTGGCAAGGTAAAGCAAATGCCCTCCACTTCTCTGGAAGAAACCACAGTGCCCAGCCATGTTCTAAGCCCTCCCATCCTCCCTGGGCTTCTGGCAGCAGGAGTGAAAAGAGAGGAGCAGAGCACTGGGACCCGTTTGACAAAACCCGGCTTCCCACGGGAAAGTCTTTCGCCGCGTGCAGACATGCTCCCAGGTGCCTGTGGCAAGGGGAAGGAAATGCCATACACTGACCTGGAAGAGACCACAGGGCCCAGGCACAGTCTGAACCCTTCCCTCAACCCGGCGGTTTTGCTAGCAGGAGTTCAACCCCAACGAACACAGCCCGGAGACCCCTGAGGCAAAAACGACTTCCGAAGAACAATAGGCGCTTGCTGTGGAAAACCAATCCCAAGTGGGGGTAGCCAGCTCAACAAAATGCCACACACCCAGGTGTAAGAAACAACATTGCCCAGGCATGGTCTAAGCCCCTCACCTCGTCCCTGTGCTTTGGGGAGACGGAGGGACACCCGAGGCCCACGGCCCTGAGACCCCTTTGCAAAAAGCCGGCTTCCCACGGAAACAGTTTTCCTGAGGTGCAGACCCTTTCCCAAGTGGTTGTGGCAAGGTAAAGCAAATGCCCTCCACTTCTGTGGAAGAAAACACAGTGCCCAGCCATGTTCTAAGGCCTCCCATCCTCCCTGGGCTTCTGGCAGCAGGAGTGAAAAGAGAGGAGCAGAGCACTGGCCCCCGTTTGACAAAAACCGGCTTCCCACGGGAAAGTCTTTCTCCACGTGCAGACATGCTCCCAGGTGCCTGTGGCAAGGGGAAGGAAATGCCATACACTGACCTGGAAGAGACCACAGGGCCCAGGCACAGTCTGAACCCTTCCCTCAACCCGGCGGTTTTGCTAGCAGGAGTTCAACCCCAACGAACACAGCCCGGAGACCCCTGGGGCAAAAACGGCTTCCGACGAACAATAGGTGCTTGCTGTGGAACACCTATCCCAAGTGGGGGTAGCCAGCTCAACAAAATGCCACACACCCAGGTGTAAGAAACAACATTGCCCAGGCATGGTCTAAGCCCCTCACCTCGTCCCTGTGCTTTGGGGAGCCGGAGGGACAGCCGAGGCACACGGCCCTGAGACCCCTTTGCAAAAAGCCGGCTTCCCACGGAAACAGTTTTCCTGAGGTGCAGACCCTATTCCAAGTGGTTGTGGCAAGGTAAAGCGAATGCCCTCCACTTCTCTGGAAGAAACCACAATGCCCAGCCATGTTCTAAGCCCTCCCATCCTCCCTGGGCTTCTGGCAACAGCAGTGAAAAGAGAGGAGCAGAGCACTGGGACCCGTTTGACAAAAACCGGCTTCCCACGGGAAAGTCTTTCTCCACGTGCAGACATGCTCCAAGGTGCCTGGGGCAAGGGGAAGGAAATGCCATACACTGACATGGAAGAGACCACGGGGCCCAGGCACAGTCTGAACCCTTCCCTCAACCCGGCGGTTTTGCTAGCAGGAGTTCAACCCCAACGAACACAGCCCGGGGACCCCTGGGGCAAAAACGACTTCCGACGAACAATAGGTGCTTGCTGTGGAACACCTATCCCAAGTGGGGGTAGCCAGCTCAACAAAATGCCACACACCCAGGTGTAAGAAACAACATTGCCCAGGCATGGTCTAAGCCCCTCACCTCGTCCCTGTGCTTTGGGGAGCCGGAGGGACACCCGAGGCACACGGCCCTGAGACCCCTTTGCAAAAAGCCGGCTTCCCCCGGAGACAGTTTTCCTGAGGTGCAGACCCTATCCCAAGTGGTTGTGGCAAGGTAAAGCAAATGCCCTCGACTTCTCCGGAAGAAACCACAGTGCCCAGCCATGTTCTAAGCCCTGCCATCCTCCCTGGGCTTCTGGCAGCAGGAGTGAAAAGAGAGGAGCAGAGCACTGGGACTCGTTTGAGATAAACCGGCTTCCCACGGGAAAGTCTTTCTCCACGTGCAGACATGCTCCCAGGTGCCTGTGGCAAGGGGAAGGAAATGCCATACACTGACCTGGAAGAGAACACAGGGCCCAGGCACAGTCTGAACCCTTCCCTCAACCCGGCGGTTTTGCTAGCAGGAGTTCAACCCCAACGAACACAGCCCGGAGACCCCTGGGGCAAAAAAGGCTTCCGATGATCAATAGGTGCTTGCTGTGGAACACCTATCCCAAGTGGGGGAAGCCAGCTCAACAAAATGCCACACACCCAGGTGTAAGAAACAACATTGCACAGGCTTGGTGTAAGCCCCTCACCTCGTCCCTGTGCTTTGGGGAGCCGGAGGGACAGCCGAGGCACACGGCCCTGAGACCCCTTTGCAAAAAGCCGGCTTCCCACGGAGACAGTTTTCCTGAGGTGCAGACCCTATCCCAAGTGGTTGTGGCAAGGTAAAGCAAATGCCCTCCACTTCTCTGGAAGAAACCACAGTGCCCAGCCATGTTCTAAGCCCTCCCATCCTCTCTGGGCTTCTGGCAGCAGGAGTGAAAAGAGAGGAGCAGAGCACTGGGACCCGTTTGACAAAAACCGGCTTCCCACGGGAAAGTCTTTCTCCACGTGCAGACATGCTCCCAGGTGCCTGTGGCAAGGGGAAGGAAATGCCATACACTGACCTGGAAGAGACCACAGGGCCCAGGTACAGTCTGAACCCTTCCCTCAACCCGGCGGTTTTGCTAGCAGGAGTTCAACCCCAACGAACACAGCCCGGAGACCCCTGGGGCAAAAAAGGCTTCCGATGATCAATAGGTGCTTGCTGTGGAACACCTATCCCAAGTGGGGGAAGCCAGCTCAACAAAATGCCACACACCCAGGTGTAAGAAACAACATTGCACAGGCTTGGTCTAAGCCCCTCACCTCGTCCCTGTGCTTTGGGGAGCCGGAGGGACAGCCGAGGCACACGGCCCTGAGACCCCTTTGCAAAAAGCCGGCTTCCCACGGAGACAGTTTTCCTGAGGTGCAGAATCTCTCACAAGTGGTTGTGGCAAGGTAAAGCAAATGCCCTCCACTTCTCTGGAAGAAACCAAAATGCCCAGCCATGTTCTAAGTCCTCCCATCCTCCCTGGGCTTCTGGCAGCAGCAGTGAAAAGAGAGGAGCAGAGCACTGGGACCCGTTTGACAAAAACCGGCTTCCCACGGGAAAGTCTTTCTCCACGTGCAGACATGCTCCCAGGTGCCTGTGGCAAGGGGAAGGAAATGCCATACACTGACCTGGAAGAGACCACAGGGCCCAGGTACAGTCTGAACCCTTCCCTCAACCCGGCGGTTTTGCTAGCAGGAGTTCAACCCCAACGAACACAGCCCGGAGACCCCTGGGGCAAAAACGGCTTCCGACGAACAATAGGTGCTTGCTGTGGAACACCTATCCCAAGTGGGGGTAGCCAGCTCAACAAAATGCCACACACCCAGGTGTAAGAAACAACATTGCCCAGGCATGGTCTAAGCCCCTCACCTCGTCCCTGTGCTTTGGGGAGCCAGAGGGACAGCCGAGGCACACGGCCCTGAGACCCCTTTGCAAAAAGCCGGCTTCCCACGGAGACAGTTTTCCTGAGGTGCAGACCCTATCCCAAGTGGTTGTGGCAAGGTAAAGCAAATGCCCTCCACTTCTCTGGAAGAAACCACAGTGCCCAGCCATGTTCTAAGCCCTGCCATCCTCCCTGGGCTTCTGGAAGCAGGAGTGAAAAGAGAGGAGCAGAGCACTGGGACCCGTTTGACAAAAACCGGCTTCCCACGGGAAAGTCTTTCTCCACGTGCAGACATGCTCCCAGGTGCCTGGGGCAAGGGGAAGGAAATGCCATACACTGACCTGGAAGAGACCACAGGGCCCAGGCACAGTCTGAACCCTTCCCTCAACCCGGCGGTTTTGCTAGCAGGAGTTCAACCCCAACGAACACAGCCCGGAGACCCCTGGGGCAAAAAAGGCTTCCGACGAACAATAGGTGCTTGCTGTGGAACACCTATCCCAAGTGGGGGTAGCCAGCTCAACAAAATGCCACACACCCAGGTGTAAGAAACAACATTGCCCAGGCATGGTCTAAGCCCCTCACCTCGTCCCTGTGCTTTGGGGAGCCGGAGGGACACCCGAGGCACACAGCCCTGAGACCTCTTTGCAAAAAGCCGGCTTCCCACGGAGACAGTTTTCCTGAGGTGCAGACCCTATCCCAAGTGGTTGTGGCAAGGTAAAGCAAATGCCCTCGACTTCTCCGGAAGAAACCACAGTGCCCAGCCATGTTCTAAGCCCTGCCATCCTCCCTGGGCTTCTGGCAGCAGGAGTGAAAAGAGAGGAGCAGAGCACTGGGACTCGTTTGACATAAACCGGCTTCCCACGGGAAAGTCTTTCTCCACGTGCAGACATGCTCCCAGGTGCCTGGGGCAAGGGGAAGGAAATGCCATACACTGACCTGGAAGAGACCACAGGGCCCAGGTACAGTCTGAACCCTTCCCTCAACCCGGCGGTTTTGCTAGCAGGAGTTCAACCCCAACGAACACAGCCCGGAGACCCCTGGGGCAAAAAAGGCTTCCGATGATCAATAGGTGCTTGCTGTGGAACACCTATCCCAAGTGGGGGAAGCCAGCTCAACAAAATGCCACACACCCAGGTGTAAGAAACAACATTGCACAGGCTTGGTCTAAGCCCCTCACCTCGTCCCTGTGCTTTGGGGAGCCGGAGGGACAGCCGAGGCACACGGCCCTGAGACCCCTTTGCAAAAAGCCGGCTTCCCACGGAGACAGTTTTCCTGAGGTGCAGAATCTCTCACAAGTGGTTGTGGCAAGGTAAAGCAAATGCCCTCCACTTCTCTGGAAGAAACCAAAATGCCCAGCCATGTTCTAAGTCCTCCCATCCTCCCTGGGCTTCTTCCAGCAGGAGTGAAAAGAGAGGAACAGAGCACTGGGACAAGTTTGACAAAACCCTGCTTCCCACGGGAAAGTCTTTCTCCACGTGCAGACATGCTCCCAGGTGCCTGTGGCAAGGGGAAGGAAATGCCATACACTGACCTGGAAAAGACCACAGGGCCCAGGCACAGTCTGAACCCTTCCCTCAACCCGGCGGTTTTGCTAGCAGGAGTTCAACCCCAACGAACACAGCCCGGAGACCCCTGGGGCAAAAACGGCTTCCGACGAACAATAGGTGCTTGCTGTGGAACACCTATCCCAAGTGGGGGTAGCCAGCTCAACAAAATGCCACACACCCAGGTGTAAGAAACAACATTGCCCAGGCATGGTCTAAGCCCCTCACCTCGTCCCTGTGCTTTGGGGAGCCGGAGGGACACCCGAGGCACACGGCCCTGAGACCCCTTTGCAAAAAGCCGGCTTCCCACGGAAACAGTTTTCCTGAGGTGCAGACCCTATCCCAAGTGGTTGTGGCAAGGTAAAGCAAATGCCCTCCACTTCTCTGGAAGAAACCACAGTGCCCAGCCATGTTCTAAGCCCTCCCATCCTCCCTGGGCTTCTGGCAGCAGGAGTGCAAAGAGAGGAGCAGAGCACTGGGACTCGTTTGACAAAAACCGGCTTCCCACGGGAAAGTCTTTCTCCACGTGCAGACATGCTCCCAGGTGCCTGGGGCAAGGGGAAGGAAATGCCATACACTGACCTGGAAGAGACCACAGGGCCCAGGCACAGTCTGAACCCTTCCCTCAACCCGGCGGTTTTGCTAGCAGGAGTTCAAACCCAACGAACACAGCCCGGAGACCCCTGGGGCAAAAAAGGCTTCCGATGATCAATAGGTGCTTGCTGTGGAACACCTATCCCAAGTGGGGGAAGCCAGTTCAACAAAATGCCACACACCCAGGTGTAAGAAACAACATTGCACAGGCTTGGTGTAAGCCCCTCACCTCGTCCCTGTGCTTTGGGGAGACGGAGGGACACCCGAGGCACACGGCCCTGAGACCCCTATGCAAAAAGCCGGCTTCCCACGGAAACAGTTTTCCTGAGGTGCAGACCCTATCCCAAGTGGTCGTGGCAAGGTAAAGCAAATGCCCTCCACTTCTCTGGAAGAAACCACAGTGCCCAGCCATGTTCTAAGCCCTCCCATCCTCCCTGGGCTTCTGGCAGCAGGAGTGAAAAGAGAGGAGCAGAGCACTGGGCCCCGTTTGACAAAACCCGGCTTCCCACGGGAAAGTCTTTCTCCACGTGCAGACATGCTCCCAGGTGCCTGGGGCAAGGGGAAGGAAATGCCATACACTGACCTGGAAGAGACCACAGGGCCCAGGCACAGTCTGAACCCTTCCCTCAACCCGGCGGTTTTGCTAGCAGGAGTTCAACCCCAACGAACACAGCGCGGAGACCCCTGAGGCAAAAACGGCTTCGGACGAACAATAGGTGCGTGCTGTGGAAAACCAATCCCAAGTGGGGGTAGCCAGCTCAACAAAATGCCACACACCCAGGTGTAAGAAACAACATTGCACAGGCTTGGTCTAAGCCCCTCACCTCGTCCCTGTGCTTTGGGGAGCCGGAGGGACAGCCGAGGCACACGGCCCTGAGACCCCTTTGCAAAAAGCCGGCTTCCCACGGAGACAGTTTTCCTGAGGTGCAGATCCTATTCCAAGTGGTTGTGACAAGGTAAAGCAAATGCCCTCCACTTCTCTGGAAGAAACCACAGTGCCCAGCCATGTTCTAAGCCCTCCCATCCTCCCTGGGCTTCTGGCAGCAGCAGTGAAAAGAGAGGAGCAGAGCACTGGGACCCGTTTGACAAAACCCGGCTTCCCACGGGAAAGTCTTTTTCCACGTGCAGACATGCTCCCAGGTGCCTGGGGCAAGGGGAAGGAAATGCCATACACTGACCTGGAAGAGACCACAGGGCCCAGGCACAGTCTGAACCCTTCCCTCAACCCGGCGGTTTTGCTAGCAGGAGTTCAACCCCAACGAACACAGCCCGGAGACCCCTGAGGCAAAAACGGCTTCCGACGAACAATAGGCGCTTGCTGTGGAAAACCAATCCCAAGTGGGGGTAGCCAGCTCAACAAAATGCCACACACCCAGGTGTAAGAAACAACATTGCCCAGGCATGGTCTAAGCCCCTCACCTCGTCCCTGTGCTTTGGGGAGCCGGAGGGACAGCCGAGGCACACGGCCCTGAGACCCCTTTGCAAAAAGCCAGCTTCCCACGGAGACAGTTTTCCTGAGGTGCAGACCCTATCCCAAGTGGTTGTGGCAAGGTAAAGCAAATGCCCTCCACTTCTCTGGAAGAAACCACAGTGCCCAGCCATGTTCTAAGCCCTGCCATCCTCCCTGGGCTTCTGGCAGCAGGAGTGAAAAGAGAGGAGCAGAGCACTGGGACCCGTTTGACAAAAACCGGCTTCCCACGGGAAAGTCTTTCTCCACGGGCAGACATGCTCCCAGGTGCCTGGGGCAAGGGGAAGGAAATGCCATACACTGACCTGGAAGAGACCACAGGGCCCAGGCACAGTCTGAACCCTTCCCTCAACCCGGCGGTTTTGCTAGCAGGAGTTCAACCCCAACGAACACAGCCCAGAGACCCCTGAGGCAAAAACGGCTTCCGACGAACAATAGGCGCTTGCTGTGGAAAACCAATCCCAAGTGGGGGTAGCCAGCTCAACAAAATGCCACACACCCAGGTGTAAGAAACAACATTGCCCAGGCATGGTCTAAGCCCCTCACCTCGTCCCTGTGCTTTGGGGAGCCGGAGGGACAGCCGAGGCACACGGCCCTGAGACCCCTTTGCAAAAAGCCGGCTTCCCACGGAAACAGTTTTCCTGAGGTGCAGACCCTATTCCAAGTGGTTGTGGCAAGGTAAAGCGAATGCCCTCCACTTCTCTGGAAGAAACCACAATGCCCAGCCATGTTCTAAGCCCTCCCATCCTCCCTGGGCTTCTGGCAGCAGCAGTGAAAAGAGAGGAGCAGAGCACTGGGACCCGTTTGACAAAAACCGACTTCCCACGGGAAAGTCTTTCTCCACGTGCAGACATGCTCCAAGGTGCCTGGGGCAAGGGGAAGGAAATGCCATACACTGACATGGAAGAGACCACGGGGCCCAGGCACAGTCTGAACCCTTCCCTCAACCCGGCGGTTTTGCTAGCAGGAGTTCAACCCCAACGAACACAGCCCGGGGACCCCTGGGGCAAAAACGACTTCCGACGAACAATAGGTTCTTGCTGTGGAACACCTATCCCAAGTGGGGGTAGCCAGCTCAACAAGATGCCACACACCCAGGTGTAAGAAACAACATTGCCCAGGCATTGTCTAAGCCCCTCACCTCGTCCCTGTGCTTTGGGGAGCCGGAGGGACAGCCGAGGCACACGGCCCTGAGACCCCTTTGTAAAAAGCCGGCTTCGCACGGAAACAGTTTTCCTGAGGTGCAGACCCTATTCCAAGTGGTTGTGGCAAGGTAAAGCGAATGCCCTCCACTTCTCTGGAAGAAACCACAGTGCCCAACCATGTTCTAAGCCCTCCCATCCTCCCTGGGCTTCTGGCAGCAGGAGTGAAAAGAGAGGAGCAGAGCACTGGGCCCCGTTTGACAAAACCCGGCTTCCCACGGGATAATCTTTCTCCACGTGCAGACATGCTCCCAGGTGCCTGTGGCAAGGGGAAGGAAATGCCATACACTGACCTGGAAGAGACCACAGGGCCCAGGCACAGTCTGAACCCTTCCCTCAACCCGGCGGTTTTGCTAGCAGGAGTTCAACCCCAACGAACACAGCCCGGAGACCCCTGAGGCAAAAACGGCTTCCGACGAACAATAGGTGCTTGCTGTGGAACACCTATCCCAAGTGGGGGTAGCCAGCTCAACAAAATGCCACACACCCAGGTGTAAGAAACAACATTGCCCAGGCATGGTCTAAGCCCCTCACCTCGTCCCTGTGCTTTGGGGAGCCGGAGGGACACCCGAGGCACACGGCCCTGAGACCCCTTTGCAAAAAGCTGGCTTCCCACGGAGACAGTTTTCCTGAGGTGCAGACCCTATTCCAAGTGGTTGTGACAAGGTAAAGCAAATGCCCTCCACTTCTCTGGAAGAAACCACAGTGCCCAGCCATGTTCTAAGCCCTCCCATCCTCCCTGGGCTTCTGGCAGCAGCAGTGAAAAGAGAGGAGCAGAGCACTGGGACCCGTTTGACAAAAGCCGGCTTCCCACGGGAAAGTCTTTCTCCACGTGCAGACATGCTCCCAGGTGCCTGGGGCAAGGGGAAGGAAATGCCATACACTGACCTGGAAGAGACCACAGGGCCCAAGCACAGTCTGAACCCTTCCCTCAACCCGGCGGTTTTGCTAGCAGGAGTTCAACCCCAACGAACACAGCCCGGAGACCCCTGGGGCAAAAAAGGCTTCCGACGATCAATAGGTGCTTGCTGTGGAACACCTATCCCAAGGGGGGGAAGCCAGCTCAACAAAATGCCACACACCCAGGTGTAAGAAACAACATTGCACAGGCTTGGTCTAAGCCCCTCACCTCGTCCCTGTGCTTTGGGGAGCCGGAGGGACAGCCGAGGCACACGGCCCTGAGACCCCTTTGCAAAAAGCCGGCTTCCCACGGAAACAGTTTTCCTGAGGTGCAGACCCTATTCCAAGTGGTTGTGGCAAGGTAAAGCGAATGCCCTCCACTTCTCTGGAAGAAACCACAATGCCCAGCCATGTTCTAAGCCCTCCCATCCTCCCTGGGCTTCTGGCAGCAGCAGTGAAAAGAGAGGAGCAGAGCACTGGAACCCGTTTGACAAAAAACGGCTTCCCACGGGAAAGTCTTTCTCCACGTGCAGACATGCTCCAAGGTGCCTGGGGCAAGGGGAAGGAAATGCCATACACTGACCTGGAAGAGACCACGGGGCCCAGGCACAGTCTGAGCCCTTCCCTAGACCCGGCGGTTTTGCTAGCAGGAGTTCAACCCCAACGAACACAGCCCGGGGACCCCTGGGGCAAAAACGACTTCCGACGAACAATAGGTGCTTGCTGTGGAACACCTATCCCAAGTGGGGGTAGCCAGCTCAACAAAATGCCACACACCCAGGTGTAAGAAACAACATTGCCCAGGCATGGTCTAAGCCCCTCACCTCGTCCCTGCGCTTTGGGGAGCCGGAGGGACTGCCGAGGCACACGGCCCTGAGACCCCTTTGCAAAAAGCCGGCTTCCCACGGAGACAGTTTTCCTGAGGTGCAGACCCTATCCCAAGTGGTTGTGGCAAGGTAAAGCAAATGCCCTCCACTTCTCTGGAAGAAACCACAGTGCCCAGCCATGTTCTAAGTCCTGCCATCCTCCCTGGGCTTCTGGCAGCAGGAGTGAAAGGAGAGGAGCAGAGCACTGGGACTCGTTTGACAAAAACTGGCTTCCCACGGGAAAGTCTTTCTCCACGTGCAGACATGCTCCCAGGTGCCTGGGGCAAGGGGAAGGAAATGCCATACACTGACCTGGAAGAGACCACAGGGCCCAGGCACAGTCTGAACCCTTCCCTCAACCCGGCGGTTTTGCTAGCACGAGTTCAACCCCAACGAACACAGCCCGGAGACCCCTGGGGGAAAAAAGGCTTCCGATGATCAATAGGTGCTTGCTGTGGAACACCTATCCCAAGTGGGGGAAGCCAGCTCAACAAAATGCCACACACCCAGGTGTAAGAAACAACATTGCACAGGCTTGGTCTAAGCCCCTCACCTCGTCCCTGTGCTTTCGGGAGCCGGAGGGACAGCCGAGGCCCACGGCCCTGAGACCCCTTTGCAAAAAGCCGGCTTCCCACGGAGACCGTTTTCCTGAGGTGCAGACCCTATTCCAAGTGGTTGTGGCAAGGTAAAGCAAATGCCCTCCACTTCTCTGGAAGAAACCACAGTGCCCAGCCATGTTCTAAGCCCTCCCATCCTCCCTGGGCTTCTGGCAGCAGGAGTGAAAAGAGAGGAGCAGAGCACTGGGACCCGTTTGACAAAACCCGGCTTCCCACGGGAAAGTCTTTCGCCGCGTGCAGACATGCTCCCAGGTGCCTGGGGCAAGGGGAAGGAAATGCCATACACTGACCTGGAAGAGACCACAGGGCCCAGGCACAGTCTGAACCCTTCCCTCAACCCGGCGGTTTTGCTAGCAGGAGTTCAAACCCAACGAACACAGCCCGGAGACCCCTGAGGCAAAAAAGGCTTCGGACGAACAATAGGTGCTTGCTGTGGAAAACCAATCCCAAGTGGGGGTAGCCAGCTCAACAAAATGCCACACACCCAGGTGTAAGAAACAACATTGCCCAGGCATGGTCTAAGCCCCTCACCTCGTCCCTGTGCTTTGGGGAGCCGGAGGGACAGCCGAGGCACACGGCCCTGAGACCCCTTTGCAAAAAGCCGGCTTCCCACGGAAACAGTTTTCCTGAGGTGCAGACCCTATTCCAAGTGGTTGTGGCAAGGTAAAGCGAATGCCCTCCACTTCTCTGGAAGAAACCACAATGCCCAGCCATGTTCTAAGCCCTCCCATCCTCCCTGGGCTTCTGGCAGCAGCAGTGAAAAGAGAGGAGCAGAGCACTGGGACCCGTTTGACAAAAACCGGCTTCCCACGGGAAAGTCTTTCTCCACGTGCAGACATGCTCCCAGGTGCCTGGGGCAAGGGGAAGGAAATGCCATACACTGACCTGGAAGAGACCACAGGGCCCAGGCACAGTCTGAACCCTTCCCTCAACCCGGCGGTTTTGCTAGCACGAATTCAACCCCAACGAACACAGCCCGGAGACCCCTGGGGCAAAAAAGGCTTCCGATGATCAATAGGTGCTTGCTGTGGAACACCTATCCCAAGTGGGGGAAGCCAGCTCAACAAAATGCCACACACCCAGGTGTAATAAACAACATTTCACAGGCTTGGTCTAAGCCCCTCACCTCGTCCCTGTGCTTTGGGGAGCCGGAGGGACAGCCGAAGCACACGGCCCTGAGACCCCTTTGCAAAAAGCCGGCTTCCCACGGAAACAGTTTTCCTGAGGTGCAGACCCTATTCCAAGTGGTTGTGGCAAGGTAAAGCAAATGCCCTCCACCTCTCTGGAAGAAACCACAATGCCCAGCCATGTTCTAAGCCCTCCCATCCTCCCTGGGCTTCTGGCAGCAGGAGTGAAAAGAGAGGAGCAGAGCACTGGGACCCGTTTGACAAAACCCGGCTTCCCACGGGAAAGTCTTTCTCTACGTGCAGACATGCTCCAAGGTGCCTGGGGCAAGGGGAAGGAAATGCCATACACTGACCTGGAAGAGACCACAGGGCCCATGTACAGTCTGAACCCTTCCCTCAACCCGGTGGTTTTGCTAGCAGGAGTTCAACCCCAACGAACACAGCCCGGAGACCCCTGGGGCAAAAACGGCTTCCGACGAACAATAGGTGCTTGCTGTGGAACACCTATCCCAAGTGGGGGTAGCCAGCTCAACAAAATGCCACACACCCAGGTGTAAGAAACAACATTGCCCAGGCATGGTCTAAGCCCCTCACCTCGTCCCTGTGCTTTGGGGAGCCGGAGGGACAGCCGAGGCACACGGCCCTGAGACCCCTTTGCAAAAAGCCGGCTTCCCACGGAGACAGTTTTCCTGAGGTGCAGACCCTATCCCAAGTGGTTGTGGCAAGGTAAAGCAAATGCCCTCCACTTCTCTGGAAGAAACCACAGTGCCCAGCCATGTTCTAAGCCCTGCCATCCTCCCTGGGCTTCTGGCAGCAGGAGTGAAAAGAGAGGAGCAGAGCACTGGGACCCGTTTGACAAAACCCGGCTTCCCACGGGAAAGTCTTTCGCGGCGTACAGACATGCTCCCAGGTGCCTGGGGCAAGGGGAAGGAAATGCCATACACTGACCTGGAAGAGACCACAGGGCCCAGGCACAGTCTGAACCCTTCCCTCAACCCGGCGGTTTTGCTAGCAGGAGTTCAACCCCAACGAACACAGCCCGGAGACCCCTGAGGCAAAAACGGCTTCCGACGAACAATAGGCGCTTGCTGTGGAAAACCAATCCCAAGTGGGGGTAGCCAGCTCAACAAAATGCCACACACCCAGGTGTAAGAAACAACATTGCCCAGGCATGGTCTAAGCCCCTCACCTCGTCCCTGTGCTTTGGGGAGCCGGAGGGACAGCCGAGGCACACGGCCCTGAGACCCCTTTGCAAAAAGCCAGCTTCCCACGGAGACAGTTTTCCTGAGGTGCAGACCCTATCCCAAGTGGTTATGGCAAGGTAAAGCAAATGCCCTCCACTTCTCTGGAAGAAACCACAGTGCCCAGCCATGTTCTAAGCCCTGCCATCCTCCCTGGGCTTCTGGCAGCAGGAGTGAAAAGAGAGGAGCAGAGCACTGGGACCCGTTTGACAAAAACCGGCTTCCCACGGGAAAGTCTTTCTCCACGGGCAGACATGCTCCCAGGTGCCTGGGGCAAGGGGAAGGAAATGCCATACACTGACCTGGAAGAGACCACAGGGCCCAGGCACAGTCTGAACCCTTCCCTCAACCCGGCGGTTTTGCTAGCAGGAGTTCAACCCCAACGAACACAGCCCGGAGACCCCTGAGGCAAAAACGGCTTCCGACGAACAATAGGCGCTTGCTGTGGAAAACCAATCCCAAGTGGGGGTAGCCAGCTCAACAAAATGCCACACACCCAGGTGTAAGAAACAACATTGCCCAGGCATGGTCTAAGCCCCTCACCTCGTCCCTGTGCTTTGGGGAGCCGGAGGGACAGCCGAGGCACACGGCCCTGAGACCCCTTTGCAAAAAGCCGGCTTCCCACGGAAACAGTTTTCCTGAGGTGCAGACCCTATTCCAAGTGGTTGTGGCAAGGTAAAGCGAATGCCCTCCACTTCTCTGGAAGAAACCACAATGCCCAGCCATGTTCTAAGCCCTCCCATCCTCCCTGGGCTTCTGGCAGCAGCAGTGAAAAGAGAGGAGCAGAGCACTGGGACCCGTTTGACAAAAACCGACTTCCCACGGGAAAGTCTTTCTCCACGTGCAGACATGCTCCAAGGTGCCTGGGGCAAGGGGAAGGAAATGCCATACACTGACATGGAAGAGACCACGGGGCCCAGGCACAGTCTGAACCCTTCCCTCAACCCGGCGGTTTTGCTAGCAGGAGTTCAACCCCAACGAACACAGCCCGGGGACCCCTGGGGCAAAAACGACTTCCGACGAACAATAGGTTCTTGCTGTGGAACACCTATCCCAAGTGGGGGTAGCCAGCTCAACAAAATGCCACACACCCAGGTGTAAGAAACAACATTGCCCAGGCATGGTCTAAGCCCCTCACCTCGTCCCTGCGCTTTGGGGAGCCGGAGGGACTGCCGAGGCACACGGCCCTGAGACCCCTTTGCAAAAAGCCAGCTTCCCACGGAGACAGTTTTCCTGAGGTGCAGACCCTATCCCAAGTGGTTGTGGCAAGGTAAAGCAAATGCCCTCCACTTCTCTGGAAGAAACCACAGTGCCCAGCCATGTTCTAAGTCCTGCCATCCTCCCTGGGCTTCTGGCAGCAGGAGTGAAAGGAGAGGAGCAGAGCACTGGGACTCGTTTGACAAAAACTGGCTTCCCACGGGAAAGTCTTTCTCCACGTGCAGACATGCTCCCAGGTGCCTGGGGCAAGGGGAAGGAAATGCCATACACTGACCTGGAAGAGACCACAGGGCCCAGGCACAGTCTGAACCCTTCCCTCAACCCGGCGGTTTTGCTAGCACGAGTTCAACCCCAACGAACACAGCCCGGAGACCCCTGGGGGAAAAAAGGCTTCCGATGATCAATAGGTGCTTGCTGTGGAACACCTATCCCAAGTGGGGGAAGCCAGCTCAACAAAATGCCACACACCCAGGTGTAAGAAACAACATTGCACAGGCTTGGTCTAAGCCCCTCACCTCGTCCCTGTGCTTTCGGGAGCCGGAGGGACAGCCGAGGCCCACGGCCCTGAGACCCCTTTGCAAAAAGCCGGCTTCCCACGGAGACCGTTTTCCTGAGGTGCAGACCCTATTCCAAGTGGTTGTGGCAAGGTAAAGCAAATGCCCTCCACTTCTCTGGAAGAAACCACAGTGCCCAGCCATGTTCTAAGCCCTCCCATCCTCCCTGGGCTTCTGGCAGCAGGAGTGAAAAGAGAGGAGCAGAGCACTGGGACCCGTTTGACAAAACCCGGCTTCCCACGGGAAAGTCTTTCGCCGCGTGCAGACATGCTCCCAGGTGCCTGGGGCAAGGGGAAGGAAATGCCATACACTGACCTGGAAGAGACCACAGGGCCCAGGCACAGTCTGAACCCTTCCCTCAACCCGGCGGTTTTGCTAGCAGGAGTTCAAACCCAACGAACACAGCCCGGAGACCCCTGAGGCAAAAAAGGCTTCGGACGAACAATAGGTGCTTGCTGTGGAAAACCAATCCCAAGTGGGGGTAGCCAGCTCAACAAAATGCCACACACCCAGGTGTAAGAAACAACATTGCCCAGGCATGGTCTAAGCCCCTCACCTCGTCCCTGTGCTTTGGGGAGCCGGAGGGACAGCCGAGGCACACGGCCCTGAGACCCCTTTGCAAAAAGCCGGCTTCCCACGGAAACAGTTTTCCTGAGGTGCAGACCCTATTCCAAGTGGTTGTGGCAAGGTAAAGCGAATGCCCTCCACTTCTCTGGAAGAAACCACAATGCCCAGCCATGTTCTAAGCCCTCCCATCCTCCCTGGGCTTCTGGCAGCAGCAGTGAAAAGAGAGGAGCAGAGCACTGGGACCCGTTTGACAAAAACCGGCTTCCCACGGGAAAGTCTTTCTCCACGTGCAGACATGCTCCCAGGTGCCTGGGGCAAGGGGAAGGAAATGCCATACACTGACCTGGAAGAGACCACAGGGCCCAGGCACAGTCTGAACCCTTCCCTCAACCCGGCGGTTTTGCTAGCACGAATTCAACCCCAACGAACACAGCCCGGAGACCCCTGGGGCAAAAAAGGCTTCCGATGATCAATAGGTGCTTGCTGTGGAACACCTATCCCAAGTGGGGGAAGCCAGCTCAACAAAATGCCACACACCCAGGTGTAATAAACAACATTTCACAGGCTTGGTCTAAGCCCCTCACCTCGTCCCTGTGCTTTGGGGAGCCGGAGGGACAGCCGAAGCACACGGCCCTGAGACCCCTTTGCAAAAAGCCGGCTTCCCACGGAAACAGTTTTCCTGAGGTGCAGACCCTATTCCAAGTGGTTGTGGCAAGGTAAAGCAAATGCCCTCCACCTCTCTGGAAGAAACCACAATGCCCAGCCATGTTCTAAGCCCTCCCATCCTCCCTGGGCTTCTGGCAGCAGGAGTGAAAAGAGAGGAGCAGAGCACTGGGACCCGTTTGACAAAACCCGGCTTCCCACGGGAAAGTCTTTCTCCACGTGCAGACATGCTCCAAGGTGCCTGGGGCAAGGGGAAGGAAATGCCATACACTGACCTGGAAGAGACCACAGGGCCCATGTACAGTCTGAACCCTTCCCTCAACCCGGTGGTTTTGCTAGCAGGAGTTCAACCCCAACGAACACAGCCCGGAGACCCCTGGGGCAAAAACGGCTTCCGACGAACAATAGGTGCTTGCTGTGGAACACCTATCCCAAGTGGGGGTAGCCAGCTCAACAAAATGCCACACACCCAGGTGTAAGAAACAACATTGCCCAGGCATGGTCTAAGCCCCTCACCTCGTCCCTGTGCTTTGGGGAGCCGGAGGGACAGCCGAGGCACACGGCCCTGAGACCCCTTTGCAAAAAGCCGGCTTCCCACGGAGACAGTTTTCCTGAGGTGCAGACCCTATCCCAAGTGGTTGTGGCAAGGTAAAGCAAATGCCCTCCACTTCTCTGGAAGAAACCACAGTGCCCAGCCATGTTCTAAGCCCTGCCATCCTCCCTGGGCTTCTGGCAGCAGGAGTGAAAAGAGAGGAGCAGAGCACTGGGACCCGTTTGACAAAACCCGGCTTCCCACGGGAAAGTCTTTCGCGGCGTACAGACATGCTCCCAGGTGCCTGGGGCAAGGGGAAGGAAATGCCATACACTGACCTGGAAGAGACCACAGGGCCCAGGCACAGTCTGAACCCTTCCCTCAACCCGGCGGTTTTGCTAGCAGGAGTTCAACCCCAACGAACACAGCCCGGAGACCCCTGAGGCAAAAACGGCTTCCGACGAACAATAGGCGCTTGCTGTGGAAAACCAATCCCAAGTGGGGGTAGCCAGCTCAACAAAATGCCACACACCCAGGTGTAAGAAACAACATTGCCCAGGCATGGTCTAAGCCCCTCACCTCGTCCCTGTGCTTTGGGGAGCCGGAGGGACAGCCGAGGCACACGGCCCTGAGACCCCTTTGCAAAAAGCCAGCTTCCCACGGAGACAGTTTTCCTGAGGTGCAGACCCTATCCCAAGTGGTTATGGCAAGGTAAAGCAAATGCCCTCCACTTCTCTGGAAGAAACCACAGTGCCCAGCCATGTTCTAAGCCCTGCCATCCTCCCTGGGCTTCTGGCAGCAGGAGTGAAAAGAGAGGAGCAGAGCACTGGGACCCGTTTGACAAAAACCGGCTTCCCACGGGAAAGTCTTTCTCCACGGGCAGACATGCTCCCAGGTGCCTGGGGCAAGGGGAAGGAAATGCCATACACTGACCTGGAAGAGACCACAGGGCCCAGGCACAGTCTGAACCCTTCCCTCAACCCGGCGGTTTTGCTAGCAGGAGTTCAACCCCAACGAACACAGCCCGGAGACCCCTGAGGCAAAAACGGCTTCCGACGAACAATAGGCGCTTGCTGTGGAAAACCAATCCCAAGTGGGGGTAGCCAGCTCAACAAAATGCCACACACCCAGGTGTAAGAAACAACATTGCCCAGGCATGGTCTAAGCCCCTCACCTCGTCCCTGTGCTTTGGGGAGCCGGAGGGACAGCCGAGGCACACGGCCCTGAGACCCCTTTGCAAAAAGCCGGCTTCCCACGGAAACAGTTTTCCTGAGGTGCAGACCCTATTCCAAGTGGTTGTGGCAAGGTAAAGCGAATGCCCTCCACTTCTCTGGAAGAAACCACAATGCCCAGCCATGTTCTAAGCCCTCCCATCCTCCCTGGGCTTCTGGCAGCAGCAGTGAAAAGAGAGGAGCAGAGCACTGGGACCCGTTTGACAAAAACCGACTTCCCACGGGAAAGTCTTTCTCCACGTGCAGACATGCTCCAAGGTGCCTGGGGCAAGGGGAAGGAAATGCCATACACTGACATGGAAGAGACCACGGGGCCCAGGCACAGTCTGAACCCTTCCCTCAACCCGGCGGTTTTGCTAGCAGGAGTTCAACCCCAACGAACACAGCCCGGGGACCCCTGGGGCAAAAACGACTTCCGACGAACAATAGGTTCTTGCTGTGGAACAACTATCCCAAGTGGGGGTAGCCAGCTCAACAAAATGCCACACACCCAGGTGTAAGAAACAACATTGCCCAGGCATGGTCTAAGCCCCTCACCTCGTCCCTGCGCTTTGGGGAGCCGGAGGGACTGCCGAGGCACACGGCCCTGAGACCCCTTTGCAAAAAGCCAGCTTCCCACGGAGACAGTTTTCCTGAGGTGCAGACCCTATCCCAAGTGGTTGTGGCAAGGTAAAGCAAATGCCCTCCACTTCTCTGGAAGAAACCACAGTGCCCAGCCATGTTCTAAGTCCTGCCATCCTCCCTGGGCTTCTGGCAGCAGGAGTGAAAGGAGAGGAGCAGAGCACTGGGACTCGTTTGACAAAAACTGGCTTCCCACGGGAAAGTCTTTCTCCACGTGCAGACATGCTCCCAGGTGCCTGGGGCAAGGGGAAGGAAATGCCATACACTGACCTGGAAGAGACCACAGGGCCCAGGCACAGTCTGAACCCTTCCCTCAACCCGGCGGTTTTGCTAGCACGAGTTCAACCCCAACGAACACAGCCCGGAGACCCCTGGGGGAAAAAAGGCTTCCGATGATCAATAGGTGCTTGCTGTGGAACACCTATCCCAAGTGGGGGAAGCCAGCTCAACAAAATGCCACACACCCAGGTGTAAGAAACAACATTGCACAGGCTTGGTCTAAGCCCCTCACCTCGTCCCTGTGCTTTCGGGAGCCGGAGGGACAGCCGAGGCACACGGCCCTGAGACCCCTTTGCAAAAAGCCGGCTTCCCACGGAGACCGTTTTCCTGAGGTGCAGACCCTATTCCAAGTGGTTGTGGCAAGGTAAAGCAAATGCCCTCCACTTCTCTGGAAGAAACCACAGTGCCCAGCCATGTTCTAAGCCCTCCCATCCTCCCTGGGCTTCTGGCAGCAGGAGTGAAAAGAGAGGAGCAGAGCACTGGGACCCGTTTGACAAAACCCGGCTTCCCACGGGAAAGTCTTTCGCCGCGTGCAGACATGCTCCCAGGTGCCTGGGGCAAGGGGAAGGAAATGCCATACACTGACCTGGAAGAGACCACAGGGCCCAGGCACAGTCTGAACCCTTCCCTCAACCCGGCGGTTTTGCTAGCAGGAGTTCAAACCCAAGGAAAACAGCCCGGAGACCCCTGAGGCAAAAAAGGCTTCGGACGAACAATAGGTGCTTGCTGTGGAAAACCAATCCCAAGTGGGGGTAGCCAGCTCAACAAAATGCCACACACCCAGGTGTAAGAAACAACATTGCCCAGGCATGGTCTAAGCCCCTCACCTCGTCCCTGCGCTTTGGGGAGCCGGAGGGACTGCCGAGGCACACGGCCCTGAGACCCCTTTGCAAAAAGCCAGCTTCCCACGGAGACAGTTTTCCTGAGGTGCAGACTCTATCCCAAGTGGTTGTGGCAAGGTAAAGCAAATGCCCTCCACTTCTCTGGAAGAAACCACAGTGCCCAGCCATGTTCTAAGTCCTGCCATCCTCCCTGGGCTTCTGGCAGCAGGAGTGAAAAGAGAGGAGCAGAGCACTGGGACCCGTTTGACAAAAACCGGCTTCCCACGGGAAAGTCTTTCTCCACGGGCAGACATGCTCCCAGGTGCCTGGGGCAAGGGGAAGGAAATGCCATACACTGACCTGGAAGAGACCACAGGGCCCAGGCACAGTCTGAACCCTTCCCTCAACCCGGCGGTTTTGCTAGCAGGAGTTCAACCCCAACGAACACAGCCCGGAGACCCCTGAGGCAAAAACGGCTTCCGACGAACAATAGGCGCTTCCTGTGGAAAACCAATCCCAAGTGGGGGTAGCCAGCTCAACAAAATGCCACACACCCAGGTGTAAGAAACAACATTGCCCAGGCATGGTCTAAGCCCCTCACCTCGTCCCTGTGCTTTGGGGAGCCGGAGGGACAGCCGAGGCACACGGCCCTGAGACCCCTTTGCAAAAAGCCGGCTTCCCACGGAAACAGTTTTCCTGAGGTGCAGACCCTATTCCAAGTGGTTGTGGCAAGGTAAAGCGAATGCCCTCCACTTCTCTGGAAGAAACCACAATGCCCAGCCATGTTCTAAGCCCTCCCATCCTCCCTGGGCTTCTGGCAGCAGCAGTGAAAAGAGAGGAGCAGAGCACTGGGACCCGTTTGACAAAAACCGACTTCCCACGGGAAAGTCTTTCTCCACGTGCAGACATGCTCCAAGGTGCCTGGGGCAAGGGGAAGGAAATGCCATACACTGACATGGAAGAGACCACGGGGCCCAGGCACAGTCTGAACCCTTCCCTCAACCCGGCGGTTTTGCTAGCAGGAGTTCAACCCCAACGAACACAGCCCGGGGACCCCTGGGGCAAAAACGACTTCCGACGAACAATAGGTTCTTGCTGTGGAACACCTATGCCAAGTGGGGGTAGCCAGCTCAACAAAATGCCACACACCCAGGTGTAAGAAACAACATTGCCCAGGCATTGTCTAAGCCCCTCACCTCGTCCCTGTGCTTTGGGGAGCCGGAGGGACAGCCGAGGAACACGGCCCTGAGACCCCTTTGCAAAAAGCCGGCTTCCCACGGAAACAGTTTTCCTGAGGTGCAGACCCTATTGCAAGTGGTTGTGGCAAGGTAAAGCAAATGCCCTCCACCTCTCTGGAAGAAACCACAATGCCCAGCCATGTTCTAAGCCCTCCCATCCTCCCTGGGCTTCTGGCAGCAGCAGTGAAAAGAGAGGAGCAGAGCACTGGGACCCGTTTGACAAAACCCGGCTTCCCACGGGAAAGTCTTTCGCGGCGTACAGACATGCTCCCAGGTGCCTGGGGCAAGGGGAAGGAAATGCCATACACTGACCTGGAAGAGACCACAGGGCCCAGGCACATTCTGAACCCTTCCCTCAACCCGGCGGTTTTGCTAGCAGGAGTTCAACCCCAACGAACACAGCCCGGAGACCCCTGAGGCAAAAACGGCTTCGGACGAACAATAGGTGCTTGCTGTGGAAAACCAATCCCAAGTGGGGGTAGCCAGCTCAACAAAATGCCACACACCCAGGTGTAAGAAACAACATTGCACAGGCTTGGTCTAAGCCCCTCACCTCGTCCCTGTGCTTTGGGGAGCCGGAGGGACAGCCGAGGCACACGGCCCTGAGACCCCTTTGCAAAAAGCCGGCTTCCCACGGAAACAGTTTTCCTGAGGTGCAGACCCTATTCCAAGTGGTTGTGGCAAGGTAAAGCGAATGCCCTCCACTTCTCTGGAAGAAACCACAATGCCCAGCCATGTTCTAAGCCCTCCCATCCTCCCTGGGCTTCTGGCAGCAGCAGTGAAAAGAGAGGAGCAGAGCACTGGGACCCGTTTGACAAAAACCGACTTCCCACGGGAAAGTCTTTCTCCACGTGCAGACATGCTCCAAGTTGCCTGGGGCAAGGGGAAGGAAATGCCATACACTGACATGGAAGAGACCACGGGGCCCAGGCACAGTCTGAACCCTTCCCTCAACCCGGCGGTTTTGCTAGCAGGAGTTCAACCCCAACGAACACAGCCCGGAGACCCCTGAGGCAAAAACGGCTTCCGACGAACAATAGGTGCTTGCTGTGGAACACCTATCCCAAGTGGGGGTAGCCAGCTCAACAAAATGCCACACACCCAGGTGTAAGAAACAACATTGCCCAGGCATGGTCTAAGCCCCTCACCTCGTCCCTGTGCTTTGGGGAGCCGGAGGGACACCCGAGGCACACGGCCCTGAGACCCCTTTGCAAAAAGCTGGCTTCCCACGGAGACAGTTTTCCTGAGGTGCAGACCCTATTCCAAGTGGTTGTGACAAGGTAAAGCAAATGCCCTCCACTTCTCTGGAAGAAACCACAGTGCCCAGCCATGTTCTAAGCCCTCCCATCCTCCCTGGGCTTCTGGCAGCAGCAGTGAAAAGAGAGGAGCAGAGCACTGGGACCCGTTTGACAAAAGCCGGCTTCCCACGGGAAAGTCTTCTCCACGTGCAGACATGCTCCCAGGTGCCTGGGGCAAGGGGAAGGAAATGCCATACACTGACCTGGAAGAGACCACAGGGCCCAAGCACAGTCTGAACCCTTCCCTCAATCCGGCGGTTTTGCTAGCAGGAGTTCAACCCCAACGAACACAGCCCGGAGACCCCTGAGGCAAAAAAGGCTTCCGATGATCAATAGGTGCTTGCTGTGGAACACCTATCCCAAGGGGGGGAAGCCAGCTCAACAAAATGCCACACACCCAGGTGTAAGAAACAACATTGCACAGGCTTGGTCTAAGCCCCTCACCTCGTCCTTGTGCTTTGGGGAGCCGGAGGGACAGCCGAGGCACACGGCCCTGAGACCCCTTTGCAAAAAGCCGGCTTCCCACGGAAACAGTTTTCCTGAGGTGCAGACCCTATTCCAAGTGGTTGTGGCAAGGTAAAGCGAATGCCCTCCACTTCTCTGGAAGAAACCACAATGCCCAGCCATGTTCTAAGCCCTCCCATCCTCCCTGGGCTTCTGGCAGCAGGAGTGAAAAGAGAGGAGCAGAGCACTGGGACCCGTTGGACAAAACCCGGCTTCCCACGGGAAAGTCTTTCTCCACGTGCAGACATGCTCCCAGGTGCCTGGGGCAAGGGGAAGGAAATGCCATACACTGACCTGGAAGAGACCACAGGGCCCAGGCACAGTCTGAACCCTTCCCTCAACCCGGCGGTTTTGCTAGCAGGAGTTCAACCCCAACGAACACAGCCCGGAGACCCCTGGGGCAAAAACGGCTTCCGACGAACAATAGGTGCTTGCTGTGGAACACCTATCCCAAGTGGGGGTAGCCAGCTCAACAAAATGCCACACACCCAGGTGTAAGAAACAACATTGCCCAGGCATGGTCTAAGCCCCTCACCTCGTCCCTGTGCTTTGGGGAGCCGGAGGGACAGCCGAGGCACACGGCCCTGAGACCCCTTTGCAAAAAGCTGGCTTCCCACGGAGACAGTTTTCCTGAGGTGCAGACCCTATCCCACGTGGTTGTGGCAAGGTAAAGCAAATGCCCTCCACTTCTCTGGAAGAAACAACAGTGCCCAGCCATGTTCTAAGCCCTGCCATCCTCCCTGGACTTCTGGCAGCAGGAGTGAAAAGAGAGGAGCAGAGCACTGGGACCCGATTGACAAAACCCGGCTTCCCACGGGAAAGTCTTTCGCGGCGTACAGACATGCTCCCAGGTGCCTGGGGCAAGGGGAAGGAAATGCCATACACTGACCTGGAAGAGACCACAGGGCCCAGGCACAGTCTGAACCCTTCCCTCAACCCGGCGGTTTTGCTAGCAGGAGTTCAACCCCAACGAACACAGCCCGGAGACCCCTGAGGCAAAAACGGCTTCGGACGAACAATAGGTGCTTGCTGTGGAAAACCAATCCCAAGTGGGGGTAGCCAGCTCAACAAAATGCCACACACCCAGGTGTAAGAAACAACATTGCACAGGCATGGTCTAAGCCCCTCACCTCGTCCCTGTGCTTTGGGGAGCCGGAGGGACAGCCGAGGCACACGGCCCTGAGACCCCTTTGCAAAAAGCCGGCTTCCCACGGAAACAGTTTTCCTGAGGTGCAGACCCTATTCCAAGTGGTTGTGGCAAGGTAAAGCGAATGCCCTCCACTTCTCTGGAAGAAACCACAATGCCCAGCCATGTTCTAAGCCCTCCCATCCTCCCTGGGCTTCTGGCAGCAGCAGTGAAAAGAGAGGAGCAGAGCACTGGGACCCGTTTGACAAAAACCGACTTCCCACGGGAAAGTCTTTCTCCACGTGCAGACATGCTCCAAGGTGCCTGGGGCAAGGGGAAGGAAATGCCATACACTGACATGGAAGAGACCACGGGGCCCAGGCACAGTCTGAACCCTTCCCTCAACCCGGCGGTTTTGCTAGCAGGAGTTCAACCCCAACGAACACAGCCCGGGGACCCCTGGGGCAAAAACGACTTCCGACGAACAATAGGTTCTTGCTGTGGAACACCTATGCCAAGTGGGGGTAGCCAGCTCAACAAAATGCCACACACCCAGGTGTAAGAAACAACATTGCCCAGGCATTGTCTAAGCCCCTCACCTCGTCCCTGTGCTTTGGGGAGCCGGAGGGACAGCCGAGGCACACGGCCCTGAGACCCCTTTGCAAAAAGCCGGCTTCCCACGGAAACAGTTTTCCTGAGGTGCAGACCCTATTCCAAGTGGTTGTGGCAAGGTAAAGCGAATGCCCTCCACTTCTCTGGAAGAAACCACATTGCCCAACCATGTTCTAAGCCCTCCCATCCTCCCTGGGCTTCTGGCAGCAGGAGTGAAAAGAGAGGAGCAGAGCACTGGGCCCCGTTTGACAAAACCCGGCTTCCCACGGGATAATCTTTCTCCACGTGCAGACATGCTCCCAGGTGCCTGTGGCAAGGGGAAGGAAATGCCATACACTGACCTGGAAGAGACCACAGGGCCCAGGCACAGTCTGAACCCTTCCCTCAACCCGGCGGTTTTGCTAGCAGGAGTTCAACCCCAACGAACACAGCCCGGAGACCCCTGAGGCAAAAACGGCTTCCGACGAACAATAGGTGCTTGCTGTGGAACACCTATCCCAAGTGGGGGTAGCCAGCTCAACAAAATGCCACACACCCAGGTGTAAGAAACAACATTGCCCAGGCATGGTCTAAGCCCCTCACCTCGTCCCTGTGCTTTGGGGAGCCGGAGGGACAGCCGAGGCACACGGCCCTGAGACCCCTTTGCAAAAAGCCAGCTTCCCACGGAGACAGTTTTCCTGAGGTGCAGACCCTATCCCAAGTGGTTGTGGCAAGGTAAAGCAAATGCCCTCCACTTCTCTGGAAGAAACCACAGTGCCCAGCCATGTTCTAAGCCCTGCCATCCTCCCTGGGCTTCTGGCAGCAGGAGTGAAAAGAGAGGAGCAGAGCACTGGGACCCGTTTGACAAAAACCGGCTTCCCACGGGAAAGTCTTTCTCCACGGGCAGACATGCTCCCAGGTGCCTGGGGCAAGGGGAAGGAAATGCCATACACTGACCTGGAAGAGACCACAGGGCCCAGGCACAGTCTGAACCCTTCCCTCAACCCGGCGGTTTTGCTAGCAGGAGTTCAACCCCAACGAACACAGCCCGGAGACCCCTGAGGCAAAAACGGCTTCCGACGAACAATAGGCGCTTGCTGTCGAAAACCAATCCCAAGTGGGGGTAGCCAGCTCAACAAAATGCCACACACCCAGGTGTAAGAAACAACATTGCCCAGGCATGGTCTAAGCCCCTCACCTCGTCCCTGTGCTTTGGGGAGCCGGAGGGACAGCCGAGGCACACGGCCCTGAGACCCCTTTGCAAAAAGCCGGCTTCCCACGGAAACAGTTTTCCTGAGGTGCAGACCCTATTCCAAGTGGTTGTGGCAAGGTAAAGCGAATGCCCTCCACTTCTCTGGAAGAAACCACAATGCCCAGCCATGTTCTCAGCCCTCCCATCCTCCCTGGGCTTCTGGCAGCAGCAGTGAAAAGAGAGGAGCAGAGCACTGGGACCCGTTTGACAAAAACCGACTTCCCACGGGAAAGTCTTTCTCCACGTGCAGACATGCTCCAAGGTGCCTGGGGCAAGGGGAAGGAAATGCCATACACTGACATGGAAGAGACCACGGGGCCCAGGCACAGTCTGAACCCTTCCCTCAACCCGGCGGTTTTGCTAGCAGGAGTTCAACCCCAACGAACACAGCCCGGGGACCCCTGGGGCAAAAACGACTTCCGACGAACAATAGGTTCTTGCTGTGGAACACCTATCCCAAGTGGGGGTAGCCAGCTCAACAAAATGCCACACACCCAGGTGTAAGAAACAACATTGCCCAGGCATTGTCTAAGCCCCTCACCTCGTCCCTGTGCTTTGGGGAGCCGGAGGGACAGCCGAGGCACACGGCCCTGAGACCCCTTTCCAAAAAGCCGGCTTCCCACGGAAACAGTTTTCCTGAGGTGCAGACCCTATTCCAAGTGGTTGTGGCAAGGTAAAGCGAATGCCCTCCACTTCTCTGGAAGAAACCACAGTGCCCAACCATGTTCTAAGCCCTCCCATCCTCCCTGGGCTTCTGGCAGCAGGAGTGAAAAGAGAGGAGCAGAGCACTGGGCCCCGTTTGACAAAACCCGGCTTCCCACGGGATAATCTTTCTCCACGTGCAGACATGCTCCCAGGTGCCTGTGGTAAGGGGAAGGAAATGCCATACACTGGCCTGGAAGAGACCACAGGGCCCAGGCACAGTCTGAACCCTTCCCTCAACCCGGCGGTTTTGCTAGCAGGAGTTCAACCCCAACGAACACAGCCCGGAGACCCCTGAGGCAAAAACGGCTTCCGACGAACAATAGGTGCTTGCTGTGGAACACCTATCCCAAGTGGGGGTAGCCAGCTCAACAAAATGCCACACACCCAGGTGTAAGAAACAACATTGCCCAGGCATGGTCTAAGCCCCTCACCTCGTCCCTGTGCTTTGGGGAGCCGGAGGGACACCCGAGGCACACGGCCCTGAGACCCCTTTGCAAAAAGCTGGCTTCCCACGGAGACAGTTTTCCTGAGGTGCAGACCCTATTCCAAGTGGTTGTGACAAGGTAAAGCAAATGCCCTCCACTTCTCTGGAAGAAACCACAGTGCCCAGCCATGTTCTAAGCCCTCCCATCCTCCCTGGGCTTCTGGCAGCAGCAGTGAAAAGAGAGGAGCAGAGCACTGGGACCCGTTTGACAAAAGCCGGCTTCCCACGGGAAAGTCTTTCTCCACGTGCAGACATGCTCCCAGGTGCCTGGGGCAAGGGGAAGGAAATGCCATACACTGACCTGGAAGAGACCACAGGGCCCAAGCACAGTCTGAACCCTTCCCTCAACCCGGCGGTTTTGCTAGCAGGAGTTCAACCCCAACGAACACAGCCCGGAGACCCCTGGGGCAAAAAAGGCTTCCGACGATCAATAGGTGCTTGCTGTGGAACACCTATCCCAAGGGGGGGAAGCCAGCTCAACAAAATGCCACACACCCAGGTGTAAGAAACAACATTGCCCAGGCATGGTCTAAGCCCCTCACCTCGTCCCTGTGCTTTGGGGAGCCGGAGGGACAGCCGAGGCACACGGCCCTGAGACCCCTTTGCAAAAAGCCGGCTTCCCACGGAAACAGTTTTCCTGAGGTGCAGACCCTATTCCAAGTGGTTGTGGCAAGGTAAAGCGAATGCCCTCCACTTCTCTGGAAGAAACCACAATGCCCAGCCATGTTCTAAGCCCTCCCATCCTCCCTGGGCTTCTGGCAGCAGCAGTGAAAAGAGAGGAGCAGAGCACTGGGACCCGTTTGACAAAAAACGGCTTCCCACGGGAAACTCTTTCTCCACGTGCAGACATGCTCCAAGGTGCCTGGGGCAAGGGGAAGGAAATGCCATACACTGCCCTGGAAGAGACCACGGGGCCCAGGCACAGTCTGAGCCCTTCCCTCAACCCGTTGGTTTTGCTAGCAGGAGTTCAACCCCAACGAACACAGCCCGGGGACCCCTGGGGCAAAAACGACTTCCGACGAACAATAGGTTCTTGCTGTGGAACACCTATCCCAAGTGGGGGTAGCCAGCTCAACAAAATGCCACACACCCAGGTGTAAGAAACAACATTGCCCAGGCAAGGTCTAAGCCCCTCACCTCGTCCCTGCGCTTTGGGGAGCCGGAGGGACTGCCGAGGCACACGGCCCTGAGACCCCTTTGCAAAAAGCCAGCTTCCCACGGAGACAGTTTTCCTGAGGTGCAGACTCTATCCCAAGTGGTTGTGGCAAGGTAAAGCAAATGCCCTCCACTTCTCTGGAAGAAACCACAGTGCCCAGCCATGTTCTAAGTCCTGCCATCCTCCCTGGGCTTCTGGCAGCAGGAGTGAAAAGAGAGGAGCAGAGCACTGGGACCCGTTTGACAAAAACCGGCTTCCCACGGGAAAGTCTTTCTCCACGGGCAGACATGCTCCCAGGTGCCTGGGGCAAGGGGAAGGAAATGCCATACACTGACCTGGAAGAGACCACAGGGCCCAGGCACAGTCTGAACCCTTCCCTCAACCCGGCGGTTTTGCTAGCAGGAGTTCAACCCCAACGAACACAGCCCGGAGACCCCTGAGGCAAAAACGGCTTCCGACGAACAATAGGCGCTTGCTGTTGAAAACCAATCCCAAGTTGGGGTAGCCAGCTCAACAAAATGCCACACACCCAGGTGTAAGAAACAACATTGCCCAGGCATGGTCTAAGCCCCTCACCTCGTCCCTGTGCTTTGGGGAGCCGGAGGGACAGCCGAGGCACACGGCCCTGAGACCCCTTTGCAAAAAGCCGGCTTCCCACGGAAACAGTTTTCCTGAGGTGCAGACCCTATTCCAAGTGGTTGTGGCAAGGTAAAGCGAATGCCCTCCACTTCTCTGGAAGAAACCACAATGCCCAGCCATGTTCTAAGCCCTCCCATCCTCCCTGGGCTTCTGGCAGCAGCAGTGAAAAGAGAGGAGCAGAGCACTGGGACCCGTTTGACAAAAACCGACTTCCCACGGGAAAGTCTTTCTCCACGTGCAGACATGCTCCAAGGTGCCTGGGGCAAGGGGAAGGAAATGCCATACACTGACATGGAAGAGACCACGGGGCCCAGGCACAGTCTGAACCCTTCCCTCAACCCGGCGGTTTTGCTAGAAGGAGTTCAACCCCAACGAACACAGCCCGGGGACCCCTGGGGCAAAAACGACTTCCGACGAACAATAGGTTCTTGCTGTGCAACACCTATCCCAAGTGGGGGTAGCCAGCTCAACAAAATGCCACACACCCAGGTGTAAGAAACAACATTGCCCAGGCATTGTCTAAGCCCCTCACCTCGTCCCTGTGCTTTGGGGAGCCGGAGGGACAGCCGAGGAACACGGCCCTGAGACCCCTTTGCAAAAAGCCGGCTTCCCACGGAAACAGTTTTCCTGAGGTGCAGACCCTATTCCAAGTGGTTGTGGCAAGGTAAAGCAAATGCCCTCCACCTCTCTGGAAGAAACCACAATGCCCAGCCATGTTCTAAGCCCTCCCATCCTCCCTGGGCTTCTGGCAGCAGGAGTGAAAAGAGAGGAGCAGAGCACTGGGACCCGTTTGACAAAACCCGGCTTCCCACGGGAAAGTCTTTCTCCACGTGCAGACATGCTCCAAGGTGCCTGGGGCAAGGGGAAGGAAATGCCATACACTGACCTGGAAGAGACCACAGGGCCCATGTACAGTCTGAACCCTTCCCTCAACCCGGCGGTTTTGCTAGCAGGAGTTCAAACCCAACGAACACAGCCCGGAGACCCCTGGGGCAAAAACGGCTTCCGACGAACAATAGGTGCTTGCTGTGGAACACCTATCCCAAGTGGGGGTAGCCAGCTCAACAAAATGCCACACACCCAGGTGTAAGAAACAACATTGCCCAGGCATGGTCTAAGCCCCTCACCTCGTCCCTGTGCTTTGGGGAGCCGGAGGGACAGCCGAGGCACACGGCCCTGAGACCCCTTTGCAAAAAGCCGGCTTCCCACGGAAACAGTTTTCCTGAGGTGCAGACCCTATCCCAAGTGGTTGTGGCAAGGTAAAGCAAATGCCCTCCACTTCTCTGGAAGAAACCACATTGCCCAGCCATGTTCTAAGCCCTGCCATCCTCCCTGGGCTTCTGGCAGCAGGAGTGAAAAGAGAGGAGCAGAGCACTGGGACCCGTTTGACAAAACCCGGCTTCCCACGGGAAAGTCTTTCGCGGCGTACAGACATGCTCCCAGGTGCCTGGGGCAAGGGGAAGGAAATGCCATACACTGACCTGGAAGAGACCACAGGGCCCAGGCACAGTCTGAACCCTTCCCTCAACCCGGCGGTTTTGCTAGCAGGAGTTCAACCCCAACGAACACAGCCCGGAGACCCCTGAGGCAAAAACGGCTTCCGACGAACAATAGGCGCTTGCTGTGGAAAACCAATCCCAAGTGGGGGTAGCCAGCTCAACAAAATGCCACACACCCAGGTGTAAGAAACAACATTGCCCAGGCATGGTCTAAGCCCCTCACCTCGTCCCTGTGCTTTGGGGAGCCGGAGGGACAGCCGAGGCACACGGCCCTGAGACCCCTTTGCAAAAAGCCAGCTTCCCACGGAGACAGTTTTCCTGAGGTGCAGACCCTATCCCAAGTGGTTGTGGCAAGGTAAAGCAAATGCCCTCCACTTCTCTGGAAGAAACCACAATGCCCAGCCATGTTCTAAGCCCTCCCATCCTCCCTGGGCTTCTGGCAGCAGCAGTGAAAAGAGAGGAGCAGAGCACTGGGACCCGTTTGACAAAAACCGACTTCCCACGGGAAAGTCTTTCTCCACGTGCAGACATGCTCCAAGGTGCCTGGGGCAAGGGGAAGGAAATGCCATACACTGACATGGAAGAGACCACGGGGCCCAGGCACAGTCTGAACCCTTCCCTCAACCCGGCGGTTTTGCTAGCAGGAGTTCAACCCCAACGAACACAGCCCGGGGACCCCTGGGGCAAAAACGACTTCCGACGAACAATAGGTTCTTGCTGTGGAACACCTATCCCAAGTGGGGGTAGCCAGCTCAACAAAATGCCACACACCCAGGTGTAAGAAACAACATTGCCCAGGCATTGTCTAAGCCCCTCACCTCGTCCCTGTGCTTTGGGGAGCCGGAGGGACAGCCGAGGCACACGGCCCTGAGACCCCTTTGTAAAAAGCCGGCTTCGCACGGAAACAGTTTTCCTGAGGTGCAGACCCTATTCCAAGTGGTTGTGGCAAGGTAAAGCGAATGCCCTCCACTTCTCTGGAAGAAACCACAGTGCCCAACCATGTTCTAAGCCCTCCCATCCTCCCTGGGCTTCTGGCAGCAGGAGTGAAAAGAGAGGAGCAGAGCACTGGGCCCCGTTTGACAAAACCCGGCTTCCCACGGGATAATCTTTCTCCACGTGCAGACATGCTCCCAGGTGCCTGTGGCAAGGGGAAGGAAATGCCATACACTGACCTGGAAGAGACCACAGGGCCCAGGCACAGTCTGAACCCTTCCCTCAACCCGGCGGTTTTGCTAGCAGGAGTTCAACCCCAACGAACACAGCCCGGAGACCCCTGAGGCAAAAACGGCTTCCGACGAACAATAGGTGCTTGCTGTGGAACACCTATCCCAAGTGGGGGTAGCCAGCTCAACAAAATGCCACACACCCAGGTGTAAGAAACAACATTGCCCAGGCATGGTCTAAGCCCCTCACCTCGTCCCTGTGCTTTGGGGAGCCGGAGGGACACCCGAGGCACACGGCCCTGAGACCCCTTTGCAAAAAGCTGGCTTCCCACGGAGACAGTTTTCCTGAGGTGCAGACCCTATTCCAAGTGGTTGTGACAAGGTAAAGCAAATGCCCTCCACTTCTCTGGAAGAAACCACAGTGCCCAGCCATGTTCTAAGCCCTCCCATCCTCCCTGGGCTTCTGGCAGCAGCAGTGAAAAGAGAGGAGCAGAGCACTGGGACCCGTTTGACAAAACCCGGCTTCCCACGGGAAAGTCTTTCTCCACGTGCAGACATGCTCCCAGGTGCCTGGGGCAAGGGGAAGGAAATGCCATACACTGACCTGGAAGAGACCACAGGGCCCAAGCACAGTCTGAACCCTTCCCTCAACCCGGCGGTTTTGCTAGCAGGAGTTCAACCCCAACGAACACAGCCCGGAGACCCCTGGGGCAAAAAAGGCTTCCGACGATCAATAGGTGCTTGCTGTGGAACACCTATCCCAAGGGGGGGGAAGCCAGCTCAACAAAATGCCACACACCCAGGTGTAAGAAACAACATTGCACAGGCTTGGTCTAAGCCCCTCACCTCGTCCCTGTGCTTTGGGGAGCCGGAGGGACAGCCGAGGCACACGGCCCTGAGACCCCTTTGCAAAAAGCCGGCTTCCCACGGAAACAGTTTTCCTGAGGTGCAGACCCTATTCCAAGTGGTTGTGGCAAGGTAAAGCGAATGCCCTCCACTTCTCTGGAAGAAACCACAATGCCCAGCCATGTTCTAAGCCCTCCCATCCTCCCTGGGCTTCTGGCAGCAGCAGTGAAAAGAGAGGAGCAGAGCACTGGAACCCGTTTGACAAAAAACGGCTTCCCACGGGAAAGTCTTTCTCCACGTGCAGACATGCTCCAAGGTGCCTGGGGCAAGGGGAAGGAAATGCCATACACTGACATGGAAGAGACCACGGGGCCCAGGCACAGTCTGAACCCTTCCCTCAACCCGGCGGTTTTGCTAGCAGGAGTTCAACCCCAACGAACACAGCCCGGGGACCCCTGGGGCAAAAACGACTTCCGACGAACAATAGGTTCTTGCTGTGGAACACCTATCCCAAGTGGGGGTAGCCAGCTCAACAAAATGCCACACACCCAGGTGTAAGAAACAACATTGCCCAGGCATTGTCTAAGCCCCTCACCTCGTCCCTGTGCTTTGGGGAGCCGGAGGGACAGCCGAGGCACACGGCCCTGAGACCCCTTTGCAAAAAGCCGGCTTCCCACGGAAACAGTTTTCCTGAGGTGCAGACCCTATTCCAAGTGGTTGTGGCAAGGTAAAGCGAATGCCCTCCACTTCTCTGGAAGAAACCACAGTGCCCAACCATGTTCTAAGCCCTCCCATCCTCCCTGGGCTTCTGGCAGCAGGAGTGAAAAGAGAGGAGCAGAGCACTGGGCCCCGTTTGACAAAACCCGGCTTCCCACGGGATAATCTTTCTCCACGTGCAGACATGCTCCCAGGTGCCTGTGGCAAGGGGAAGGAAATGCCATACACTGACCTGGAAGAGACCACAGGGCCCAGGCACAGTCTGAACCCTTCCCTCAACCCGGCGGTTTTGCTAGCAGGAGTTCAACCCCAACGAACACAGCCCGGAGACCCCTGAGGCAAAAACGGCTTCCGACGAACAATAGGTGCTTGCTGTGGAACACCTATCCCAAGTGGGGGTAGCCAGCTCAACAAAATGCCACACACCCAGGTGTAAGAAACAACATTGCCCAGGCATGGTCTAAGCCCCTCACCTCGTCCCTGTGCTTTGGGGAGCCGGAGGGACACCCGAGGCACACGGCCCTGAGACCCCTTTGCAAAAAGCTGGCTTCCCACGGAGACAGTTTTCCTGAGGTGCAGACCCTATTCCAAGTGGTTGTGACAAGGTAAAGCAAATGCCCTCCACTTCTCTGGAAGAAACCACAGTGCCCAGCCATGTTCTAAGCCCTCCCATCCTCCCTGGGCTTCTGGCAGCAGCAGTGAAAAGAGAGGAGCAGAGCACTGGGACCCGTTTGACAAAAGCCGGCTTCCCACGGGAAAGTCTTTCTCCACGTGCAGACATGCTCCCAGGTGCCTGGGGCAAGGGGAAGGAAATGCCATACACTGACCTGGAAGAGACCACAGGGCCCAAGCACAGTCTGAACCCTTCCCTCAACCCGGCGGTTTTGCTAGCAGGAGTTCAACCCCAACGAACACAGCCCGGAGACCCCTGGGGCAAAAAAGGCTTCCGACGATCAATAGGTGCTTGCTGTGGAACACCTATCCCAAGGGGGGGAAGCCAGCTCAACAAAATGCCACACACCCAGGTGTAAGAAACAACATTGCACAGGCTTGGTCTAAGCCCCTCACCTCGTCCCTGTGCTTTGGGGAGCCGGAGGGACAGCCGAGGCACACGGCCCTGAGACCCCTTTGCAAAAAGCCGGCTTCCCACGGAAACAGTTTTCCTGAGGTGCAGACCCTATTCCAAGTGGTTGTGGCAAGGTAAAGCGAATGCCCTCCACTTCTCTGGAAGAAACCACAATGCCCAGCCATGTTCTAAGCCCTCCCATCCTCCCTGGGCTTCTGGCAGCAGCAGTGAAAAGAGAGGAGCAGAGCACTGGGACCCGTTTGACAAAAAACGGCTTCCCACGGGAAAGTCTTTCTCCACGTGCAGACATGCTCCAAGGTGCCTGGGGCAAGGGGAAGGAAATGCCATACACTGACCTGGAAGAGACCACGGGGCCCAGGCACAGTCTGAGCCCTTCCCTCAACCCGGCGGTTTTGCTAGCAGGAGTTCAACCCCAACGAACACAGCCCGGGGACCCCTGGGGCAAAAACGACTTCCGACGAACAATAGGTTCTTGCTGTGGAACACCTATCCCAAGTGGGGGTAGCCAGCTCAACAAAATGCCACACACCCAGGTGTAAGAAACAACATTGCCCAGGCATGGTCTAAGCCCCTCACCTCGTCCCTGCGCTTTGGGGAGCCGGAGGGACTGCCGAGGCACACGGCCCTGAGACCCCTTTGCAAAAAGCCAGCTTCCCACGGAGACAGTTTTCCTGAGGTGCAGACTCTATCCCAAGTGGTTGTGGCAAGGTAAAGCAAATGCCCTCCACTTCTCTGGAAGAAACCACAGTGCCCAGCCATGTTCTAAGTCCTGCCATCCTCCCTGGGCTTCTGGCAGCAGGAGTGAAAAGAGAGGAGCAGAGCACTGGGACCCGTTTGACAAAAACCGGCTTCCCACGGGAAAGTCTTTCTCCACGGGCAGACATGCTCCCAGGTGCCTGGGGCAAGGGGAAGGAAATGCCATACACTGACCTGGAAGAGACCACAGGGCCCAGGCACAGTCTGAACCCTTCCCTCAACCCGGCGGTTTTGCTAGCAGGAGTTCAACCCCAACGAACACAGCCCGGAGACCCCTGAGGCAAAAACGGCTTCCGACGAACAATAGGCGCTTGCTGTGGAAAACCAATCCCAAGTGGGGGTAGCCAGCTCAACAAAATGCCACACACCCAGGTGTAAGAAACAACATTGCCCAGGCATGGTCTAAGCCCCTCACCTCGTCCCTGTGCTTTGGGGAGCCGGAGGGACAGCCGAGGCACACGGCCCTGAGACCCCTTTGCAAAAAGCCGGCTTCCCACGGAAACAGTTTTCCTGAGGTGCAGACCCTATTCCAAGTGGTTGTGGCAAGGTAAAGCGAATGCCCTCCACTTCTCTGGAAGAAACCACAATGCCCAGCCATGTTCTAAGCCCTCCCATCCTCCCTGGGCTTCTGGCAGCAGCAGTGAAAAGAGAGGAGCAGAGCACTGGGACCCGTTTGACAAAAACCGACTTCCCACGGGAAAGTCTTTCTCCACGTGCAGACATGCTCCAAGGTGCCTGGGGCAAGGGGAAGGAAATGCCATACACTGACATGGAAGAGACCACGGGGCCCAGGCACAGTCTGAACCCTTCCCTCAACCCGGCGGTTTTGCTAGCAGGAGTTCAACCCCAACGAACACAGCCCGGGGACCCCTGGGGCAAAAACGACTTCCGACGAAAAATAGGTTCTTGCTGTGCAACACCTATCCCAAGTGGGGGTAGCCAGCTCAACAAAATGCCACACACCCAGGTGTAAGAAACAACATTGCCCAGGCATGGTCTAAGCCCCTCACCTCGTCCCTGCGCTTTGGGGAGCCGGAGGGACTGCCGAGGCACACGGCCCTGAGACCCCTTTGCAAAAAGCCAGCTTCCCACGGAGACAGTTTTCCTGAGGTGCAGACCCTATCCCAAGTGGTTGTGGCAAGGTAAAGCAAATGCCCTCCACTTCTCTGGAAGAAACCACAGTGCCCAGCCATGTTCTAAGTCCTGCCATCCTCCCTGGGCTTCTGGCAGCAGGAGTGAAAAGAGAGGAGCAGAGCACTGGGACCCGTTTGACAAAACCCGGCTTCCCACGGGAAAGTCTTTCGCGGCGTACAGACATGCTCCCAGGTGCCTGGGGCAAGGGGAAGGAAATGCCATACACTGACCTGGAAGAGACCACAGGGCCCAGGCACAGTCTGAACCCTTCCCTCAACCCGGCGGTTTTGCTAGCAGGAGTTCAACCCCAACGAACACAGCCCGGAGACCCCTGAGGCAAAAACGGCTTCCGACGAACAATAGGCGCTTGCTGTGGAAAACCAATCCCAAGTGGGGGTAGCCAGCTCAACAAAATGCCACACACCCAGGTGTAAGAAACAACATTGCCCAGGCATGGTCTAAGCCCCTCACCTCGTCCCTGTGCTTTGGGGAGCCGGAGGGACAGCCGAGGCACACGGCCCTGAGACCCCTTTGCAAAAAGCCAGCTTCCCACGGAGACAGTTTTCCTGAGGTGCAGACCCTATCCCAAGTGGTTGTGGCAAGGTAAAGCAAATGCCCTCCACTTCTCTGGAAGAAACCACAGTGCCCAGCCATGTTCTAAGCCCTGCCATCCTCCCTGGGCTTCTGGCAGCAGGAGTGAAAAGAGAGGAGCAGAGCACTGGGACCCGTTTGACAAAAACCGGCTTCCCACGGGAAAGTCTTTCTCCACGGGCAGACATGCTCCCAGGTGCCTGGGGCAAGGGGAAGGAAATGCCATACACTCACCTGGAAGAGACCACAGGGCCCAGGCACAATCTGAACCCTTCCCTCAACCCGGCGGTTTTGCTAGCAGGAGTTCAACCCCAACGAACACAGCCCGGAGACCCCTGAGGCAAAAACGGCTTCCGACGAACAATAGGCGCTTGCTGTGGAAAACCAATCCCAAGTGGGGGTAGCCAGCTCAACAAAATGCCACACACCCAGGTGTAAGAAACAACATTGCCCAGGCATGGTCTAAGCCCCTCACCTCGTCCCTGTGCTTTGGGGAGCCGGAGGGACAGCCGAGGCACACGGCCCTGAGACCCCTTTGCAAAAAGCCGGCTTCCCACGGAAACAGTTTTCCTGAGGTGCAGACCCTATTCCAAGTGGTTGTGGCAAGGTAAAGCGAATGCCCTCCACTTCTCTGGAAGAAACCACAATGCCCAGCCATGTTCTAAGCCCTCCCATCCTCCCTGGGCTTCTGGCAGCAGCAGTGAAAAGAGAGGAGCAGAGCACTGGGACCCGTTTGACAAAAACCGACTTCCCACGGGAAAGTCTTTCTCCACGTGCAGACATGCTCCAAGGTGCCTGGGGCAAGGGGAAGGAAATGCCATACACTGACATGGAAGAGACCACGGGGCCCAGGCACAGTCTGAACCCTTCCCTCAACCCGGCGGTTTTGCTAGCAGGAGTTCAAACCCAACGAACACAGCCCGGGGACCCCTGGGGCAAAAACGACTTCCGACGAACAATAGGTTCTTGCTGTGGAACACCTATCCCAAGTGGGGGTAGCCAGCTCAACAAAATGCCACACACCCAGGTGTAAGAAACAACATTGCCCAGGCATTGTCTAAGCCCCTCACCTCGTCCCTGTGCTTTGGGGAGCCGGAGGGACAGCCGAGGCACACGGCCCTGAGACCCCTTTGTAAAAAGCCGGCTTCGCACGGAAACAGTTTTCCTGAGGTGCAGACCCTATTCCAAGTGGTTGTGGCAAGGTAAAGCGAATGCCCTCCACTTCTCTGGAAGAAACCACAGTGCCCAACCATGTTCTAAGCCCTCCCATCCTCCCTGGGCTTCTGGCAGCAGGAGTGAAAAGAGAGGAGCAGAGCACTGGGCCCCGTTTGACAAAACCCGGCTTCCCACGGGATAATCTTTCTCCACGTGCAGACATGCTCCCAGGTGCCTGTGGCAAGGGGAAGGAAATGCCATACACTGACCTGGAAGAGACCACAGGGCCCAGGCACAGTCTGAACCCTTCCCTCAACCCGGCGGTTTTGCTAGCAGGAGTTCAACCCCAACGAACACAGCCCGGAGACCCCTGAGGCAAAAACGGCTTCCGACGAACAATAGGTGCTTGCTGTGGAACACCTATCCCAAGTGGGGGTAGCCAGCTCAACAAAATGCCACACACCCAGGTGTAAGAAACAACATTGCCCAGGCATGGTCTAAGCCCCTCACCTCGTCCCTGTGCTTTGGGGAGCCGGAGGGACACCCGAGGCACACGGCCCTGAGACCCCTTTGCAAAAAGCTGGCTTCCCACGGAGACAGTTTTCCTGAGGTGCAGACCCTATTCCAAGTGGTTGTGACAAGGTAAAGCAAATGCCCTCCACTTCTCTGGAAGAAACCACAGTGCCCAGCCATGTTCTAAGCCCTCCCATCCTCCCTGGGCTTCTGGCAGCAGCAGTGAAAAGAGAGGAGCAGAGCACTGGGACCCGTTTGACAAAAGCCGGCTTCCCACGGGAAAGTCTTTCTCCACGTGCAGACATGCTCCCAGGTGCCTGGGGCAAGGGGAAGGAAATGCCATACACTGACCTGGAAGAGACCACAGGGCCCAAGCACAGTCTGAACCCTTCCCTCAACCCGGCGGTTTTGCTAGCAGGAGTTCAACCCCAACGAACACAGCCCGGAGACCCCTGGGGCAAAAAAGGCTTCCGACGATCAATAGGTGCTTGCTGTGGAACACCTATCCCAAGGGGGGGAAGCCAGCTCAACAAAATGCCACACACCCAGGTGTAAGAAACAACATTGCACAGGCTTGGTCTAAGCCCCTCACCTCGTCCCTGTGCTTTGGGGAGCCGGAGGGACAGCCGAGGCACACGGCCCTGAGACCCCTTTGCAAAAAGCCGGCTTCCCACGGAAACAGTTTTCCTGAGGTGCAGACCCTATTCCAAGTGGTTGTGGCAAGGTAAAGCGAATGCCCTCCACTTCTCTGGAAGAAACCACAATGCCCAGCCATGTTCTAAGCCCTCCCATCCTCCCTGGGCTTCTGGCAGCAGCAGTGAAAAGAGAGGAGCAGAGCACTGGAACCCGTTTGACAAAAAACGGCTTCCCACGGGAAAGTCTTTCTCCACGTGCAGACATGCTCCAAGGTGCCTGGGGCAAGGGGAAGGAAATGCCATACACTGACCTGGAAGAGACCACGGGGCCCAGGCACAGTCTGAGCCCTTCCCTCAACCCGGCGGTTTTGCTAGCAGGAGTTCAAACCCAACGAACACAGCCCGGGGACCCCTGGGGCAAAAACGACTTCCGACGAACAATAGGTTCTTGCTGTGGAACACCTATCCCAAGTGGGGGTAGCCAGCTCAACAAAATGCCACACACCCAGGTGTAAGAAACAACATTGCCCAGGCATGGTCTAAGCCCCTCACCTCGTCCCTGCGCTTTGGGGAGCCGGAGGGACTGCCGAGGCACACGGCCCTGAGACCCCTTTGCAAAAAGCCAGCTTCCCACGGAGACAGTTTTCCTGAGGTGCAGACCCTATCCCAAGTGGTTGTGGCAAGGTAAAGCAAATGCCCTCCACTTCTCTGGAAGAAACCACAGTGCCCAGCCATGTTCTAAGTCCTGCCATCCTCCCTGGGCTTCTGGCAGCAGGAGTGAAAGGAGAGGAGCAGAGCACTGGGACCCGTTTGACAAAAACCAGCTTCCCACGGGAAAGTCTTTCTCCACGGGCAGACATGCTCCCAGGTGCCTGGGGCAAGGGGAAGGAAATGCCATACACTGACCTGGAAGAGACCACAGGGCCCAGGCACAGTCTGAACCCTTCCCTCAACCCGGCGGTTTTGCTAGCAGGAGTTCAACCCCAACGAACACAGCCCGGAGACCCCTGAGGCAAAAACGGCTTCCGACGAACAATAGGCGCTTGCTGTGGAAAACCAATCCCAAGTGGGGGTAGCCAGCTCAACAAAATGCCACACACCCAGGTGTAAGAAACAACATTGCCCAGGCATGGTCTAAGCCCCTCACCTCGTCCCTGTGCTTTGGGGAGCCGGAGGGACACCCGAGGCACACGGCCCTGAGACCCCTTTGCAAAAAGCCGGCTTCCCACGGAAACAGTTTTCCTGAGGTGCAGACCCTATTCCAAGTGGTTGTGGCAAGGTAAAGCGAATGCCCTCCACTTCTCTGGAAGAAACCACAATGCCCAGCCATGTTCTAAGCCCTCCCATCCTCCCTGGGCTTCTGGCAGCAGCAGTGAAAAGAGAGGAGCAGAGCACTGGGACCCGTTTGACAAAAACCGACTTCCCACGGGAAAGTCTTTCTCCACGTGCAGACATGCTCCAAGGTGCCTGGGGCAAGGGGAAGGAAATGCCATACACTGACATGGAAGAGACCACGGGGCCCAGGCACAGTCTGAACCCTTCCCTCAACCCGGCGGTTTTGCTAGCAGGAGTTCAACCCCAACGAACACAGCCCGGGGACCCCTGGGGCAAAAACGACTTCCGACGAACAATAGGTTCTTGCTGTGGAACACCTATCCCAAGTGGGGGTAGCCAGCTCAACAAAATGCCACACACCCAGGTGTAAGAAACAACATTGCCCAGGCATTGTCTAAGCCCCTCACCTCGTCCCTGTGCTTTGGGGAGCCGGAGGGACAGCCGAGGCACACGGCCCTGAGACCCCTTTGTAAAAAGCCGGCTTCGCACGGAAACAGTTTTCCTGAGGTGCAGAACCTATTCCAAGTGGTTGTGGCAAGGTAAAGCGAATGCCCTCCACTTCTCTGGAAGAAACCACAGTGCCCAACCATGTTCTAAGCCCTCCCATCCTCCCTGGGCTTCTGGCAGCAGGAGTGAAAAGAGAGGAGCAGAGCACTGGGCCCCGTTTGACAAAACCCGGCTTCCCACGGGATAATCTTTCTCCACGTGCAGACATGCTCCCAGGTGCCTGTGGCAAGGGGAAGGAAATGCCATACACTGACCTGGAAGAGACCACAGGGCCCAGGCACAGTCTGAACCCTTCCCTCAACCCGGCGGTTTTGCTAGCAGGAGTTCAACCCCAACGAACACAGCCCGGAGACCCCTGAGGCAAAAACGGCTTCCGACGAACAATAGGTGCTTGCTGTGGAACACCTATCCCAAGTGGGGGTAGCCAGCTCAACAAAATGCCACACACCCAGGTGTAAGAAACAACATTGCCCAGGCATGGTCTAAGCCCCTCACCTCGTCCCTGTGCTTTGGGGAGCCGGAGGGACACCCGAGGCACACGGCCCTGAGACCCCTTTGCAAAAAGCTGGCTTCCCACGGAGACAGTTTTCCTGAGGTGCAGACCCTATTCCAAGTGGTTGTGACAAGGTAAAGCAAATGCCCTCCACTTCTCTGGAAGAAACCACAGTGCCCAGCCATGTTCTAAGCCCTCCCATCCTCCCTGGGCTTCTGGCAGCAGCAGTGAAAAGAGAGGAGCAGAGCACTGGGACCCGTTTGACAAAAGCCGGCTTCCCACGGGAAAGTCTTTCTCCACGTGCAGACATGCTCCCAGGTGCCTGGGGCAAGGGGAAGGAAATGCCATACACTGACCTGGAAGAGACCACAGGGCCCAAGCACAGTCTGAACCCTTCCCTCAACCCGGCGGTTTTGCTAGCAGGAGTTCAACCCCAACGAACACAGCCCGGAGACCCCTGGGGCAAAAAAGGCTTCCGACGATCAATAGGTGCTTGCTGTGGAACACCTATCCCAAGGGGGGGAAGCCAGCTCAACAAAATGCCACACACCCAGGTGTAAGAAACAACATTGCACAGGCTTGGTCTAAGCCCCTCACCTCGTCCCTGTGCTTTGGGGAGCCGGAGGGACAGCCGAGGCACACGGCCCTGAGACCCCTTTGCAAAAAGCCGGCTTCCCACGGAAACAGTTTTCCTGAGGTGCAGACCCTATTCCAAGTGGTTGTGGCAAGGTAAAGCGAATGCCCTCCACTTCTCTGGAAGAAACCACAATGCCCAGCCATGTTCTAAGCCCTCCCATCCTCCCTGGGCTTCTGGCAGCAGCAGTGAAAAGAGAGGAGCAGAGCACTGGAACCCGTTTGACAAAAAACGGCTTCCCACGGGAAAGTCTTTCTCCACGTGCAGACATGCTCCAAGGTGCCTGGGGCAAGGGGAAGGAAATGCCATACACTGACATGGAAGAGACCACGGGGCCCAGGCACAGTCTGAACCCTTCCCTCAACCCGGCGGTTTTGCTAGCAGGAGTTCAACCCCAACGAACACAGCCCGGGGACCCCTGGGGCAAAAACGACTTCCGACGAACAATAGGTTCTTGCTGTGGAACACCTATCCCAAGTGGGGGTAGCCAGCTCAACAAAATGCCACACACCCAGGTGTAAGAAACAACATTGCCCAGGCATTGTCTAAGCCCCTCACCTCGTCCCTGTGCTTTGGGGAGCCGGAGGGACAGCCGAGGCACACGGCCCTGAGACCCCTTTGCAAAAAGCCGGCTTCCCACGGAAACAGTTTTCCTGAGGTGCAGACCCTATTCCAAGTGGTTGTGGCAAGGTAAAGCGAATGCCCTCCACTTCTCTGGAAGAAACCACAGTGCCCAACCATGTTCTAAGCCCTCCCATCCTCCCTGGGCTTCTGGCAGCAGGAGTGAAAAGAGAGGAGCAGAGCACTGGGCCCCGTTTGACAAAACCCGGCTTCCCACGGGATAATCTTTCTCCACGTGCAGACATGCTCCCAGGTGCCTGTGGCAAGGGGAAGGAAATGCCATACACTGACCTGGAAGAGACCACAGGGCCCAGGCACAGTCTGAACCCTTCCCTCAACCCGGCGGTTTTGCTAGCAGGAGTTCAACCCCAACGAACACAGCCCGGAGACCCCTGAGGCAAAAACGGCTTCCGACGAACAATAGGTGCTTGCTGTGGAACACCTATCCCAAGTGGGGGTAGCCAGCTCAACAAAATGCCACACACCCAGGTGTAAGAAACAACATTGCCCAGGCATGGTCTAAGCCCCTCACCTCGTCCCTGTGCTTTGGGGAGCCGGAGGGACACCCGAGGCACACGGCCCTGAGACCCCTTTGCAAAAAGCTGGCTTCCCACGGAGACAGTTTTCCTGAGGTGCAGACCCTATTCCAAGTGGTTGTGACAAGGTAAAGCAAATGCCCTCCACTTCTCTGGAAGAAACCACAGTGCCCAGCCATGTTCTAAGCCCTCCCATCCTCCCTGGGCTTCTGGCAGCAGCAGTGAAAAGAGAGGAGCAGAGCACTGGGACCCGTTTGACAAAAGCCGGCTTCCCACGGGAAAGTCTTTCTCCACGTGCAGACATGCTCCCAGGTGCCTGGGGCAAGGGGAAGGAAATGCCATACACTGACCTGGAAGAGACCACAGGGCCCAAGCACAGTCTGAACCCTTCCCTCAACCCGGCGGTTTTGCTAGCAGGAGTTCAACCCCAACGAACACAGCCCGGAGACCCCTGGGGCAAAAAAGGCTTCCGACGATCAATAGGTGCTTGCTGTGGAACACCTATCCCAAGGGGGGGAAGCCAGCTCAACAAAATGCCACACACCCAGGTGTAAGAAACAACATTGCACAGGCTTGGTCTAAGCCCCTCACCTCGTCCCTGTGCTTTGGGGAGCCGGAGGGACAGCCGAGGCACACGGCCCTGAGACCCCTTTGCAAAAAGCCGGCTTCCCACGGAAACAGTTTTCCTGAGGTGCAGACCCTATTCCAAGTGGTTGTGGCAAGGTAAAGCGAATGCCCTCCACTTCTCTGGAAGAAACCACAATGCCCAGCCATGTTCTAAGCCCTCCCATCCTCCCTGGGCTTCTGGCAGCAGCAGTGAAAAGAGAGGAGCAGAGCACTGGGACCCGTTTGACAAAAAACGGCTTCCCACGGGAAAGTCTTTCTCCACGTGCAGACATGCTCCAAGGTGCCTGGGGCAAGGGGAAGGAAATGCCATACACTGACCTGGAAGAGACCACGGGGCCCAGGCACAGTCTGAGCCCTTCCCTCAACCCGGCGGTTTTGCTAGCAGGAGTTCAACCCCAACGAACACAGCCCGGGGACCCCTGGGGCAAAAACGACTTCCGACGAACAATAGGTTCTTGCTGTGGAACACCTATCCCAAGTGGGGGTAGCCAGCTCAACAAAATGCCACACACCCAGGTGTAAGAAACAACATTGCCCAGGCATGGTCTAAGCCCCTCACCTCGTCCCTGCGCTTTGGGGAGCCGGAGGGACTGCCGAGGCACACGGCCCTGAGACCCCTTTGCAAAAAGCCAGCTTCCCACGGAGACAGTTTTCCTGAGGTGCAGACTCTATCCCAAGTGGTTGTGGCAAGGTAAAGCAAATGCCCTCCACTTCTCTGGAAGAAACCACAGTGCCCAGCCATGTTCTAAGTCCTGCCATCCTCCCTGGGCTTCTGGCAGCAGGAGTGAAAAGAGAGGAGCAGAGCACTGGGACCCGTTTGACAAAAACCGGCTTCCCACGGGAAAGTCTTTCTCCACGGGCAGACATGCTCCCAGGTGCCTGGGGCAAGGGGAAGGAAATGCCATACACTGACCTGGAAGAGACCACAGGGCCCAGGCACAGTCTGAACCCTTCCCTCAACCCGGCGGTTTTGCTAGCAGGAGTTCAACCCCAACGAACACAGCCCGGAGACCCCTGAGGCAAAAACGGCTTCCGACGAACAATAGGTGCTTGCTGTGGAAAACCAATCCCAAGTGGGGGTAGCCAGCTCAACAAAATGCCACACACCCAGGTGTAAGAAACAACATTGCCCAGGCATGGTCTAAGCCCCTCACCTCGTCCCTGTGCTTTGGGGAGCCGGAGGGACAGCCGAGGCACACGGCCCTGAGACCCCTTTGCAAAAAGCCGGCTTCCCACGGAAACAGTTTTCCTGAGGTGCAGACCCTATTCCAAGTGGTTGTGGCAAGGTAAAGCGAATGCCCTCCACTTCTCTGGAAGAAACCACAATGCCCAGCCATGTTCTAAGCCCTCCCATCCTCCCTGGGCTTCTGGCAGCAGCAGTGAAAAGAGAGGAGCAGAGCACTGGGACCCGTTTGACAAAAACCGACTTCCCACGGGAAAGTCTTTCTCCACGTGCAGACATGCTCCAAGGTGCCTGGGGCAAGGGGAAGGAAATGCCATACACTGACATGGAAGAGACCACGGGGCCCAGGCACAGTCTGAACCCTTCCCTCAACCCGGCGGTTTTGCTAGCAGGAGTTCAACCCCAACGAACACAGCCCGGGGACCCCTGGGGCAAAAACGACTTCCGACGAAAAATAGGTTCTTGCTGTGCAACACCTATCCCAAGTGGGGGTAGCCAGCTCAATAAAATGCCACACACCCAGGTGTAAGAAACAACATTGCCCAGGCATGGTCTAAGCCCCTCACCTCGTCCCTGTGCTTTGGGGAGCCGGAGGGACAGCCGAGGCACACGGCCCTGAGACCCCTTTGCAAAAAGCCGGCTTCCCACGGAGACAGTTTTCCTGAGGTGCAGACCCTATCCCAAGTGGTTGTGGCAAGGTAAAGCAAATGCCCTCCACTTCTCTGGAAGAAACCACAGTGCCCAGCCATGTTCTAAGCCCTGCCATCCTCCCTGGGCTTCTGGCAGCAGGAGTGAAAAGAGAGGAGCAGAGCACTGGGACCCGTTTGACAAAACCCGGCTTCCCACGGGAAAGTCTTTCGCGGCGTACAGACATGCTCCCAGGTGCCTGGGGCAAGGGGAAGGAAATGCCATACACTGACCTGGAAGAGACCACAGGGCCCAGGCACAGTCTGAACCCTTCCCTCAACCCGGCGGTTTTGCTAGCAGGAGTTCAACCCCAACGAACACAGCCCGGAGACCCCTGAGGCAAAAACGGCTTCCGACGAACAATAGGCGCTTGCTGTGGAAAACCAATCCCAAGTGGGGGTAGCCAGCTCAACAAAATGCCACACACCCAGGTGTAAGAAACAACATTGCCCAGGCATGGTCTAAGCCCCTCACCTCGTCCCTGTGCTTTGGGGAGCCGGAGGGACAGCCGAGGCACACGGCCCTGAGACCCCTTTGCAAAAAGCCAGCTTCCCACGGAGACAGTTTTCCTGAGGTGCAGACCCTATCCCAAGTGGTTGTGGCAAGGTAAAGCAAATGCCCTCCACTTCTCTGGAAGAAACCACAGTGCCCAGCCATGTTCTAAGCCCTGCCATCCTCCCTGGGCTTCTGGCAGCAGGAGTGAAAAGAGAGGAGCAGAGCACTGGGACCCGTTTGACAAAAACCGGCTTCCCACGGGAAAGTCTTTCTCCACGGGCAGACATGCTCCCAGGTGCCTGGGGCAAGGGGAAGGAAATGCCATACACTGACCTGGAAGAGACCACAGGGCCCAGGCACAGTCTGAACCCTTCCCTCAACCCGGCGGTTTTGCTAGCAGGAGTTCAACCCCAACGAACACAGCCCGGAGACCCCTGAGGCAAAAACGGCTTCCGACGAACAATAGGCGCTTGCTGTGGAAAACCAATCCCAAGTGGGGGTAGCCAGCTCAACAAAATGCCACACACCCAGGTGTAAGAAACAACATTGCCCAGGCATGGTCTAAGCCCCTCACCTCGTCCCTGTGCTTTGGGGAGCCGGAGGGACAGCCGAGGCACACGGCCCTGAGACCCCTTTGCAAAAAGCCGGCTTCCCACGGAAACAGTTTTCCTGAGGTGCAGACCCTATTCCAAGTGGTTGTGGCAAGGTAAAGCGAATGCCCTCCACTTCTCTGGAAGAAACCACAATGCCCAGCCATGTTCTAAGCCCTCCCATCCTCCCTGGGCTTCTGGCAGCAGCAGTGAAAAGAGAGGAGCAGAGCACTGGGACCCGTTTGACAAAAACCGACTTCCCACGGGAAAGTCTTTCTCCACGTGCAGACATGCTCCAAGGTGCCTGGGGCAAGGGGAAGGAAATGCCATACACTGACATGGAAGAGACCACGGGGCCCAGGCACAGTCTGAACCCTTCCCTCAACCCGGCGGTTTTGCTAGCAGGAGTTCAACCCCAACGAACACAGCCCGGGGACCCCTGGGGCAAAAACGACTTCCGACGAAAAATAGGTTCTTGCTGTGCAACACCTATCCCAAGTGGGGGTAGCCAGCTCAATAAAATGCCACACACCCAGGTGTAAGAAACAACATTGCCCAGGCATGGTCTAAGCCCCTCACCTCGTCCCTGTGCTTTGGGGAGCCGGAGGGACAGCCGAGGCACACGGCCCTGAGACCCCTTTGCAAAAAGCCGGCTTCCCACGGAGACAGTTTTCCTGAGGTGCAGACCCTATCCCAAGTGGTTGTGGCAAGGTAAAGCAAATGCCCTCCACTTCTCTGGAAGAAACCACAGTGCCCAGCCATGTTCTAAGCCCTGCCATCCTCCCTGGGCTTCTGGCAGCAGGAGTGAAAAGAGAGGAGCAGAGCACTGGGACCCGTTTGACAAAACCCGGCTTCCCACGGGAAAGTCTTTCGCGGCGTACAGACATGCTCCCAGGTGCCTGGGGCAAGGGGAAGGAAATGCCATACACTGACCTGGAAGAGACCACAGGGCCCAGGCACAGTCTGAACCCTTCCCTCAACCCGGCGGTTTTGCTAGCAGGAGTTCAACCCCAACGAACACAGCCCGGAGACCCCTGAGGCAAAAACGGCTTCCGACGAACAATAGGCGCTTGCTGTGGAAAACCAATCCCAAGTGGGGGTAGCCAGCTCAACAAAATGCCACACACCCAGGTGTAAGAAACAACATTGCCCAGGCATGGTCTAAGCCCCTCACCTCGTCCCTGTGCTTTGGGGAGCCGGAGGGACAGCCGAGGCACACGGCCCTGAGACCCCTTTGCAAAAAGCCAGCTTCCCACGGAGACAGTTTTCCTGAGGTGCAGACCCTATCCCAAGTGGTTGTGGCAAGGTAAAGCAAATGCCCTCCACTTCTCTGGAAGAAACCACAGTGCCCAGCCATGTTCTAAGCCCTGCCATCCTCCCTGGGCTTCTGGCAGCAGGAGTGAAAAGAGAGGAGCAGAGCACTGGGACCCGTTTGACAAAAACCGGCTTCCCACGGGAAAGTCTTTCTCCACGGGCAGACATGCTCCCAGGTGCCTGGGGCAAGGGGAAGGAAATGCCATACACTGACCTGGAAGAGACCACAGGGCCCAGGCACAGTCTGAACCCTTCCCTCAACCCGGCGGTTTTGCTAGCAGGAGTTCAACCCCAACGAACACAGCCCGGAGACCCCTGAGGCAAAAACGGCTTCCGACGAACAATAGGCGCTTGCTGTGGAAAACCAATCCCAAGTGGGGGTAGCCAGCTCAACAAAATGCCACACACCCAGGTGTAAGAAACAACATTGCCCAGGCATGGTCTAAGCCCCTCACCTCGTCCCTGTGCTTTGGGGAGCCGGAGGGACAGCCGAGGCACACGGCCCTGAGACCCCTTTGCAAAAAGCCGGCTTCCCACGGAAACAGTTTTCCTGAGGTGCAGACCCTATTCCAAGTGGTTGTGGCAAGGTAAAGCGAATGCCCTCCACTTCTCTGGAAGAAACCACAATGCCCAGCCATGTTCTAAGCCCTCCCATCCTCCCTGGGCTTCTGGCAGCAGCAGTGAAAAGAGAGGAGCAGAGCACTGGGACCCGTTTGACAAAAACCGACTTCCCACGGGAAAGTCTTTCTCCACGTGCAGACATGCTCCAAGGTGCCTGGGGCAAGGGGAAGGAAATGCCATACACTGACATGGAAGAGACCACGGGGCCCAGGCACAGTCTGAACCCTTCCCTCAACCCGGTGGTTTTGCTAGCAGGAGTTCAACCCCAACGAACACAGCCCGGGGACCCCTGGGGCAAAAACGACTTCCGACGAACAATAGGTTCTTGCTGTGGAACACCTATCCCAAGTGGGGGTAGCCAGCTCAACAAAATGCCACACACCCAGGTGTAAGAAACAACATTGCCCAGGCATTGTCTAAGCCCCTCACCTCGTCCCTGTGCTTTGGGGAGCCGGAGGGACAGCCGAGGCACACGGCCCTGAGACCCCTTTGCAAAAAGCCGGCTTCCCACGGAAACAGTTTTCCTGAGGTGCAGACCCTATTCCAAGTGGTTGTGGCAAGGTAAAGCGAATGCCCTCCACTTCTCTGGAAGAAACCACAGTGCCCAACCATGTTCTAAGCCCTCCCATCCTCCCTGGGCTTCTGGCAGCAGGAGTGAAAAGAGAGGAGCAGAGCACTGGGCCCCGTTTGACAAAACCCGGCTTCCCACGGGATAATCTTTCTCCACGTGCAGACATGCTCCCAGGTGCCTGTGGCAAGGGGAAGGAAATGCCATACACTGACCTGGAAGAGACCACAGGGCCCAGGCACAGTCTGAACCCTTCCCTCAACCCGGCGGTTTTGCTAGCAGGAGTTCAACCCCAACGAACACAGCCCGGAGACCCCTGGGGCAAAAACGGCTTCCGACGATCAATAGGTGCTTGCTGTGGAACACCTATCCCAAGGGGGGGAAGCCAACTCAACAAAATGCCACACACCCAGGTGTAAGAAACAACATTGCCCAGGCATGGTCTAAGCCCCTCACCTCGTCCCTGTGCTTTGGGGAGCCGGAGGGACAGCCGAGGCACACGGCCCTGAGACCCCTTTGCAAAAAGCCGGCTTCCCACGGAAACAGTTTTCCTGAGGTGCAGACCCTATTCCAAGTGGTTGTGGCAAGGTAAAGCGAATGCCCTCCACTTCTCTGGAAGAAACCACAATGCCCAGCCATGTTCTAAGCCCTCCCATCCTCCCTGGGCTTCTGGCAGCAGCAGTGAAAAGAGAGGAGCAGAGCACTGGGACCCGTTTGACAAAAAACGGCTTCCCACGGGAAAGTCTTTCTCCACGTGCAGACATGCTCCAAGGTGCCTGGGGCAAGGGGAAGGAAATGCCATACACTGACATGGAAGAGACCACGGGGCCCAGGCACAGTCTGAACCCTTCCCTCAACCCGGCGGTTTTGCTAGCAGGAGTTCAACCCCAACGAACACAGCCCGGGGACCCCTGGGGCAAAAACGACTTCCGACGAACAATAGGTTCTTGCTGTGCAACACCTATCCCAAGTGGGGGTAGCCAGCTCAACAAAATGCCACACACCCAGGTGTAAGAAACAACATTGCCCAGGCATTGTCTAAGCCCCTCACCTCGTCCCTGTGCTTTGGGGAGCCGGAGGGACAGCCGAGGCACACGGCCCTGAGACCCCTTTGCAAAAAGCCGGCTTCCCACGGAAACAGTTTTCCTGAGGTGCAGACCCTATTCCAAGTGGTTGTGGCAAGGTAAAGCAAATGCCCTCCACCTCTCTGGAAGAAACCACAATGCCCAGCCATGTTCTAAGCCCTCCCATCCTCCCTGGGCTTCTGGCAGCAGGAGTGAAAAGAGAGGAGCAGAGCACTGGGACCCGTTTGACAAAACCCGGCTTCCCACGGGAAAGTCTTTCTCCACGTGCAGACATGCTCCAAGGTGCCTGGGGCAAGGGGAAGGAAATGCCATACACTGACCTGGAAGAGACCACAGGGCCCATGTACAGTCTGAACCCTTCCCTCAACCCGGCGGTTTTGCTAGCAGGAGTTCAAACCCAACGAACACAGCCCGGAGACCCCTGGGGCAAAAACGGCTTCCGACGAACAATAGGTGCTTGCTGTGGAACACCTATCCCAAGTGGGGGTAGCCAGCTCAACAAAATGCCACACACCCAGGTGTAAGAAACAACATTGCCCAGGCATGGTCTAAGCCCCTCACCTCGTCCCTGTGCTTTGGGGAGCCGGAGGGACAGCCGAGGCACACGGCCCTGAGACCCCTTTGCAAAAAGCCGGCTTCCCACGGAGACAGTTTTCCTGAGGTGCAGACCCTATTCCAAGTGGTTGTGACAAGGTAAAGCAAATGCCCTCCACTTCTCTGGAAGAAACCACAGTGCCCAGCCATGTTCTAAGCCCTGCCATCCTCCCTGGGCTTCTGGCAGCAGGAGTGAAAAGAGAGGAGCAGAGCACTGGGACCCGTTTGACAAAACCCGGCTTCCCACGGGAAAGTCTTTCGCGGCGTACAGACATGCTCCCAGGTGCCTGGGGCAAGGGGAAGGAAATGCCATACACTGACCTGGAAGAGACCACAGGGCCCAGGCACAGTCTGAACCCTTCCCTCAACCCGGCGGTTTTGCTAGCAGGAGTTCAACCCCAACGAACACAGCCCGGAGACCCCTGAGGCAAAAACGGCTTCCGACGAACAATAGGCGCTTGCTGTGGAAAACCAATCCCAAGTGGGGGTAGCCAGCTCAACAAAATGCCACACACCCAGGTGTAAGAAACAACATTGCCCAGGCATGGTCTAAGCCCCTCACCTCGTCCCTGTGCTTTGGGGAGCCGGAGGGACAGCCGAGGCACACGGCCCTGAGACCCCTTTGCAAAAAGCCAGCTTCCCACGGAGACAGTTTTCCTGAGGTGCAGACCCTATCCCAAGTGGTTGTGGCAAGGTAAAGCAAATGCCCTCCACTTCTCTGGAAGAAACCACAGTGCCCAGCCATGTTCTAAGCCCTGCCATCCTCCCTGGGCTTCTGGCAGCAGGAGTGAAAAGAGAGGAGCAGAGCACTGGGACCCGTTTGACAAAAACCGGCTTCCCACGGGAAAGTCTTTCTCCACGGGCAGACATGCTCCCAGGTGCCTGGGGCAAGGGGAAGGAAATGCCATACACTGACCTGGAAGAGACCACAGGGCCCAGGCACAGTCTGAACCCTTCCCTCAACCCGGCGGTTTTGCTAGCAGGAGTTCAACCCCAACGAACACAGCCCAGAGACCCCTGAGGCAAAAACGGCTTCCGACGAACAATAGGCGCTTGCTGTGGAAAACCAATCCCAAGTGGGGGTAGCCAGCTCAACAAAATGCCACACACCCAGGTGTAAGAAACAACATTGCCCAGGCATGGTCTAAGCCCCTCACCTCGTCCCTGTGCTTTGGGGAGCCGGAGGGACAGCCGAGGCACACGGCCCTGAGACCCCTTTGCAAAAAGCCGGCTTCCCACGGAAACAGTTTTCCTGAGGTGCAGACCCTATTCCAAGTGGTTGTGGCAAGGTAAAGCGAATGCCCTCCACTTCTCTGGAAGAAACCACAATGCCCAGCCATGTTCTAAGCCCTCCCATCCTCCCTGGGCTTCTGGCAGCAGCAGTGAAAAGAGAGGAGCAGAGCACTGGGACCCGTTTGACAAAAACCGACTTCCCACGGGAAAGTCTTTCTCCACGTGCAGACATGCTCCAAGGTGCCTGGGGCAAGGGGAAGGAAATGCCATACACTGACATGGAAGAGACCACGGGGCCCAGGCACAGTCTGAACCCTTCCCTCAACCCGGCGGTTTTGCTAGCAGGAGTTCAACCCCAACGAACACAGCCCGGGGACCCCTGGGGCAAAAACGACTTCCGACGAACAATAGGTTCTTGCTGTGGAACACCTATCCCAAGTGGGGGTAGCCAGCTCAACAAAATGCCACACACCCAGGTGTAAGAAACAACATTGCCCAGGCATTGTCTAAGCCCCTCACCTCGTCCCTGTGCTTTGGGGAGCCGGAGGGACAGCCGAGGCACACGGCCCTGAGACCCCTTTGTAAAAAGCCGGCTTCGCACGGAAACAGTTTTCCTGAGGTGCAGACCCTATTCCAAGTGGTTGTGGCAAGGTAAAGCGAATGCCCTCCACTTCTCTGGAAGAAACCACAGTGCCCAACCATGTTCTAAGCCCTCCCATCCTCCCTGGGCTTCTGGCAGCAGGAGTGAAAAGAGAGGAGCAGAGCACTGGGCCCCGTTTGACAAAACCCGGCTTCCCACGGGATAATCTTTCTCCACGTGCAGACATGCTCCCAGGTGCCTGTGGCAAGGGGAAGGAAATGCCATACACTGACCTGGAAGAGACCACAGGGCCCAGGCACAGTCTGAACCCTTCCCTCAACCCGGCGGTTTTGCTAGCAGGAGTTCAACCCCAACGAACACAGCCCGGAGACCCCTGAGGCAAAAACGGCTTCCGACGAACAATAGGTGCTTGCTGTGGAACACCTATCCCAAGTGGGGGTAGCCAGCTCAACAAAATGCCACACACCCAGGTGTAAGAAACAACATTGCCCAGGCATGGTCTAAGCCCCTCACCTCGTCCCTGTGCTTTGGGGAGCCGGAGGGACACCCGAGGCACACGGCCCTGAGACCCCTTTGCAAAAAGCTGGCTTCCCACGGAGACAGTTTTCCTGAGGTGCAGACCCTATTCCAAGTGGTTGTGACAAGGTAAAGCAAATGCCCTCCACTTCTCTGGAAGAAACCACAGTGCCCAGCCATGTTCTAAGCCCTCCCATCCTCCCTGGGCTTCTGGCAGCAGCAGTGAAAAGAGAGGAGCAGAGCACTGGGACCCGTTTGACAAAAGCCGGCTTCCCACGGGAAAGTCTTTCTCCACGTGCAGACATGCTCCCAGGTGCCTGGGGCAAGGGGAAGGAAATGCCATACACTGACCTGGAAGAGACCACAGGGCCCAAGCACAGTCTGAACCCTTCCCTCAACCCGGCGGTTTTGCTAGCAGGAGTTCAACCCCAACGAACACAGCCCGGAGACCCCTGGGGCAAAAAAGGCTTCCGACGCTCAATAGGTGCTTGCTGTGGAACACCTATCCCAAGGGGGGGAAGCCAGCTCAACAAAATGCCACACACCCAGGTGTAAGAAACAACATTGCACAGGCTTGGTCTAAGCCCCTCACCTCGTCCCTGTGCTTTGGGGAGCCGGAGGGACAGCCGAGGCACACGGCCCTGAGACCCCTTTGCAAAAAGCCGGCTTCCCACGGAAACAGTTTTCCTGAGGTGCAGACCCTATTCCAAGTGGTTGTGGCAAGGTAAAGCGAATGCCCTCCACTTCTCTGGAAGAAACCACAATGCCCAGCCATGTTCTAAGCCCTCCCATCCTCCCTGGGCTTCTGGCAGCAGCAGTGAAAAGAGAGGAGCAGAGCACTGGAACCCGTTTGACAAAAAACGGCTTCCCACGGGAAAGTCTTTCTCCACGTGCAGACATGCTCCAAGGTGCCTGGGGCAAGGGGAAGGAAATGCCATACACTGACCTGGAAGAGACCACGGGGCCCAGGCACAGTCTGAGCCCTTCCCTCAACCCGGCGGTTTTGCTAGCAGGAGTTCAACCCCAACGAACACAGCCCGGGGACCCCTGGGGCAAAAACGACTTCCGACGAACAATAGGTTCTTGCTGTGGAACACCTATCCCAAGTGGGGGTAGCCAGCTCAACAAAATGCCACACACCCAGGTGTAAGAAACAACATTGCCCAGGCATGGTCTAAGCCCCTCACCTCGTCCCTGCGCTTTGGGGAGCCGGAGGGACTGCCGAGGCACACGGCCCTGAGACCCCTTTGCAAAAAGCCAGCTTCCCACGGAGACAGTTTTCCTGAGGTGCAGACCCTATCCCAAGTGGTTGTGGCAAGGTAAAGCAAATGCCCTCCACTTCTCTGGAAGAAACCACAGTGCCCAGCCATGTTCTAAGTCCTGCCATCCTCCCTGGGCTTCTGGCAGCAGGAGTGAAAGGAGAGGAGCAGAGCACTGGGACTCGTTTGACAAAAACTGGCTTCCCACGGGAAAGTCTTTCTCCACGTGCAGACATGCTCCCAGGTGCCTGGGGCAAGGGGAAGGAAATGCCATACACTGACCTGGAAGAGACCACAGGGCCCAGGCACAGTCTGAACCCTTCCTTCAACCCGGCGGTTTTGCTAGCACGAGTTCAACCCCAACGAACACAGCCCGGAGACCCCTGGGGGAAAAAAGGCTTCCGATGATCAATAGGTGCTTGCTGTGGAACACCTATCCCAAGTGGGGGAAGCCAGCTCAACAAAATGCCACACACCCAGGTGTAAGAAACAACATTGCACAGGCTTGGTCTAAGCCCCTCACCTCGTCCCTGTGCTTTCGGGAGCCGGAGGGACAGCCGAGGCCCACGGCCCTGAGACCCCTTTGCAAAAAGCCGGCTTCCCACGGAGACCGTTTTCCTGAGGTGCAGACCCTATTCCAAGTGGTTGTGGCAAGGTAAAGCAAATGCCCTCCACTTCTCTGGAAGAAACCACAGTGCCCAGCCATGTTCTAAGCCCTCCCATCCTCCCTGGGCTTCTGGCAGCAGGAGTGAAAAGAGAGGAGCAGAGCACTGGGACCCGTTTGACAAAACCCGGCTTCCCACGGGAAAGTCTTTCGCCGCGTGCAGACATGCTCCCAGGTGCCTGGGGCAAGGGGAAGGAAATGCCATACACTGACCTGGAAGAGACCACAGGGCCCAGGCACAGTCTGAACCCTTCCCTCAACCCGGCGGTTTTGCTAGCAGGAGTTCAAACCCAACGAACACAGCCCGGAGACCCCTGAGGCAAAAAAGGCTTCGGACGAACAATAGGTGCTTGCTGTGGAAAACCAATCCCAAGTGGGGGTAGCCAGCTCAACAAAATGCCACACACCCAGGTGTAAGAAACAACATTGCCCAGGCATGGTCTAAGCCCCTCACCTCGTCCCTGTGCTTTGGGGAGCCGGAGGGACAGCCGAGGCACACGGCCCTGAGACCCCTTTGCAAAAAGCCGGCTTCCCACGGAAACAGTTTTCCTGAGGTGCAGACCCTATTCCAAGTGGTTGTGGCAAGGTAAAGCGAATGCCCTCCACTTCTCTGGAAGAAACCACAATGCCCAGCCATGTTCTAAGCCCTCCCATCCTCCCTGGGCTTCTGGCAGCAGCAGTGAAAAGAGAGGAGCAGAGCACTGGGACCCGTTTGACAAAAACCGGCTTCCCACGGGAAAGTCTTTCTCCACGTGCAGACATGCTCCCAGGTGCCTGGGGCAAGGGGAAGGAAATGCCATACACTGACCTGGAAGAGACCACAGGGCCCAGGCACAGTCTGAACCCTTCCCTCAACCCGGCGGTTTTGCTAGCACGAATTCAACCCCAACGAACACAGCCCGGAGACCCCTGGGGCAAAAAAGGCTTCCGATGATCAATAGGTGCTTGCTGTGGAACACCTATCCCAAGTGGGGGAAGCCAGCTCAACAAAATGCCACACACCCAGGTGTAATAAACAACATTTCACAGGCTTGGTCTAAGCCCCTCACCTCGTCCCTGTGCTTTGGGGAGCCGGAGGGACAGCCGAAGCACACGGCCCTGAGACCCCTTTGCAAAAAGCCGGCTTCCCACGGAAACAGTTTTCCTGAGGTGCAGCCCCTATTCCAAGTGGTTGTGGCAAGGTAAAGCAAATGCCCTCCACCTCTCTGGAAGAAACCACAATGCCCAGCCATGTTCTAAGCCCTCCCATCCTCCCTGGGCTTCTGGCAGCAGGAGTGAAAAGAGAGGAGCAGAGCACTGGGACCCGTTTGACAAAACCCGGCTTCCCACGGGAAAGTCTTTCTCCACGTGCAGACATGCTCCAAGGTGCCTGGGGCAAGGGGAAGGAAATGCCATACACTGACCTGGAAGAGACCACAGGGCCCATGTACAGTCTGAACCCTTCCCTCAACCCGGTGGTTTTGCTAGCAGGAGTTCAACCCCAACGAACACAGCCCGGAGACCCCTGGGGCAAAAACGGCTTCCGACGAACAATAGGTGCTTGCTGTGGAACACCTATCCCAAGTGGGGGTAGCCAGCTCAACAAAATGCCACACACCCAGGTGTAAGAAACAACATTGCCCAGGCATGGTCTAAGCCCCTCACCTCGTCCCTGTGCTTTGGGGAGCCGGAGGGACAGCCGAGGCACACGGCCCTGAGACCCCTTTGCAAAAAGCCGGCTTCCCACGGAGACAGTTTTCCTGAGGTGCAGACCCTATCCCAAGTGGTTGTGGCAAGGTAAAGCAAATGCCCTCCACTTCTCTGGAAGAAACCACAGTGCCCAGCCATGTTCTAAGCCCTGCCATCCTCCCTGGGCTTCTGGCAGCAGGAGTGAAAAGAGAGGAGCAGAGCACTGGGACCCGTTTGACAAAACCCGGCTTCCCACGGGAAAGTCTTTCGCGGCGTACAGACATGCTCCCAGGTGCCTGGGGCAAGGGGAAGGAAATGCCATACACTGACCTGGAAGAGACCACAGGGCCCAGGCACAGTCTGAACCCTTCCCTCAACCCGGCGGTTTTGCTAGCAGGAGTTCAACCCCAACGAACACAGCCCGGAGACCCCTGAGGCAAAAACGGCTTCCGACGAACAATAGGCGCTTGCTGTGGAAAACCAATCCCAAGTGGGGGTAGCCAGCTCAACAAAATGCCACACACCCAGGTGTAAGAAACAACATTGCCCAGGCATGGTCTAAGCCCCTCACCTCGTCCCTGTGCTTTGGGGAGCCGGAGGGACAGCCGAGGCACACGGCCCTGAGACCCCTTTGCAAAAAGCCAGCTTCCCACGGAGACAGTTTTCCTGAGGTGCAGACCCTATCCCAAGTGGTTATGGCAAGGTAAAGCAAATGCCCTCCACTTCTCTGGAAGAAACCACAGTGCCCAGCCATGTTCTAAGCCCTGCCATCCTCCCTGGGCTTCTGGCAGCAGGAGTGAAAAGAGAGGAGCAGAGCACTGGGACCCGTTTGACAAAAACCGGCTTCCCACGGGAAAGTCTTTCTCCACGGGCAGACATGCTCCCAGGTGCCTGGGGCAAGGGGAAGGAAATGCCATACACTGACCTGGAAGAGACCACAGGGCCCAGGCACAGTCTGAACCCTTCCCTCAACCCGGCGGTTTTGCTAGCAGGAGTTCAACCCCAACGAACACAGCCCGGAGACCCCTGAGGCAAAAACGGCTTCCGACGAACAATAGGCGCTTGCTGTGGAAAACCAATCCCAAGTGGGGGTAGCCAGCTCAACAAAATGCCACACACCCAGGTGTAAGAAACAACATTGCCCAGGCATGGTCTAAGCCCCTCACCTCGTCCCTGTGCTTTGGGGAGCCGGAGGGACAGCCGAGGCACACGGCCCTGAGACCCCTTTGCAAAAAGCCGGCTTCCCACGGAAACAGTTTTCCTGAGGTGCAGACCCTATTCCAAGTGGTTGTGGCAAGGTAAAGCGAATGCCCTCCACTTCTCTGGAAGAAACCACAATGCCCAGCCATGTTCTAAGCCCTCCCATCCTCCCTGGGCTTCTGGCAGCAGCAGTGAAAAGAGAGGAGCAGAGCACTGGGACCCGTTTGACAAAAACCGACTTCCCACGGGAAAGTCTTTCTCCACGTGCAGACATGCTCCAAGGTGCCTGGGGCAAGGGGAAGGAAATGCCATACACTGACATGGAAGAGACCACGGGGCCCAGGCACAGTCTGAACCCTTCCCTCAACCCGGCGGTTTTGCTAGCAGGAGTTCAACCCCAACGAACACAGCCCGGGGACCCCTGGGGCAAAAACGACTTCCGACGAACAATAGGTTCTTGCTGTGGAACACCTATCCCAAGTGGGGGTAGCCAGCTCAACAAAATGCCACACACCCAGGTGTAAGAAACAACATTGCCCAGGCATGGTCTAAGCCCCTCACCTCGTCCCTGCGCTTTGGGGAGCCGGAGGGACTGCCGAGGCACACGGCCCTGAGACCCCTTTGCAAAAAGCCAGCTTCCCACGGAGACAGTTTTCCTGAGGTGCAGACCCTATCCCAAGTGGTTGTGGCAAGGTAAAGCAAATGCCCTCCACTTCTCTGGAAGAAACCACAGTGCCCAGCCATGTTCTAAGTCCTGCCATCCTCCCTGGGCTTCTGGCAGCAGGAGTGAAAGGAGAGGAGCAGAGCACTGGGACTCGTTTGACAAAAACTGGCTTCCCACGGGAAAGTCTTTCTCCACGTGCAGACATGCTCCCAGGTGCCTGGGGCAAGGGGAAGGAAATGCCATACACTGACCTGGAAGAGACCACAGGGCCCAGGCACAGTCTGAACCCTTCCCTCAACCCGGCGGTTTTGCTAGCACGAGTTCAACCCCAACGAACACAGCCCGGAGACCCCTGGGGGAAAAAAGGCTTCCGATGATCAATAGGTGCTTGCTGTGGAACACCTATCCCAAGTGGGGGAAGCCAGCTCAACAAAATGCCACACACCCAGGTGTAAGAAACAACATTGCACAGGCTTGGTCTAAGCCCCTCACCTCGTCCCTGTGCTTTCGGGAGCCGGAGGGACAGCCGAGGCCCACGGCCCTGAGACCCCTTTGCAAAAAGCCGGCTTCCCACGGAGACCGTTTTCCTGAGGTGCAGACCCTATTCCAAGTGGTTGTGGCAAGGTAAAGCAAATGCCCTCCACTTCTCTGGAAGAAACCACAGTGCCCAGCCATGTTCTAAGCCCTCCCATCCTCCCTGGGCTTCTGGCAGCAGGAGTGAAAAGAGAGGAGCAGAGCACTGGGACCCGTTTGACAAAACCCGGCTTCCCACGGGAAAGTCTTTCGCCGCGTGCAGACATGCTCCCAGGTGCCTGGGGCAAGGGGAAGGAAATGCCATACACTGACCTGGAAGAGACCACAGGGCCCAGGCACAGTCTGAACCCTTCCCTCAACCCGGCGGTTTTGCTAGCAGGAGTTCAAACCCAACGAACACAGCCCGGAGACCCCTGAGGCAAAAAAGGCTTCGGACGAACAATAGGTGCTTGCTGTGGAAAACCAATCCCAAGTGGGGGTAGCCAGCTCAACAAAATGCCACACACCCAGGTGTAAGAAACAACATTGCCCAGGCATGGTCTAAGCCCCTCACCTCGTCCCTGTGCTTTGGGGAGCCGGAGGGACAGCCGAGGCACACGGCCCTGAGACCCCTTTGCAAAAAGCCGGCTTCCCACGGAAACAGTTTTCCTGAGTTGCAGACCCTATTCCAAGTGGTTGTGGCAAGGTAAAGCAAATGCCCTCCACTTCTCTGGAAGAAACCACAATGCCCAGCCATGTTCTAAGCCCTCCCATCCTCCCTGGGCTTCTGGCAGCAGCAGTGAAAAGAGAGGAGCAGAGCACTGGGACCCGTTTGACAAAAACCGGCTTCCCACGGGAAAGTCTTTCTCCACGTGCAGACATGCTCCCAGGTGCCTGGGGCAAGGGGAAGGAAATGCCATACACTGACCTGGAAGAGACCACAGGGCCCAGGCACAGTCTGAACCCTTCCCTCAACCCGACGGTTTTGCTAGCACGAATTCAACCCCAACGAACACAGCCCGGAGACCCCTGGGGCAAAAAAGGCTTCCGATGATCAATAGGTGCTTGCTGTGGAACACCTATCCCAAGTGGGGGAAGCCAGCTCAACAAAATGCCACACACCCAGGTGTAATAAACAACATTTCACAGGCTTGGTCTAAGCCCCTCACCTCGTCCCTGTGCTTTGGGGAGCCGGAGGGACAGCCGAAGCACACGGCCCTGAGACCCCTTTGCAAAAAGCCGGCTTCCCACGGAAACAGTTTTCCTGAGGTGCAGACCCTATTCCAAGTGGTTGTGGCAAGGTAAAGCAAATGCCCTCCACCTCTCTGGAAGAAACCACAATGCCCAGCCATGTTCTAAGCCCTCCCATCCTCCCTGGGCTTCTGGCAGCAGGAGTGAAAAGAGAGGAGCAGAGCACTGGGACCCGTTTGACAAAACCCGGCTTCCCACGGGAAAGTCTTTCTCCACGTGCAGACATGCTCCAAGGTGCCTGGGGCAAGGGGAAGGAAATGCCATACACTGACCTGGAAGAGACCACAGGGCCCATGTACAGTCTGAACCCTTCCCTCAACCCGGTGGTTTTGCTAGCAGGAGTTCAACCCCAACGAACACAGCCCGGAGACCCCTGGGGCAAAAACGGCTTCCGACGAACAATAGGTGCTTGCTGTGGAACACCTATCCCAAGTGGGGGTAGCCAGCTCAACAAAATGCCACACACCCAGGTGTAAGAAACAACATTGCCCAGGCATGGTCTAAGCCCCTCACCTCGTCCCTGTGCTTTGGGGAGCCGGAGGGACAGCCGAGGCACACGGCCCTGAGACCCCTTTGCAAAAAGCCGGCTTCCCACGGAGACAGTTTTCCTGAGGTGCAGACCCTATCCCAAGTGGTTGTGGCAAGGTAAAGCAAATGCCCTCCACTTCTCTGGAAGAAACCACAGTGCCCAGCCATGTTCTAAGCCCTGCCATCCTCCCTGGGCTTCTGGCAGCAGGAGTGAAAAGAGAGGAGCAGAGCACTGGGACCCGTTTGACAAAACCCGGCTTCCCACGGGAAAGTCTTTCGCGGCGTACAGACATGCTCCCAGGTGCCTGGGGCAAGGGGAAGGAAATGCCATACACTGACCTGGAAGAGACCACAGGGCCCAGGCACAGTCTGAACCCTTCCCTCAACCCGGCGGTTTTGCTAGCAGGAGTTCAACCCCAACGAACACAGCCCGGAGACCCCTGAGGCAAAAACGGCTTCCGACGAACAATAGGCGCTTGCTGTGGAAAACCAATCCCAAGTGGGGGTAGCCAGCTCAACAAAATGCCACACACCCAGGTGTAAGAAACAACTTTGCCCAGGCATGGTCTAAGCCCCTCACCTCGTCCCTGTGCTTTGGGGAGCCGGAGGGACAGCCGAGGCACACGGCCCTGAGACCCCTTTGCAAAAAGCCAGCTTCCCACGGAGACAGTTTTCCTGAGGTGCAGACCCTATCCCAAGTGGTTATGGCAAGGTAAAGCAAATGCCCTCCACTTCTCTGGAAGAAACCACAGTGCCCAGCCATGTTCTAAGCCCTGCCATCCTCCCTGGGCTTCTGGCAGCAGGAGTGAAAAGAGAGGAGCAGAGCACTGGGACCCGTTTGACAAAAACCGGCTTCCCACGGGAAAGTCTTTCTCCACGGGCAGACATGCTCCCAGGTGCCTGGGGCAAGGGGAAGGAAATGCCATACACTGACCTGGAAGAGACCACAGGGCCCAGGCACAGTCTGAACCCTTCCCTCAACCCGGCGGTTTTGCTAGCAGGAGTTCAACCCCAACGAACACAGCCCGGAGACCCCTGAGGCAAAAACGGCTTCCGACGAACAATAGGCGCTTGCTGTGGAAAACCAATCCCAAGTGGGGGTAGCCAGCTCAACAAAATGCCACACACCCAGGTGTAAGAAACAACATTGCCCAGGCATGGTCTAAGCCCCTCACCTCGTCCCTGTGCTTTGGGGAGCCGGAGGGACAGCCGAGGCACACGGCCCTGAGACCCCTTTGCAAAAAGCCGGCTTCCCACGGAAACAGTTTTCCTGAGGTGCAGACCCTATTCCAAGTGGTTGTGGCAAGGTAAAGCGAATGCCCTCCACTTCTCTGGAAGAAACCACAATGCCCAGCCATGTTCTAAGCCCTCCCATCCTCCCTGGGCTTCTGGCAGCAGCAGTGAAAAGAGAGGAGCAGAGCACTGGGACCCGTTTGACAAAAACCGACTTCCCACGGGAAAGTCTTTCTCCACGTGCAGACATGCTCCAAGGTGCCTGGGGCAAGGGGAAGGAAATGCCATACACTGACATGGAAGAGACCACGGGGCCCAGGCACAGTCTGAACCCTTCCCTCAACCCGGCGGTTTTGCTAGCAGGAGTTCAACCCCAACGAACACAGCCCGGGGACCCCTGGGGCAAAAACGACTTCCGACGAACAATAGGTTCTTGCTGTGGAACACCTATCCCAAGTGGGGGTAGCCAGCTCAACAAAATGCCACACACCCAGGTGTAAGAAACAACATTGCCCAGGCATGGTCTAAGCCCCTCACCTCGTCCCTGCGCTTTGGGGAGCCGGAGGGACTGCCGAGGCACACGGCCCTGAGACCCCTTTGCAAAAAGCCAGCTTCCCACGGACACAGTTTTCCTGAGGTGCAGACCCTATCCCAAGTGGTTGTGGCAAGGTAAAGCAAATGCCCTCCACTTCTCTGGAAGAAACCACAGTGCCCAGCCATGTTCTAAGTCCTGCCATCCTCCCTGGGCTTCTGGCAGCAGGAGTGAAAGGAGAGGAGCAGAGCACTGGGACTCGTTTGACAAAAACTGGCTTCCCACGGGAAAGTCTTTCTCCACGTGCAGACATGCTCCCAGGTGCCTGGGGCAAGGGGAAGGAAATGCCATACACTGACCTGGAAGAGACCACAGGGCCCAGGCACAGTCTGAACCCTTCCCTCAACCCGGCGGTTTTGCTAGCACGAGTTCAACCCCAACGAACACAGCCCGGAGACCCCTGGGGGAAAAAAGGCTTCCGATGATCAATAGGTGCTTGCTGTGGAACACCTATCCCAAGTGGGGGAAGCCAGCTCAACAAAATGCCACACACCCAGGTGTAAGAAACAACATTGCACAGGCTTGGTCTAAGCCCCTCACCTCGTCCCTGTGCTTTCGGGAGCCGGAGGGACAGCCGAGGCCCACGGCCCTGAGACCCCTTTGCAAAAAGCCGGCTTCCCACGGAGACCGTTTTCCTGAGGTGCAGACCCTATTCCAAGTGGTTGTGGCAAGGTAAAGCAAATGCCCTCCACTTCTCTGGAAGAAACCACAGTGCCCAGCCATGTTCTAAGCCCTCCCATCCTCCCTGGGCTTCTGGCAGCAGGAGTGAAAAGAGAGGAGCAGAGCACTGGGACCCGTTTGACAAAACCCGGCTTCCCACGGGAAAGTCTTTCGCCGCGTGCAGACATGCTCCCAGGTGCCTGGGGCAAGGGGAAGGAAATGCCATACACTGACCTGGAAGAGACCACAGGGCCCAGGCACAGTCTGAACCCTTCCCTCAACCCGGCGGTTTTGCTAGCAGGAGTTCAACCCCAACGAACACAGCCCGGAGACCCCTGAGGCAAAAACGGCTTCGGACGAACAATAGGTGCTTGCTGTGGAAAACCAATCCCAAGTGGGGGTAGCCAGCTCAACAAAATGCCACACACCCAGGTGTAAGAAACAACATTGCACAGGCTTGGTATAAGCCCCTCACCTCGTCCCTGTGCTTTGGGGAGCCGGAGGGACAGCCGAGGCACACGGCCCTGAGACCCCTTTGCAAAAAGCCGGCTTCCCACGGAAACAGTTTTCCTGAGGTGCAGACCCTATTCCAAGTGGTTGTGGCAAGGTAAAGCGAATGCCCTCCACTTCTCTGGAAGAAACCACAATGCCCAGCCATGTTCTAAGCCCTCCCATCCTCCCTGGGCTTCTGGCAGCAGCAGTGAAAAGAGAGGAGCAGAGCACTGGGACCCGTTTGACAAAAACCGACTTCCCACGGGAAAGTCTTTCTCCACGTGCAGACATGCTCCAAGTTGCCTGGGGCAAGGGGAAGGAAATGCCATACACTGACATGGAAGAGACCACGGGGCCCAGGCACAGTCTGAACCCTTCCCTCAACCCGGCGGTTTTGCTAGCAGGAGTTCAACCCCAACGAACACAGCCCGGAGACCCCTGAGGCAAAAACGGCTTCCGACGAACAATAGGTGCTTGCTGTGGAACACCTATCCCAAGTGGGGGTAGCCAGCTCAACAAAATGCCACACACCCAGGTGTAAGAAACAACATTGCCCAGGCATGGTCTAAGCCCCTCACCTCGTCCCTGTGCTTTGGGGAGCCGGAGGGACACCCGAGGCACACGGCCCTGAGACCCCTTTGCAAAAAGCTGGCTTCCCACGGAGACAGTTTTCCTGATTTGCAGACCCTATTCCAAGTGGTTGTGACAAGGTAAAGCAAATGCCCTCCACTTCTCTGGAAGAAACCACAGTGCCCAGCCATGTTCTAAGCCCTCCCATCCTCCCTGGGCTTCTGGCAGCAGCAGTGAAAAGAGAGGAGCAGAGCACTGGGACCCGTTTGACAAAAGCCGGCTTCCCACGGGAAAGTCTTCTCCACGTGCAGACATGCTCCCAGGTGCCTGGGGCAAGGGGAAGGAAATGCCATACACTGACCTGGAAGAGACCACAGGGCCCAAGCACAGTCTGAACCCTTCCCTCAATCCGGCGGTTTTGCTAGCAGGAGTTCAACCCCAACGAACACAGCCCGGAGACCCCTGGGGCAAAAAAGGCTTCCGACGATCAATAGGTGCTTGCTGTGGAACACCTATCCCAAGGGGGGGAAGCCAGCTCAACAAAATGCCACACACCCAGGTGTAAGAAACAACATTGCACAGGCTTGGTCTAAGCCCCTCACCTCGTCCCTGTGCTTTGGGGAGCCGGAGGGACAGCCGAGGCACACGGCCCTGAGACCCCTTTGCAAAAAGCCGGCTTCCCACGGAAACAGTTTTCCTGAGGTGCAGACCCTATTCCAAGTGGTTGTGGCAAGGTAAAGCGAATGCCCTCCACTTCTCTGGAAGAAACCACAATGCCCAGCCATGTTCTAAGCCCTCCCATCCTCCCTGGGCTTCTGGCAGCAGCAGTGAAAAGAGAGGAGCAGAGCACTGGGACCCGTTGGACAAAACCCGGCTTCCCACGGGAAAGTCTTTCTCCACGTGCAGACATGCTCCCAGGTGCCTGGGGCAAGGGGAAGGAAATGCCATACACTGACCTGGAAGAGACCACAGGGCCCAGGCACAGTCTGAACCCTTCCCTCAACCCGGCGGGTTTGCTAGCAGGAGTTCAACCCCAACGAACACAGCCCGGAGACCCCTGGGGCAAAAACGGCTTCCGACGAACAATAGGTGCTTGCTGTGGAACACCTATCCCAAGTGGGGGTAGCCAGCTCAACAAAATGCCACACACCCAGGTGTAAGAAACAACATTGCCCAGGCATGGTCTAAGCCCCTCACCTCGTCCCTGTGCTTTGGGGAGCCGGAGGGACAGCCGAGGCACACGGCCCTGAGACCCCTTTGCAAAAAGCTGGCTTCCCACGGAGACAGTTTTCCTGAGGTGCAGACCCTATCCCACGTGGTTGTGGCAAGGTAAAGCAAATGCCCTCCACTTCTCTGGAAGAAACAACAGTGCCCAGCCATGTTCTAAGCCCTGCCATCCTCCCTGGACTTCTGGCAGCAGGAGTGAAAAGAGAGGAGCAGAGCACTGGGACCCAATTGACAAAACCCGGCTTCCCACGGGAAAGTCTTTCGCGGCGTACAGACATGCTCCCAGGTGCCTGGGGCAAGGGGAAGGAAATGCCATACACTGACCTGGAAGAGACCACAGGGCCCAGGCACAGTCTGAACCCTTCCCTCAACCCGGCGGTTTTGCTAGCAGGAGTTCAACCCCAACGAACACAGCCCGGAGACCCCTGAGGCAAAAACGGCTTCGGACGAACAATAGGTGCTTGCTGTGGAAAACCAATCTCAAGTGGGGGTAGCCAGCTCAACAAAATGCCACACACCCAGGTGTAAGAAACAACATTGCACAGGCATGGTCTAAGCCCCTCACCTCGTCCCTGTGCTTTGGGGAGCCGGAGGGACAGCCGAGGCACACGGCCCTGAGACCCCTTTGCAAAAAGCCGGCTTCCCACGGAAACAGTTTTCCTGAGGTGCAGACCCTATTCCAAGTGGTTGTGGCAAGGTAAAGCGAATGCCCTCCACTTCTCTGGAAGAAACCACAATGCCCAGCCATGTTCTAAGCCCTCCCATCCTCCCTGGGCTTCTGGCAGCAGCAGTGAAAAGAGAGGAGCAGAGCACTGGGACCCGTTTGACAAAAACCGACTTCCCACGGGAAAGTCTTTCTCCACGTGCAGACATGCTCCAAGGTGCCTGGGGCAAGGGGAAGGAAATGCCATACACTGACATGGAAGAGACCACGGGGCCCAGGCACAGTCTGAACCCTTCCCTCAACCCGGCGGTTTTGCTAGCAGGAGTTCAACCCCAACGAACACAGCCCGGGGACCCCTGGGGCAAAAACGACTTCCGACGAACAATAGGTTCTTGCTGTGGAACACCTATGCCAAGTGGGGGTAGCCAGCTCAACAAAATGCCACACACCCAGGTGTAAGAAACAACATTGCCCAGGCATTGTCTAAGCCCCTCACCTCGTCCCTGTGCTTTGGGGAGCCGGAGGGACAGCCGAGGCACACGGCCCTGAGACCCCTTTGCAAAAAGCCGGCTTCCCACGGAAACAGTTTTCCTGAGGTGCAGACCCTATTCCAAGTGGTTGTGGCAAGGTAAAACGAATGCCCTCCACTTCTCTGGAAGAAACCACATTGCCCAACCATGTTCTAAGCCCTCCCATCCTCCCTGGGCTTCTGGCAGCAGGAGTGAAAAGAGAGGAGCAGAGCACTGGGCCCCGTTTGACAAAACCCGGCTTCCCACGGGATAATCTTTCTCCACGTGCAGACATGCTCCCAGGTGCCTGTGGCAAGGGGAAGGAAATGCCATACACTGACCTGGAAGAGACCACAGGGCCCAGGCACAGTCTGAACCCTTCCCTCAACCCGGCGGTTTTGCTAGCAGGAGTTCAACCCCAACGAACACAGCCCGGAGACCCCTGAGGCAAAAACGGCTTCCGACGAACAATAGGTGCTTGCTGTGGAACACCTATCCCAAGTGGGGGTAGCCAGCTCAACAAAATGCCACACACCCAGGTGTAAGAAACAACATTGCCCAGGCATGGTCTAAGCCCCTCACCTCGTCCCTGTGCTTTGGGGAGCCGGAGGGACAGCCGAGGCACACGGCCCTGAGACCCCTTTGCAAAAAGCCGGCTTCCCACGGAAACAGTTTTCCTGAGGTGCAGACCCTATTCCAAGTGGTTGTGGCAAGGTAAAGCGAATGCCCTCCACTTCTCTGGAAGAAACCACAATGCCCACCCATGTTCTAAGCCCTCCCATCCTCCCTGGGCTTCTGGCAGCAGCAGTGAAAAGAGAGGAGCAGAGCACTGGGACCCGTTTGACAAAAACGGGCTTCCCACGGGAAAGTCTTTCTCCACGTGCAGACATGCTCCCAGGTGCCTGGGGCAAGGGGAAGGAAATGCCATACACTGACCTGGAAGAGACCACAGGGCCCAGGCACAGTCTGAACCCTTCCCTCAACCCGGCGGTTTTGCTAGCACGAATTCAACCCCAACGAACACAGCCCGGAGACCCCTGGGGCAAAAAAGGCTTCCGATGATCAATAGGTGCTTGCTGTGGAACACCTATCCCAAGTGGGGGAAGCCAGCTCAACAAAATGCCACACACCCAGGTGTAATAAACAACATTTCACAGGCTTGGTCTAAGCCCCTCACCTCGTCCCTGTGCTTTGGGGAGCCGGAGGGACAGCCGAAGCACACGGCCCTGAGACCCCTTTGCAAAAAGCCGGCTTCCCACGGAAACAGTTTTCCTGAGGTGCAGACCCTATTCCAAGTGGTTGTGGCAAGGTAAAGCAAATGCCCTCCACCTCTCTGGAAGAAACCACAATGCCCAGCCATGTTCTAAGCCCTCCCATCCTCCCTGGGCTTCTGGCAGCAGGAGTGAAAAGAGAGAAGCAGAGCCCTGGGACCCGTTTGACAAAACCCGGCTTCCCACGGGAAAGTCTTTCTCCACGTGCAGACATGCTCCAAGGTGCCTGGGGCAAGGGGAAGGAAATGCCATACACTGACCTGGAAGAGACCACAGGGCCCATGTACAGTCTGAACCCTTCCCTCAACCCGGTGGTTTTGCTAGCAGGAGTTCAAACCCAACGAACACAGCCCGGAGACCCCTGGGGCAAAAACGGCTTCCGACGAACAATAGGTGCTTGCTGTGGAACACCTATCCCAAGTGGGGGTAGCCAGCTCAACAAAATGCCACACACCCAGGTGTAAGAAACAACATTGCCCAGGCATGGTCTAAGCCCCTCACCTCGTCCCTGTGCTTTGGGGAGCCGGAGGGACAGCCGAGGCACACGGCCCTGAGACCCCTTTGCAAAAAGCCGGCTTCCCACGGAGACAGTTTTCCTGAGGTGCAGACCCTATCCCAAGTGGTTGTGGCAAGGTAAAGCAAATGCCCTCCACTTCTCTGGAAGAAACCACAGTGCCCAGCCATGTTCTAAGCCCTGCCATCCTCCCTGGGCTTCTGGCAGCAGGAGTGAAAAGAGAGGAGCAGAGCACTGGGACCCGTTTGACAAAACCCGGCTTCCCACGGGAAAGTCTTTCGCGGCGTACAGACATGCTCCCAGGTGCCTGGGGCAAGGGGAAGGAAATGCCATACACTGACCTGGAAGAGACCACAGGGCCCAGGCACAGTCTGAACCCTTCCCTCAACCCGGCGGTTTTGCTAGCAGGAGTTCAACCCCAACGAACACAGCCCGGAGACCCCTGAGGCAAAAACGGCTTCCGACGAACAATAGGCGCTTGCTGTGGAAAACCAAACCCAAGTGGGGGTAGCCAGCTCAACAAAATGCCACACACCCAGGTGTAAGAAACAACATTGCCCAGGCATGGTCTAAGCCCCTCACCTCGTCCCTGTGCTTTGGGGAGCCGGAGGGACAGCCGAGGCACACGGCCCTGAGACCCCTTTGCAAAAAGCCAGCTTCCCACGGAGACAGTTTTCCTGAGGTGCAGACCCTATCCCAAGTGGTTGTGGCAAGGTAAAGCAAATGCCCTCCACTTCTCTGGAAGAAACCACAGTGCCCAGCCATGTTCTAAGCCCTGCCATCCTCCCTGGGCTTCTGGCAGCAGGAGTGAAAAGAGAGGAGCAGAGCACTGGGACCCGTTTGACAAAAACCGGCTTCCCACGGGAAAGTCTTTCTCCACGGGCAGACATGCTCCCAGGTGCCTGGGGCAAGGGGAAGGAAATGCCATACACTGACCTGGAAGAGACCACAGGGCCCAGGCACAGTCTGAACCCTTCCCTCAACCCGGCGGTTTTGCTAGCAGGAGTTCAACCCCAACGAACACAGCCCGGAGACCCCTGAGGCAAAAACGGCTTCGGACGAACAATAGGTGCTTGCTGTGGAAAACCAATCCCAAGTGGGGGTAGCCAGCTCAACAAAATGCCACACACCCAGGTGTAAGAAACAACATTGCACAGGCTTGGTCTAAGCCCCTCACCTCGTCCCTGTGCTTTGGGGAGCCGGAGGGACAGCCGAGGCACACGGCCCTGAGACCCCTTTGCAAAAAGCCGGCTTCCCACGGAAACAGTTTTCCTGAGGTGCAGACCCTATTCCAAGTGGTTGTGGCAAGGTAAAGCGAATGCCCTCCACTTCTCTGGAAGAAACCACAATGCCCAGCCATGTTCTAAGCCCTCCCATCCTCCCTGGGCTTCTGGCAGCAGCAGTGAAAAGAGAGGAGCAGAGCACTGGGACCCGTTTGACAAAAACCGACTTCCCACGGGAAAGTCTTTCTCCACGTGCAGACATGCTCCAAGTTGCCTGGGGCAAGGGGAAGGAAATGCCATACACTGACATGGAAGAGACCACGGGGCCCAGGCACAGTCTGATCCCTTCCCTCAACCCGGCGGTTTTGCTAGCAGGAGTTCAACCCCAACGAACACAGCCCGGAGACCCCTGAGGCAAAAACGGCTTCCGACGAACAATAGGTGCTTGCTGTGGAACACCTATCCCAAGTGGGGGTAGCCAGCTCAACAAAATGCCACACACCCAGGTGTAAGAAACAACATTGCCCAGGCATGGTCTAAGCCCCTCACCTCGTCCCTGTGCTTTGGGGAGCCGGAGGGACACCCGAGGCACACGGCCCTGAGACCCCTTTGCAAAAAGCTGGCTTCCCACGGAGACAGTTTTCCTGAGGTGCAGACCCTATTCCAAGTGGTTGTGACAAGGTAAAGCAAATGCCCTCCACTTCTCTGGAAGAAACCACAGTGCCCAGCCATGTTCTAAGCCCTCCCATCCTCCCTGGGCTTCTGGCAGCAGCAGTGAAAAGAGAGGAGCAGAGCACTGGGACCCGTTTGACAAAAGCCGGCTTCCCACGGGAAAGTCTTCTCCACGTGCAGACATGCTCCCAGGTGCCTGGGGCAAGGGGAAGGAAATGCCATACACTGACCTGGAAGAGACCACAGGGCCCAAGCACAGTCTGAACCCTTCCCTCAATCCGGCGGTTTTGCTAGCAGGAGTTCAACCCCAACGAACACAGCCCGGAGACCCCTGGGGCAAAAAAGGCTTCCGACGATCAATAGGTGCTTGCTGTGGAACACCTATCCCAAGGGGGGGAAGCCAGCTCAACAAAATGCCACACACCCAGGTGTAAGAAACAACATTGCACAGGCTTGGTCTAAGCCCCTCACCTCGTCCCTGTGCTTTGGGGAGCCGGAGGGACAGCCGAGGCACACGGCCCTGAGACCCCTTTGCAAAAAGCCGGCTTCCCACGGAGACAGTTTTCCTGAGGTGCAGACCCTATTCCAAGTGGTTGTGGCAAGGTAAAGCAAATGCCCTCCACCTCTCTGGAAGAAACCACAATGCCCAGCCATGTTCTAAGCCCTCCCATCCTCCCTGGGCTTCTGGCAGCAGGAGTGAAAAGAGAGGAGCAGAGCACTGGGACCCGTTTGACAAAACCCGGCTTCCCACGGGAAAGTCTTTCTCCACGTGCAGACATGCTCCCAGGTGCCTGGGGCAAGGGGAAGGAAATGCCATACACTGACCTGGAAGAGACCACAGGGCCCAGGCACAGTCTGAACCCTTCCCTCAACCCGGCGGTTTTGCTAGCAGGAGTTCAACCCCAACGAACACAGCCCGGAGACCCCTGAGGCAAAAACGGCTTCCGACGAACAATAGGCGCTTGCTGTGGAAAACCAATCCCAAGTGGGGGTAGCCAGCTCAACAAAATGCCACACACCCAGGTGTAAGAAACAACATTGCCCAGGCATGGTCTAAGCCCCTCACCTCGTCCCTGTGCTTTGGGGAGCCGGAGGGACAGCCGAGGCACACGGCCCTGAGACCCCTTTGCAAAAAGCCAGCTTCCCACGGAGACAGTTTTCCTGAGGTGCAGACCCTATCCCAAGTGGTTATGGCAAGGTAAAGCAAATGCCCTCCACTTCTCTGGAAGAAACCACAGTGCCCAGCCATGTTCTAAGCCCTGCCATCCTCCCTGGGCTTCTGGCAGCAGGAGTGAAAAGAGAGGAGCAGAGCACTGGGACCCGTTTGACAAAAACCGGCTTCCCACGGGAAAGTCTTTCTCCACGGGCAGACATGCTCCCAGGTGCCTGGGGCAAGGGGAAGGAAATGCCATACACTGACCTGGAAGAGACCACAGGGCCCAGGCACAGTCTGAACCCTTCCCTCAACCCGGCGGTTTTGCTAGCAGGAGTTCAACCCCAACGAACACAGCCCGGAGACCCCTGAGGCAAAAACGGCTTCCGACGAACAATAGGCGCTTGCTGTGGAAAACCAATCCCAAGTGGGGGTAGCCAGCTCAACAAAATGCCACACACCCAGGTGTAAGAAACAACATTGCCCAGGCATGGTCTAAGCCCCTCACCTCGTCCCTGTGCTTTGGGGAGCCGGAGGGACAGCCGAGGCACACGGCCCTGAGACCCCTTTGCAAAAAGCCGGCTTCCCACGGAAACAGTTTTCCTGAGGTGCAGACCCTATTCCAAGTGGTTGTGGCAAGGTAAAGCGAATGCCCTCCACTTCTCTGGAAGAAACCACAATGCCCAGCCATGTTCTAAGCCCTCCCATCCTCCCTGGGCTTCTGGCAGCAGCAGTGAAAAGAGAGGAGCAGAGCACTGGGACCCGTTTGACAAAAACCGACTTCCCACGGGAAAGTCTTTCTCCACGTGCAGACATGCTCCAAGGTGCCTGGGGCAAGGGGAAGGAAATGCCATACACTGACATGGAAGAGACCACGGGGCCCAGGCACAGTCTGAACCCTTCCCTCAACCCGGCGGTTTTGCTAGCAGGAGTTCAACCCCAACGAACACAGCCCGGGGACCCCTGGGGCAAAAACGACTTCCGACGAACAATAGGTTCTTGCTGTGGAACACCTATCCCAAGTGGGGGTAGCCAGCTCAACAAAATGCCACACACCCAGGTGTAAGAAACAACATTGCCCAGGCATGGTCTAAGCCCCTCACCTCGTCCCTGCGCTTTGGGGAGCCGGAGGGACTGCCGAGGCACACGGCCCTGAGACCCCTTTGCAAAAAGCCAGCTTCCCACGGAGACAGTTTTCCTGAGGTGCAGACCCTATCCCAAGTGGTTGTGGCAAGGTAAAGCAAATGCCCTCCACTTCTCTGGAAGAAACCACAGTGCCCAGCCATGTTCTAAGTCCTGCCATCCTCCCTGGGCTTCTGGCAGCAGGAGTGAAAGGAGAGGAGCAGAGCACTGGGACTCGTTTGACAAAAACTGGCTTCCCACGGGAAAGTCTTTCTCCACGTGCAGACATGCTCCCAGGTGCCTGGGGCAAGGGGAAGGAAATGCCATACACTGACCTGGAAGAGACCACAGGGCCCAGGCACAGTCTGAACCCTTCCCTCAACCCGGCGGTTTTGCTAGCACGAGTTCAACCCCAACGAACACAGCCCGGAGACCCCTGGGGGAAAAAAGGCTTCCGATGATCAATAGGTGCTTGCTGTGGAACACCTATCCCAAGTGGGGGAAGCCAGCTCAACAAAATGCCACACACCCAGGTGTAAGAAACAACATTGCACAGGCTTGGTCTAAGCCCCTCACCTCGTCCCTGTGCTTTCGGGAGCCGGAGGGACAGCCGAGGCCCACGGCCCTGAGACCCCTTTGCAAAAAGCCGGCTTCCCACGGAGACCGTTTTCCTGAGGTGCAGACCCTATTCCAAGTGGTTGTGGCAAGGTAAAGCAAATGCCCTCCACTTCTCTGGAAGAAACCACAGTGCCCAGCCATGTTCTAAGCCCTCCCATCCTCCCTGGGCTTCTGGCAGCAGGAGTGAAAAGAGAGGAGCAGAGCACTGGGACCCGTTTGACAAAACCCGGCTTCCCACGGGAAAGTCTTTCGCCGCGTGCAGACATGCTCCCAGGTGCCTGGGGCAAGGGGAAGGAAATGCCATACACTGACCTGGAAGAGACCACAGGGCCCAGGCACAGTCTGAACCCTTCCCTCAACCCGGCGGTTTTGCTAGCAGGAGTTCAAACCCAACGAACACAGCCCGGAGACCCCTGAGGCAAAAAAGGCTTCGGACGAACAATAGGTGCTTGCTGTGGAAAACCAATCCCAAGTGGGGGTAGCCAGCTCAACAAAATGCCACACACCCAGGTGTAAGAAACAACATTGCCCAGGCATGGTCTAAGCCCCTCACCTCGTCCCTGTGCTTTGGGGAGCCGGAGGGACAGCCGAGGCACACGGCCCTGAGACCCCTTTGCAAAAAGCCGGCTTCCCACGGAAACAGTTTTCCTGAGTTGCAGACCCTATTCCAAGTGGTTGTGGCAAGGTAAAGCAAATGCCCTCCACTTCTCTGGAAGAAACCACAATGCCCAGCCATGTTCTAAGCCCTCCCATCCTCCCTGGGCTTCTGGCAGCAGCAGTGAAAAGAGAGGAGCAGAGCACTGGGACCCGTTTGACAAAAACCGGCTTCCCACGGGAAAGTCTTTCTCCACGTGCAGACATGCTCCCAGGTGCCTGGGGCAAGGGGAAGGAAATGCCATACACTGACCTGGAAGAGACCACAGGGCCCAGGCACAGTCTGAACCCTTCCCTCAACCCGGCGGTTTTGCTAGCACGAATTCAACCCCAACGAACACAGCCCGGAGACCCCTGGGGCAAAAAAGGCTTCCGATGATCAATAGGTGCTTGCTGTGGAACACCTATCCCAAGTGGGGGAAGCCAGCTCAACAAAATGCCACACACCCAGGTGTAATAAACAACATTTCACAGGCTTGGTCTAAGCCCCTCACCTCGTCCCTGTGCTTTGGGGAGCCGGAGGGACAGCCGAAGCACACGGCCCTGAGACCCCTTTGCAAAAAGCCGGCTTCCCACGGAAACAGTTTTCCTGAGGTGCAGACCCTATTCCAAGTGGTTGTGGCAAGGTAAAGCAAATGCCCTCCACCTCTCTGGAAGAAACCACAATGCCCAGCCATGTTCTAAGCCCTCCCATCCTCCCTGGGCTTCTGGCAGCAGGAGTGAAAAGAGAGGAGCAGAGCACTGGGACCCGTTTGACAAAACCCGGCTTCCCACGGGAAAGTCTTTCTCCACGTGCAGACATGCTCCAAGGTGCCTGGGGCAAGGGGAAGGAAATGCCATACACTGACCTGGAAGAGACCACAGGGCCCATGTACAGTCTGAACCCTTCCCTCAACCCGGTGGTTTTGCTAGCAGGAGTTCAACCCCAACGAACACAGCCCGGAGACCCCTGGGGCAAAAACGGCTTCCGACGAACAATAGGTGCTTGCTGTGGAACACCTATCCCAAGTGGGGGTAGCCAGCTCAACAAAATGCCACACACCCAGGTGTAAGAAACAACATTGCCCAGGCATGGTCTAAGCCCCTCACCTCGTCCCTGTGCTTTGGGGAGCCGGAGGGACAGCCGAGGCACACGGCCCTGAGACCCCTTTGCAAAAAGCCGGCTTCCCACGGAGACAGTTTTCCTGAGGTGCAGACCCTATCCCAAGTGGTTGTGGCAAGGTAAAGCAAATGCCCTCCACTTCTCTGGAAGAAACCACAGTGCCCAGCCATGTTCTAAGCCCTGCCATCCTCCCTGGGCTTCTGGCAGCAGGAGTGAAAAGAGAGGAGCAGAGCACTGGGACCCATTTGACAAAACCCGGCTTCCCACGGGAAAGTCTTTCGCGGCGTACAGACATGCTCCCAGGTGCCTGGGGCAAGGGGAAGGAAATGCCATACACTGACCTGGAAGAGACCACAGGGCCCAGGCACAGTCTGAACCCTTCCCTCAACCCGGCGGTTTTGCTAGCAGGAGTTCAACCCCAACGAACACAGCCCGGAGACCCCTGAGGCAAAAACGGCTTCCGACGAACAATAGGCGCTTGCTGTGGAAAACCAATCCCAAGTGGGGGTAGCCAGCTCAACAAAATGCCACACACCCAGGTGTAAGAAACAACATTGCCCAGGCATGGTCTAAGCCCCTCACCTCGTCCCTGTGCTTTGGGGAGCCGGAGGGACAGCCGAGGCACACGGCCCTGAGACCCCTTTGCAAAAAGCCAGCTTCCCACGGAGACAGTTTTCCTGAGGTGCAGACCCTATCCCAAGTGGTTATGGCAAGGTAAAGCAAATGCCCTCCACTTCTCTGGAAGAAACCACAGTGCCCAGCCATGTTCTAAGCCCTGCCATCCTCCCTGGGCTTCTGGCAGCAGGAGTGAAAAGAGAGGAGCAGAGCACTGGGACCCGTTTGACAAAAACCGGCTTCCCACGGGAAAGTCTTTCTCCATGGGCAGACATGCTCCCAGGTGCCTGGGGCAAGGGGAAGGAAATGCCATACACTGACCTGGAAGAGACCACAGGGCCCAGGCACAGTCTGAACCCTTCCCTCAACCCGGCGGTTTTGCTAGCAGGAGTTCAACCCCAACGAACACAGCCCGGAGACCCCTGAGGCAAAAACGGCTTCCGACGAACAATAGGCGCTTGCTGTGGAAAACCAATCCCAAGTGGGGGTAGCCAGCTCAACAAAATGCCACACACCCAGGTGTAAGAAACAACATTGCCCAGGCATGGTCTAAGCCCCTCACCTCGTCCCTGCGCTTTGGGGAGCCGGAGGGACTGCCGAGGCACACGGCCCTGAGACCCCTTTGCAAAAAGCCAGCTTCCCACGGAGCCAGTTTTCCTGAGGTGCAGACTCTATCCCAAGTGGTTGTGGCAAGGTAAAGCAAATGCCCTCCACTTCTCTGGAAGAAACCACAGTGCCCAGCCATGTTCTAAGTCCTGCCATCCTCCCTGGGCTTCTGGCAGAAGGAGTGAAAAGAGAGGAGCAGAGCACTGGGACCCGTTTGACAAAAACCGGCTTCCCACGGGAAAGTCTTTCTCCACGGGCAGACATGCTCCCAGGTGCCTGGGGCAAGGGGAAGGAAATGCCATACACTGACCTGGAAGAGACCACAGGGCCCAGGCACAGTCTGAACCCTTCCCTCAACCCGGCGGTTTTGCTAGCAGGAGTTCAACCCCAACGAACACAGCCCGGAGACCCCTGAGGCAAAAACGGCTTCCGACGAACAATAGGCGCTTCCTGTGGAAAACCAATCCCAAGTGGGGGTAGCCAGCTCAACAAAATGCCACACACCCAGGTGTAAGAAACAACATTGCCCAGGCATGGTCTAAGCCCCTCACCTCGTCCCTGTGCTTTGGGGAGCCGGAGGGACAGCCGAGGCACACGGCCCTGAGACCCCTTTGCAAAAAGCCGGCTTCCCACGGAAACAGTTTTCCTGAGGTGCAGACCCTATTCCAAGTGGTTGTGGCAAGGTAAAGCGAATGCCCTCCACTTCTCTGGAAGAAACCACAATGCCCAGCCATGTTCTAAGCCCTCCCATCCTCCCTGGGCTTCTGGCAGCAGCAGTGAAAAGAGAGGAGCAGAGCACTGGGACCCGTTTGACAAAAACCGACTTCCCACGGGAAAGTCTTTCTCCACGTGCAGACATGCTCCAAGGTGCCTGGGGCAAGGGGAAGGAAATGCCATACACTGACCTGGAAGAGACCACAGGGCCCAGGCACAGTCTGAACCCTTCCCTCAACCCGGCGGTTTTGCTAGCAGGAGTTCAACCCCAACGAACACAGCCCGGGGACCCCTGGGGCAAAAACGACTTCCGAAGAACAATAGGTTCTTGCTGTGCAACACCTATCCCAAGTGGGGGTAGCCAGCTCAACAAAATGCCACACACCCAGGTGTAAGAAACAACATTGCCCAGGCATTGTCTAAGCCCCTCACCTCGTCCCTGTGCTTTGGGGAGCCGGAGGGACAGCCGAGGAACACGGCCCTGAGACCCCTTTGCAAAAAGCCGGCTTCCCACGGAAACAGTTTTCCTGAGGTGCAGACCCTATTCCAAGTGGTTGTGGCAAGGTAAAGCAAATGCCCTCCACCTCTCTGGAAGAAACCACAATGCCCAGCCATGTTCTAAGCCCTCCCATCCTCCCTGGGCTTCTGGCAGCAGCAGTGAAAAGAGAGGAGCAGAGCACTGGGACCCGTTTGACAAAAACCGGCTTCCCACGGGAAAGTCTTTCTCCACGTGCAGACATGCTCCCAGGTGCCTGGGGCAAGGGGAAGGAAATGCCATACACTGACCTGGAAGAGACCACAGGGCCCAGGCACAGTCTGAACCCTTCCCTCAACCCGGCGGTTTTGCTAGCACGAATTCAACCCCAACGAACACAGCCCGGAGACCCCTGGGGCAAAAAAGGCTTCCGATGATCAATAGGTGCTTGCTGTGGAACACCTATCCCAAGTGGGGGAAGCCAGCTCAACAAAATGCCACACACCCAGGTGTAATAAACAACATTTCACAGGCTTGGTCTAAGCCCCTCACCTCGTCCCTGTGCTTTGGGGAGCCGGAGGGACAGCCGAAGCACACGGCCCTGAGACCCCTTTGCAAAAAGCCGGCTTCCCACGGAAACAGTTTTCCTGAGGTGCAGACCCTATTCCAAGTGGTTGTGGCAAGGTAAAGCAAATGCCCTCCACCTCTCTGGAAGAAACCACAATGCCCAGCCATGTTCTAAGCCCTCCCATCCTCCCTGGGCTTCTGGCAGCAGGAGTGAAAAGAGAGGAGCAGAGCACTGGGACCCGTTTGACAAAACCCGGCTTCCCACGGGAAAGTCTTTCTCCACGTGCAGACATGCTCCAAGGTGCCTGGGGCAAGGGGAAGGAAATGCCATACACTGACCTGGAAGAGACCACAGGGCCCATGTACAGTCTGAACCCTTCCCTCAACCCGGTGGTTTTGCTAGCAGGAGTTCAACCCCAACGAACACAGCCCGGAGACCCCTGGGGCAAAAACGGCTTCCGACGAACAATAGGTGCTTGCTGTGGAACACCTATCCCAAGTGGGGGTAGCCAGCTCAACAAAATGCCACACACCCAGGTGTAAGAAACAACATTGCCCAGGCATGGTCTAAGCCCCTCACCTCGTCCCTGTGCTTTGGGGAGCCGGAGGGACAGCCGAGGCACACGGCCCTGAGACCCCTTTGCAAAAAGCCGGCTTCCCACGGAGACAGTTTTCCTGAGGTGCAGACCCTATCCCAAGTGGTTGTGGCAAGGTAAAGCAAATGCCCTCCACTTCTCTGGAAGAAACCACAGTGCCCAGCCATGTTCTAAGCCCTGCCATCCTCCCTGGGCTTCTGGCAGCAGGAGTGAAAAGAGAGGAGCAGAGCACTGGGACCCGTTTGACAAAACCCGGCTTCCCACGGGAAAGTCTTTCGCGGCGTACAGACATGCTCCCAGGTGCCTGGGGCAAGGGGAAGGAAATGCCATACACTGACCTGGAAGAGACCACAGGGCCCAGGCACAGTCTGAACCCTTCCCTCAACCCGGCGGTTTTGCTAGCAGGAGTTCAACCCCAACGAACACAGCCCGGAGACCCCTGAGGCAAAAACGGCTTCCGACGAACAATAGGCGCTTGCTGTGGAAAACCAATCCCAAGTGGGGGTAGCCAGCTCAACAAAATGCCACACACCCAGGTGTAAGAAACAACATTGCCCAGGCATGGTCTAAGCCCCTCACCTCGTCCCTGTGCTTTGGGGAGCCGGAGGGACAGCCGAGGCACACGGCCCTGAGACCCCTTTGCAAAAAGCCAGCTTCCCACGGAGACAGTTTTCCTGAGGTGCAGACCCTATCCCAAGTGGTTATGGCAAGGTAAAGCAAATGCCCTCCACTTCTCTGGAAGAAACCACAGTGCCCAGCCATGTTCTAAGCCCTGCCATCCTCCCTGGGCTTCTGGCAGCAGGAGTGAAAAGAGAGGAGCAGAGCACTGGGACCCGTTTGACAAAAACCGGCTTCCCACGGGAAAGTCTTTCTCCACGGGCAGACATGCTCCCAGGTGCCTGGGGCAAGGGGAAGGAAATGCCATACACTGACCTGGAAGAGACCACAGGGCCCAGGCACAGTCTGAACCCTTCCCTCAACCCGGCGGTTTTGCTAGCAGGAGTTCAACCCCAACGAACACAGCCCGGAGACCCCTGAGGCAAAAACGGCTTCCGACGAACAATAGGCGCTTGCTGTGGAAAACCAATCCCAAGTGGGGGTAGCCAGCTCAACAAAATGCCACACACCCAGGTGTAAGAAACAACATTGCCCAGGCATGGTCTAAGCCCCTCACCTCGTCCCTGTGCTTTGGGGAGCCGGAGGGACAGCCGAGGCACACGGCCCTGAGACCCCTTTGCAAAAAGCCGGCTTCCCACGGAAACAGTTTTCCTGAGGTGCAGACCCTATTCCAAGTGGTTGTGGCAAGGTAAAGCGAATGCCCTCCACTTCTCTGGAAGAAACCACAATGCCCAGCCATGTTCTAAGCCCTCCCATCCTCCCTGGGCTTCTGGCAGCAGCAGTGAAAAGAGAGGAGCAGAGCACTGGGACCCGTTTGACAAAAACCGACTTCCCACGGGAAAGTCTTTCTCCACGTGCAGACATGCTCCAAGGTGCCTGGGGCAAGGGGAAGGAAATGCCATACACTGACATGGAAGAGACCACGGGGCCCAGGCACAGTCTGAACCCTTCCCTCAACCCGGCGGTTTTGCTAGCAGGAGTTCAACCCCAACGAACACAGCCCGGGGACCCCTGGGGCAAAAACGACTTCCGACGAACAATAGGTTCTTGCTGTGGAACACCTATCCCAAGTGGGGGTAGCCAGCTCAACAAAATGCCACACACCCAGGTGTAAGAAACAACATTGCCCAGGCATGGTCTAAGCCCCTCACCTCGTCCCTGCGCTTTGGGGAGCCGGAGGGACTGCCGAGGCACACGGCCCTGAGACCCCTTTGCAAAAAGCCAGCTTCCCACGGAGACAGTTTTCCTGAGGTGCAGACCCTATCCCAAGTGGTTGTGGCAAGGTAAAGCAAATGCCCTCCACTTCTCTGGAAGAAACCACAGTGCCCAGCCATGTTCTAAGTCCTGCCATCCTCCCTGGGCTTCTGGCAGCAGGAGTGAAAGGAGAGGAGCAGAGCACTGGGACTCGTTTGACAAAAACTGGCTTCCCACGGGAAAGTCTTTCTCCACGTGCAGACATGCTCCCAGGTGCCTGGGGCAAGGGGAAGGAAATGCCATACACTGACCTGGAAGAGACCACAGGGCCCAGGCACAGTCTGAACCCTTCCCTCAACCCGGCGGTTTTGCTAGCACGAGTTCAACCCCAACGAACACAGCCCGGAGACCCCTGGGGGAAAAAAGGCTTCCGATGATCAATAGGTGCTTGCTGTGGAACACCTATCCCAAGTGGGGGAAGCCAGCTCAACAAAATGCCACACACCCAGGTGTAAGAAACAACATTGCACAGGCTTGGTCTAAGCCCCTCACCTCGTCCCTGTGCTTTCGGGAGCCGGAGGGACAGCCGAGGCCCACGGCCCTGAGACCCCTTTGCAAAAAGCCGGCTTCCCACGGAGACCGTTTTCCTGAGGTGCAGACCCTATTCCAAGTGGTTGTGGCAAGGTAAAGCAAATGCCCTCCACTTCTCTGGAAGAAACCACAGTGCCCAGCCATGTTCTAAGCCCTCCCATCCTCCCTGGGCTTCTGGCAGCAGGAGTGAAAAGAGAGGAGCAGAGCACTGGGACCCGTTTGACAAAACCCGGCTTCCCACGGGAAAGTCTTTCGCCGCGTGCAGACATGCTCCCAGGTGCCTGGGGCAAGGGGAAGGAAATGCCATACACTGACCTGGAAGAGACCACAGGGCCCAGGCACAGTCTGAACCCTTCCCTCAACCCAGCGGTTTTGCTAGCAGGAGTTCAAACCCAACGAACACAGCCCGGAGACCCCTGAGGCAAAAAAGGCTTCGGACGAACAATAGGTGCTTGCTGTGGAAAACCAATCCCAAGTGGGGGTAGCCAGCTCAACAAAATGCCACACACCCAGGTGTAAGAAACAACATTGCCCAGGCATGGTCTAAGCCCCTCACCTCGTCCCTGCGCTTTGGGGAGCCGGAGGGACTGCCGAGGCACACGGCCCTGAGACCCCTTTGCAAAAAGCCAGCTTCCCACGGAGCCAGTTTTCCTGAGGTGCAGACTCTATCCCAAGTGGTTGTGGCAAGGTAAAGCAAATGCCCTCCACTTCTCTGGAAGAAACCACAGTGCCCAGCCATGTTCTAAGTCCTGCCATCCTCCCTGGGCTTCTGGCAGAAGGAGTGAAAAGAGAGGAGCAGAGCACTGGGACCCGTTTGACAAAAACCGGCTTCCCACGGGAAAGTCTTTCTCCACGGGCAGACATGCTCCCAGGTGCCTGGGGCAAGGGGAAGGAAATGCCATACACTGACCTGGAAGAGACCACAGGGCCCAGGCACAGTCTGAACCCTTCCCTCAACCCGGCGGTTTTGCTAGCAGGAGTTCAACCCCAACGAACACAGCCCGGAGACCCCTGAGGCAAAAACGGCTTCCGACGAACAATAGGCGCTTCCTGTGGAAAACCAATCCCAAGTGGGGGTAGCCAGCTCAACAAAATGCCACACACCCAGGTGTAAGAAACAACATTGCCCAGGCATGGTCTAAGCCCCTCACCTCGTCCCTGTGCTTTGGGGAGCCGGAGGGACAGCCGAGGCACACGGCCCTGAGACCCCTTTGCAAAAAGCCGGCTTCCCACGGAAACAGTTTTCCTGAGGTGCAGACCCTATTCCAAGTGGTTGTGGCAAGGTAAAGCGAATGCCCTCCACTTCTCTGGAAGAAACCACAATGCCCAGCCATGTTCTAAGCCCTCCCATCCTCCCTGGGCTTCTGGCAGCAGCAGTGAAAAGAGAGGAGCAGAGCACTGGGACCCGTTTGACAAAAACCGACTTCCCACGGGAAAGTCTTTCTCCACGTGCAGACATGCTCCAAGGTGCCTGGGGCAAGGGGAAGGAAATGCCATACACTGACCTGGAAGAGACCACAGGGCCCAGGCACAGTCTGAACCCTTCCCTCAACCCGGCGGTTTTGCTAGCAGGAGTTCAACCCCAACGAACACAGCCCGGGGACCCCTGGGGCAAAAACGACTTCCGAAGAACAATAGGTTCTTGCTGTGCAACACCTATCCCAAGTGGGGGTAGCCAGCTCAACAAAATGCCACACACCCAGGTGTAAGAAACAACATTGCCCAGGCATTGTCTAAGCCCCTCACCTCGTCCCTGTGCTTTGGGGAGCCGGAGGGACAGCCGAGGAACACGGCCCTGAGACCCCTTTGCAAAAAGCCGGCTTCCCACGGAAACAGTTTTCCTGAGGTGCAGACCCTATTCCAAGTGGTTGTGGCAAGGTAAAGCAAATGCCCTCCACCTCTCTGGAAGAAACCACAATGCCCAGCCATGTTCTAAGCCCTCCCATCCTCCCTGGGCTTCTGGCAGCAGCAGTGAAAAGAGAGGAGCAGAGCACTGGGACCCGTTTGACAAAAACCGGCTTCCCACGGGAAAGTCTTTCTCCACGTGCAGACATGCTCCCAGGTGCCTGGGGCAAGGGGAAGGAAATGCCATACACTGACCTGGAAGAGACCACAGGGCCCAGGCACAGTCTGAACCCTTCCCTCAACCCGGCGGTTTTGCTAGCACGAATTCAACCCCAACGAACACAGCCCGGAGACCCCTGGGGCAAAAAAGGCTTCCGATGATCAATAGGTGCTTGCTGTGGAACACCTATCCCAAGTGGGGGAAGCCAGCTCAACAAAATGCCACACACCCAGGTGTAATAAACAACATTTCACAGGCTTGGTCTAAGCCCCTCACCTCGTCCCTGTGCTTTGGGGAGCCGGAGGGACAGCCGAAGCACACGGCCCTGAGACCCCTTTGCAAAAAGCCGGCTTCCCACGGAAACAGTTTTCCTGAGGTGCAGACCCTATTCCAAGTGGTTGTGGCAAGGTAAAGCAAATGCCCTCCACCTCTCTGGAAGAAACCACAATGCCCAGCCATGTTCTAAGCCCTCCCATCCTCCCTGGGCTTCTGGCAGCAGGAGTGAAAAGAGAGGAGCAGAGCACTGGGACCCGTTTGACAAAACCCGGCTTCCCACGGGAAAGTCTTTCTCCATGTGCAGACATGCTCCAAGGTGCCTGGGGCAAGGGGAAGGAAATGCCATACACTGACCTGGAAGAGACCACAGGGCCCATGTACAGTCTGAACCCTTCCCTCAACCCGGTGGTTTTGCTAGCAGGAGTTCAACCCCAACGAACACAGCCCGGAGACCCCTGGGGCAAAAACGGCTTCCGACGAACAATAGGTGCTTGCTGTGGAACACCTATCCCAAGTGGGGGTAGCCAGCTCAACAAAATGCCACACACCCAGGTGTAAGAAACAACATTGCCCAGGCATGGTCTAAGCCCCTCACCTCGTCCCTGTGCTTTGGGGAGCCGGAGGGACAGCCGAGGCACACGGCCCTGAGACCCCTTTGCAAAAAGCCGGCTTCCCACGGAGACAGTTTTCCTGAGGTGCAGACCCTATCCCAAGTGGTTGTGGCAAGGTAAAGCAAATGCCCTCCACTTCTCTGGAAGAAACCACAGTGCCCAGCCATGTTCTAAGCCCTGCCATCCTCCCTGGGCTTCTGGCAGCAGGAGTGAAAAGAGAGGAGCAGAGCACTGGGACCCGTTTGACAAAACCCGGCTTCCCACGGGAAAGTCTTTCGCGGCGTACAGACATGCTCCCAGGTGCCTGGGGCAAGGGGAAGGAAATGCCATACACTGACCTGGAAGAGACCACAGGGCCCAGGCACAGTCTGAACCCTTCCCTCAACCCGGCGGTTTTGCTAGCAGGAGTTCAACCCCAACGAACACAGCCCGGAGACCCCTGAGGCAAAAACGGCTTCCGACGAACAATAGGCGCTTGCTGTGGAAAACCAATCCCAAGTGGGGGTAGCCAGCTCAACAAAATGCCACACACCCAGGTGTAAGAAACAACATTGCCCAGGCATGGTCTAAGCCCCTCACCTCGTCCCTGTGCTTTGGGGAGCCGGAGGGACAGCCGAGGCACACGGCCCTGAGACCCCTTTGCAAAAAGCCAGCTTCCCACGGAGACAGTTTTCCTGAGGTGCAGACCCTATCCCAAGTGGTTATGGCAAGGTAAAGCAAATGCCCTCCACTTCTCTGGAAGAAACCACAGTGCCCAGCCATGTTCTAAGCCCTGCCATCCTCCCTGGGCTTCTGGCAGCAGGAGTGAAAAGAGAGGAGCAGAGCACTGGGACCCGTTTGACAAAAACCGGCTTCCCACGGGAAAGTCTTTCTCCACGGGCAGACATGCTCCCAGTTGCCTGGGGCAAGGGGAAGGAAATGCCATACACTGACCTGGAAGAGACCACAGGGCCCAGGCACAGTCTGAACCCTTCCCTCAACCCGGCGGTTTTGCTAGCAGGAGTTCAACCCCAACGAACACAGCCCGGAGACCCCTGAGGCAAAAACGGCTTCCGACGAACAATAGGCGCTTGCTGTGGAAAACCAATCCCAAGTGGGGGTAGCCAGCTCAACAAAATGCCACACACCCAGGTGTAAGAAACAACATTGCCCAGGCATGGTCTAAGCCCCTCACCTCGTCCCTGTGCTTTGGGGAGCCGGAGGGACAGCCGAGGCACACGGCCCTGAGACCCCTTTGCAAAAAGCCGGCTTCCCACGGAAACAGTTTTCCTGAGGTGCAGACCCTATTCCAAGTGGTTGTGGCAAGGTAAAGCGAATGCCCTCCACTTCTCTGGAAGAAACCACAATGCCCAGCCATGTTCTAAGCCCTCCCATCCTCCCTGGGCTTCTGGCAGCAGCAGTGAAAAGAGAGGAGCAGAGCACTGGGACCCGTTTGACAAAAACCGACTTCCCACGGGAAAGTCTTTCTCCACGTGCAGACATGCTCCAAGGTGCCTGGGGCAAGGGGAAGGAAATGCCATACACTGACATGGAAGAGACCACGGGGCCCAGGCACAGTCTGAACCCTTCCCTCAACCCGGCGGTTTTGCTAGCAGGAGTTCAACCCCAACGAACACAGCCCGGGGACCCCTGGGGCAAAAACGACTTCCGACGAACAATAGGTTCTTGCTGTGGAACACCTATCCCAAGTGGGGGTAGCCAGCTCAACAAAATGCCACACACCCAGGTGTAAGAAACAACATTGCCCAGGCATGGTCTAAGCCCCTCACCTCGTCCCTGCGCTTTGGGGAGCCGGAGGGACTGCCGAGGCACACGGCCCTGAGACCCCTTTGCAAAAAGCCAGCTTCCCACGGAGACAGTTTTCCTGAGGTGCAGACCCTATCCCAAGTGGTTGTGGCAAGGTAAAGCAAATGCCCTCCACTTCTCTGGAAGAAACCACAGTGCCCAGCCATGTTCTAAGTCCTGCCATCCTCCCTGGGCTTCTGGCAGCAGGAGTGAAAGGAGAGGAGCAGAGCACTGGGACTCGTTTGACAAAAACTGGCTTCCCACGGGAAAGTCTTTCTCCACGTGCAGACATGCTCCCAGGTGCCTGGGGCAAGGGGAAGGAAATGCCATACACTGACCTGGAAGAGACCACAGGGCCCAGGCACTGTCTGAACCCTTCCCTCAACCCGGCGGTTTTGCTAGCACGAGTTCAACCCCAACGAACACAGCCCGGAGACCCCTGGGGGAAAAAAGGCTTCGGATGATCAATAGGTGCTTGCTGTGGAACACCTATCCCAAGTGGGGGAAGCCAGCTCAACAAAATGCCACACACCCAGGTGTAAGAAACAACATTGCACAGGCTTGGTCTAAGCCCCTCACCTCGTCCCTGTGCTTTCGGGAGCCGGAGGGACAGCCGAGGCCCACGGCCCTGAGACCCCTTTGCAAAAAGCCGGCTTCCCACGGAGACCGTTTTCCTGAGGTGCAGACCCTATTCCAAGTGGTTGTGGCAAGGTAAAGCAAATGCCCTCCACTTCTCTGGAAGAAACCACAGTGCCCAGCCATGTTCTAAGCCCTCCCATCCTCCCTGGGCTTCTGGCAGCAGGAGTGAAAAGAGAGGAGCAGAGCACTGGGACCCGTTTGACAAAACCCGGCTTCCCACGGGAAAGTCTTTCGCCGCGTGCAGACATGCTCCCAGGTGCCTGGGGCAAGGGGAAGGAAATGCCATACACTGACCTGGAAGAGACCACAGGGCCCAGGCACAGTCTGAACCCTTCCCTCAACCCAGCGGTTTTGCTAGCAGGAGTTCAAACCCAACGAACACAGCCCGGAGACCCCTGAGGCAAAAAAGGCTTCGGACGAACAATAGGTGCTTGCTGTGGAAAACCAATCCCAAGTGGGGGTAGCCAGCTCAACAAAATGCCACACACCCAGGTGTAAGAAACAACATTGCCCAGGCATGGTCTAAGCCCCTCACCTCGTCCCTGCGCTTTGGGGAGCCGGAGGGACTGCCGAAGCACACGGCCCTGAGACCCCTTTGCAAAAAGCCAGCTTCCCACGGAGACCGTTTTCCTGAGGTGCAGACTCTATCCCAAGTGGTTGTGGCAAGGTAAAGCAAATGCCCTCCACTTCTCTGGAAGAAACCACAGTGCCCAGCCATGTTCTAAGTCCTGCCATCCTCCCTGGGCTTCTGGCAGAAGGAGTGAAAAGAGAGGAGCAGAGCACTGGGACCCGTTTGACAAAAACCGGCTTCCCACGGGAAAGTCTTTCTCCACGGGCAGACATGCTCCCAGGTGCCTGGGGCAAGGGGAAGGAAATGCCATACACTGACCTGGAAGAGACCACAGGGCCCAGGCACAGTCTGAACCCTTCCCTCAACCCGGCGGTTTTGCTAGCAGGAGTTCAACCCCAACGAACACAGCCCGGAGACCCCTGAGGCAAAAACGGCTTCCGACGAACAATAGGCGCTTCCTGTGGAAAACCAATCCCAAGTGGGGGTAGCCAGCTCAACAAAATGCCACACACCCAGGTGTAAGAAACAACATTGCCCAGGCATGGTCTAAGCCCCTCACCTCGTCCCTGTGCTTTGGGGAGCCGGAGGGACAGCCGAGGCACACGGCCCTGAGACCCCTTTGCAAAAAGCCGGCTTCCCACGGAAACAGTTTTCCTGAGGTGCAGACCCTATTCCAAGTGGTTGTGGCAAGGTAAAGCGAATGCCCTCCACTTCTCTGGAAGAAACCACAATGCCCAGCCATGTTCTAAGCCCTCCCATCCTCCCTGGGCTTCTGGCAGCAGCAGTGAAAAGAGAGGAGCAGAGCACTGGGACCCGTTTGACAAAAACCGACTTCCCACGGGAAAGTCTTTCTCCACGTGCAGACATGCTCCAAGGTGCCTGGGGCAAGGGGAAGGAAATGCCATACACTGACCTGGAAGAGACCACAGGGCCCAGGCACAGTCTGAACCCTTCCCTCAACCCGGCGGTTTTGCTAGCAGGAGTTCAACCCCAACGAACACAGCCCGGGGACCCCTGGGGCAAAAACGACTTCCGAAGAACAATAGGTTCTTGCTGTGCAACACCTATCCCAAGTGGGGGTAGCCAGCTCAACAAAATGCCACACACCCAGGTGTAAGAAACAACATTGCCCAGGCATTGTCTAAGCCCCTCACCTCGTCCCTGTGCTTTGGGGAGCCGGAGGGACAGCCGAGGAACACGGCCCTGAGACCCCTTTGCAAAAAGCCGGCTTCCCACGGAAACAGTTTTCCTGAGGTGCAGACCCTATTCCAAGTGGTTGTGGCAAGGTAAAGCAAATGCCCTCCACCTCTCTGGAAGAAACCACAATGCCCAGCCATGTTCTAAGCCCTCCCATCCTCCCTGGGCTTCTGGCAGCAGCAGTGAAAAGAGAGGAGCAGAGCACTGGGACCCGTTTGACAAAACCCGGCTTCCCACGGGAAAGTCTTTCGCGGCGTACAGACATGCTCCCAGGTGCCTGGGGCAAGGGGAAGGAAATGCCATACACTGACCTGGAAGAGACCACAGGGCCCAGGCACAGTCTGAACCCTTCCCTCAACCCGGCGGTTTTGCTAGCAGGAGTTCAACCCCAACGAACACAGCCCGGAGACCCCTGAGGCAAAAACGGCTTCGGACGAACAATAGGTGCTTGCTGTGGAAAACCAATCCCAAGTGGGGGTAGCCAGCTCAACAAAATGCCACACACCCAGGTGTAAGAAACAACATTGCACAGGCTTGGTCTAAGCCCCTCACCTCGTCCCTGTGCTTTGGGGAGCCGGAGGGACAGCCGAGGCACACGGCCCTGAGACCCCTTTGCAAAAAGCCGGCTTCCCACGGAAACAGTTTTCCTGAGGTGCAGACCCTATTCCAAGTGGTTGTGGCAAGGTAAAGCGAATGCCCTCCACTTCTCTGGAAGAAACCACAATGCCCAGCCATGTTCTAAGCCCTCCCATCCTCCCTGGGCTTCTGGCAGCAGCAGTGAAAAGAGAGGAGCAGAGCACTGGGACCCGTTTGACAAAAACCGACTTCCCACGGGAAAGTCTTTCTCCACGTGCAGACATGCTCCAAGTTGCCTGGGGCAAGGGGAAGGAAATGCCATACACTGACATGGAAGAGACCACGGGGCCCAGGCACAGTCTGAACCCTTCCCTCAACCCGGCGGTTTTGCTAGCAGGAGTTCAACCCCAACGAACACAGCCCGGAGACCCCTGAGGCAAAAACGGCTTCCGACGAACAATAGGTGCTTGCTGTGGAACACCTATCCCAAGTGGGGGTAGCCAGCTCAACAAAATGCCACACACCCAGGTGTAAGAAACAACATTGCCCAGGCATGGTCTAAGCCCCTCACCTCGTCCCTGTGCTTTGGGGAGCCGGAGGGACACCCGAGGCACACGGCCCTGAGACCCCTTTGCAAAAAGCTGGCTTCCCACGGAGACAGTTTTCCTGAGGTGCAGACCCTATTCCAAGTGGTTGTGACAAGGTAAAGCAAATGCCCTCCACTTCTCTGGAAGAAACCACAGTGCCCAGCCATGTTCTAAGCCCTCCCATCCTCCCTGGGCTTCTGGCAGCAGCAGTGAAAAGAGAGGAGCAGAGCACTGGGACCCGTTTGACAAAAGCCGGCTTCCCACGGGAAAGTCTTCTCCACGTGCAGACATGCTCCCAGGTGCCTGGGGCAAGGGGAAGGAAATGCCATACACTGACCTGGAAGAGACCACAGGGCCCAAGCACAGTCTGAACCCTTCCCTCAATCCGGCGGTTTTGCTAGCAGGAGTTCAACCCCAACGAACACAGCCCGGAGACCCCTGGGGCAAAAAAGGCTTCCGACGATCAATAGGTGCTTGCTGTGGAACACCTATCCCAAGGGGGGGAAGCCAGCTCAACAAAATGCCACACACCCAGGTGTAAGAAACAACATTGCACAGGCTTGGTCTAAGCCCCTCACCTCGTCCCTGTGCTTTGGGGAGCCGGAGGGACAGCCGAGGCACACGGCCCTGAGACCCCTTTGCAAAAAGCCGGCTTCCCACGGAAACAGTTTTCCTGAGGTGCAGACCCTATTCCAAGTGGTTGTGGCAAGGTAAAGCGAATGCCCTCCACTTCTCTGGAAGAAACCACAATGCCCAGCCATGTTCTAAGCCCTCCCATCCTCCCTGGGCTTCTGGCAGCAGGAGTGAAAAGAGAGGAGCAGAGCACTGGGACCCGTTGGACAAAACCCGGCTTCCCACGGGAAAGTCTTTCGCGGCGTACAGACATGCTCCCAGGTGCCTGGGGCAAGGGGAAGGAAATGCCATACACTGACCTGGAAGAGACCACAGGGCCCAGGCACAGTCTGAACCCTTCCCTCAACCCGGCGGGTTTGCTAGCAGGAGTTGAACCCCAACGAACACAGCCCGGAGACCCCTGGGGCAAAAACGGCTTCCGACGAACAATAGGTGCTTGCTGTGGAACACCTATCCCAAGTGGGGGTAGCCAGCTCAACAAAATGCCACACACCCAGGTGTAAGAAACAACATTGCCCAGGCATGGTCTAAGCCCCTCACCTCGTCCCTGTGCTTTGGGGAGCCGGAGGGACAGCCGAGGCACACGGCCCTGAGACCCCTTTGCAAAAAGCTGGCTTCCCACGGAGACAGTTTTCCTGAGGTGCAGACCCTATCCCACGTGGTTGTGGCAAGGTAAAGCAAATGCCCTCCACTTCTCTGGAAGAAACAACAGTGCCCAGCCATGTTCTAAGCCCTGCCATCCTCCCTGGACTTCTGGCAGCAGGAGTGAAAAGAGAGGAGCAGAGCACTGGGACCCAATTGACAAAACCCGGCTTCCCACGGGAAAGTCTTTCGCGGCGTACAGACATGCTCCCAGGTGCCTGGGGCAAGGGGAAGGAAATGCCATACACTGACCTGGAAGAGACCACAGGGCCCAGGCACAGTCTGAACCCTTCCCTCAACCCGGCGGTTTTGCTAGCAGGAGTTCAACCCCAACGAACACAGCCCGGAGACCCCTGAGGCAAAAACGGCTTCGGACGAACAATAGGTGCTTGCTGTGGAAAACCAATCCCAAGTGGGGGTAGCCAGCTCAACAAAATGCCACACACCCAGGTGTAAGAAACAACATTGCACAGGCATGGTCTAAGCCCCTCACCTCGTCCCTGTGCTTTGGGGAGCCGGAGGGACAGCCGAGGCACACGGCCCTGAGACCCCTTTGCAAAAAGCCGGCTTCCCACGGAAACAGTTTTCCTGAGGTGCAGACCCTATTCCAAGTGGTTGTGGCAAGGTAAAGCAAATGCCCTCCACTTCTCTGGAAGAAACCACAGTGCCCAGCCATGTTCTAAGCCCTCCCATCCTCCCTGGGCTTCTGACAGCAGGAGTGAAAAGAGAGAAGCAGAGCACTGGGACCCGTTTGACAAAACCCGGCTTTCCACGGGAAAGTCTTTCTCCGCATGCAGACATGCTCCCAGGTGCCGGTGGCAAGGGGAAGGAAATGCCATACACTGACCTGGAAGAGACCACAGGGCCCAGGCACAGTCTGAACACTTCCCTCAACCCGGCGGTTTTGCTAGCAGGAGTTCAACCCCAACGAACACAGCCCGGAGACCCCTGGGGCAAAAACGGCTTCCAACGAACAATAGGTGCTTGCTGTGGAACACCTATCCCAAGTGGGGGTAGCCAGCTCAAGAAAATGCCACACACCCAGGTGTAAGAAACAACTTTGCCCAGGCTTGGTCTAAGCCCCTCACCTCGTCCCTGTGCTTTGGGGAGCCGGAGGGACAGCCGAGGCCAACGACCTTGAGGCCCCCTTTGCAAAAAGCCGGCTTCCCACGGAAACAGGTTTCCTGAGGTGCAGACCCTATCCCAAGTGGTTGTGGCAAGGTAATGCAAATGCCCTCCACATCTCTGGAAGAAACCACAGTGCCCAGCCATGTTCTAAGCCCTCCCATCCTCCCTGGGCTTCTGGCAGCAGGAGTGAAAAGAGAGGAGCAGAGCACTGGGACCCGTTTGACAAAACCCGGCTTCCCACGGGACAGTCTTTCTCCGCGTGCAGACATGCTCCCAGGTGCCTGGGGCAAGGGGAAGGAAATGCCATACACTGACCTGGAAGAGACCACAGGGCCCAGGCACAGTCTGAACCCTTCCCTCAAGCCGGCGGTTTTGCTAGCAGGAGTTCAACCCCAACGAACACAGCCCGGAGACCCCTGGGGCAAAAACGGCTTCCAACGAACAATAGGTGCTTGCTGTGGAACACCTATCCCAAGTGGGGGTAGCCAGCTCAACAAAATGCCACACACCCAGGTGTAAGAAACAACATTGCCCAAGCATGGTCTAAGCCCCTCACCTCGTCCCTGTGCTTTGGGGAGCCGGAGGGACCGCCGAGGCCCACGGCCCTGAGACCCCTTTGCAAAAAGCCGGCTTCCCACGGAGACAGTTTTCCTGAGGTGCAGACCCTATCCCAAGTGGTTGTGGCAAGGTAAAGCAAATGCCCTCCACTTCTCTGGAAGAAACCACAGTGCCCAGCCATGTTCTAAGCCCTCCCATCCTCCCTGGGCTTCTGGCAGCAGGAGTGAAAAGAGAGGAGCAGAGCACTGGGACCCGTTTGACAAAACCCGGCTTCCCACGGGAAAGTCTTTCTCCGCGTGCAGACATGCTCCCAGGTGCCTGGGGCAAGGGGAAGGAAATGCCATACACTGACCTGGAAGAGACCACAGGGCCCAGGCACTGTCTGAACCCTTCCCTCAACCCGGCGGTTTTGCTAGCAGGAGTTCAACCCCAACGAACACAGCCCGGAGACCCCTGAGGCAAAAACGGCTTCCGACGAACAATAGGCGCTTGCTGTGGAAAACCAATCCCAAGTGGGGGTAGCCAGCTCAACAAAATGCCACACACCCAGGTGTAAGAAACAACATTGCCCAGGCATGGTCTAAGCCCCTCACCTCGTCCCTGTGCTTTGGGGAGCCGGAGGGACACCCGAGCCCCACGGCCCTGAGACCCCTTTGCAAAAAGCCGGCTTCCCACGGAGACAGTTTTCCTGAGGTGCAGTACCTATCCAAAGTGGTTGTGGCAAGGTAAAGCAAATGCCCTCCACTTCTCTGGAAGAAACCACAGTGCCCAGCCATGTTCTAAGCCCTCCTATCCTCCCTGGGCTTCTGACAGCAGGAGTGAAAAGAGAGGAGCAGAGCACTGGGACCCGTTTGACCAAAACCGGCTTCCCACGGGAAAGTCTTTCTCCACGTGCAGACATGCTCCCAGGTGCCTGTGGCAAGGGGAAGGAAGTGCCATACACTGACCTGGAAGAGACCACAGGGCCCAGGCACTGTCTGAACCCTTCCCTCAAGCCGGCGGTTTTGCTAGCAGGAGTTCAACCCCAACGAACACAGCCCGGAGACCCCTGAGGCAAAAACGGCTTCCGACGAACAATAGGCGCTTGCTGTGGAAAATCAATCCCAAGTGGGATAGCCAGCTCAACAAAATGCCACACACCCAGGTGTAAGAAACAACATTGCCCAGTCATGGTCTAAGCCCCTCACCGCGTCCCTGTGCTTTGGGGAGCCGGAGGGACACCCGAGGCCCACGGCCCTGAGACCCCTTTGCAAAAAGCCGGCTTCCCACGGAGACTGTTTTCCTGAGGTGCAGACCCTATCCCAAGTAGTTGTGGCAAGGTAAAGCAAATGCCCTCCACTTCTCCGGAAGAAACCACAGTGCACAGCCATGTTCTAAGCCCTCCCATCCTCCCTGGGCTTCTGGAAGCAGGAGTGAAAAGAGAGGAGCAGAGCACTGGGACCCGTTTGACAAAACCCGGCTTCCCACGGGCAAGTCTTTCTCCGCGTGCAGACATGCTCCCAGGTGCCTGGGGCAAGGGGAAGGAAATGCCATACACTGACCTGGAAGAGACCACAGGGCCCAGGCACTGTCTGAACCCTTCCCTCAACCCGGCGGTTTTGCTAGCAGGAGTTCAACCCCAACGAACACAGCCCGGAGACCCCTGGGGCAAAAACGGCTTCCAACGAACAATAGGTGCTTGCTGTGGAACACCTATCCCAAGTGGGGGTAGCCAGCTCAACAAAATGCCACACACCCAGGTGTAAGAAACAACATTGCCCAGGCATGGTCTAAGCCCCTCACCTCGTCCCTGTGCTTTGGGGAGCCGGAGGGACACCCGAGCCCCACGGCCCTGAGACCCCTTTGCAAAAAGCCGGCTTCCCACGGAGACAGTTTTCCTGAGGTGCAGTCCCTATCCCAAGTGGTTGTGGCAAGGTAAAGCAAATGCCCTCCACTTCTCTGGAAGAAACCACAGTGCCCAGCCATGTTCTAAGCCCTCCCATCCTCCCTGGGCTTCTGACAGCAGGAGTGAAAAGAGAGGAGCAGAGCACTGGGACCCGTTTGACAAAACCCGGCTTCCCACGGGAAAGTCTTTCTCCGCGTGCAGACATGCTCCCAGGTGCCTGGGGCAAGGGGAAGGAAATGCCATACACTGACCTGGAAGAGACCACAGGGCCCAGGCACAGTCTGAACCCTTCCCTCAACCCGGCGGTTTTGCTAGCAGGAGTTCAACCCCAACGAACACAGCCCGGAGACCCCTGAGGCAAAAACGGCTTCCGACGAACAATAGGCGCTTGCTGTGGAAAACCAATCCCAAGTGGGGGTAGCCAGCTCAACAAAATGCCACACACCCAGGTGTAAGAAACAACATTGCCCAGGCATGGTCTAAGCCCCTCACCTCGTCCCTGTGCTTTGGGGAGCCGGAGGGACACCCGAGCCCCACGGCCCTGAGACCCCTTTGCAAAAAGCCGGCTTCCCACGGAGACAGTTTTCCTGAGGTGCAGTACCTATCCAAAGTGGTTGTGGCAAGGTAAAGCAAATGCCCTCCACTTCTCTGGAAGAAACCACAGTGCCCAGCCATGTTCTAAGCCCTCCTATCCTCCCTGGGCTTCTGACAGCAGGAGTGAAAAGAGAGGAGCAGAGCACTGGGACCCGTTTGACCAAAACCGGCTTCCCACGGGAAAGTCTTTCTCCACGTGCAGACATGCTCCCAGGTGCCTGTGGCAAGGGGAAGGAAGTGCCATACACTGACCTGGAAGAGACCACAGGGCCCAGGCACTGTCTGAACCCTTCCCTCAAGCCGGCGGTTTTGCTAGCAGGAGTTCAACCCCAACGAACACAGCCCGGAGACCCCTGAGGCAAAAACGGCTTCCGACGAACAATAGGCGCTTGCTGTGGAAAATCAATCCCAAGTGGGATAGCCAGCTCAACAAAATGCCACACACCCAGGTGTAAGAAACAACATTGCCCAGTCATGGTCTAAGCCCCTCACCGCGTCCCTGTGCTTTGGGGAGCCGGAGGGACACCCGAGGCCCACGGCCCTGAGACCCCTTTGCAAAAAGCCGGCTTCCCACGGAGACTGTTTTCCTGAGGTGCAGACCCTATCCCAAGTAGTTGTGGCAAGGTAAAGCAAATGCCCTCCACTTCTCCGGAAGAAACCACAGTGCACAGCCATGTTCTAAGCCCTCCCATCCTCCCTGGGCTTCTGGAAGCAGGAGTGAAAAGAGAGGAGCAGAGCACTGGGACCCGTTTGACAAAACCCGGCTTCCCACGGGCAAGTCTTTCTCCGCGTGCAGACATGCTCCCAGGTGCCTGGGGCAAGGGGAAGGAAATGCCATACACTGACCTGGAAGAGACCACAGGGCCCAGGCACTGTCTGAACCCTTCCCTCAACCCGGCGGTTTTGCTAGCAGGAGTTCAACCCCAACGAACACAGCCCGGAGACCCCTGGGGCAAAAACGGCTTCCAACGAACAATAGGTGCTTGCTGTGGAACACCTATCCCAAGTGGGGGTAGCCAGCTCAACAAAATGCCACACACCCAGGTGTAAGAAACAACATTGCCCAGGCATGGTCTAAGCCCCTCACCTCGTCCCTGTGCTTTGGGGAGCCGGAGGGACACCCGAGCCCCACGGCCCTGAGACCCCTTTGCAAAAAGCCGGCTTCCCACGGAGACAGTTTTCCTGAGGTGCAGTCCCTATCCCAAGTGGTTGTGGCAAGGTAAAGCAAATGCCCTCCACTTCTCTGGAAGAAACCACAGTGCCCAGCCATGTTCTAAGCCCTCCCATCCTCCCTGGGCTTCTGACAGCAGGAGTGAAAAGAGAGGAGCAGAGCACTGGGACCCGTTTGACAAAACCCGGCTTCCCACGGGAAAGTCTTTCTCCGCGTGCAGACATGCTCCCAGGTGCCTGGGGCAAGGGGAAGGAAATGCCATACACTGACCTGGAAGAGACCACAGGGCCCAGGCACAGTCTGAACCCTTCCCTCAACCCGGCGGTTTTGCTAGCAGGAGTTCAACCCCAACGAACACAGCCCGGAGACCCCTGAGGCAAAAACGGCTTCCGACGAACAATAGGCGCTTCCTGTGGAAAACCAATCCCAAGTGGGGGTAGCCAGCTCAACAAAATGCCACACACCCAGGTGTAAGAAACAACATTGCCCAGGCATGGTCTAAGCCCCTCACCTCGTCCCTGTGCTTTGGGGAGCCGGAGGGACACCCGAGCCCCACGGCCCTGAGACCCCTTTGCAAAAAGCCGGCTTCCCACGGAGACAGTTTTCCTGAGGTGCAGTACCTATCCAAAGTGGTTGTGGCAAGGTAAAGCAAATGCCCTCCACTTCTCTGGAAGAAACCACAGTGCCCAGCCATGTTCTAAGCCCTCCTATCCTCCCTGGGCTTCTGACAGCAGGAGTGAAAAGAGAGGAGCAGAGCACTGGGACCCGTTTGACCAAAACCGGCTTCCCACGGGAAAGTCTTTCTCCACGTGCAGACATGCTCCCAGGTGCCTGTGGCAAGGGGAAGGAAGTGCCATACACTGACCTGGAAGAGACCACAGGGCCCAGGCACTGTCTGAACCCTTCCCTCAAGCCGGCGGTTTTGCTAGCAGGAGTTCAACCCCAACGAACACAGCCCGGAGACCCCTGAGGCAAAAACGGCTTCCGACGAACAATAGGCGCTTGCTGTGGAAAATCAATCCCAAGTGGGATAGCCAGCTTAACAAAATGCCACACACCCAGGTGTAAGAAACAACATTGCCCAGTCATGGTCTAAGCCCCTCACCGCGTCCCTGTGCTTTGGGGAGCCGGAGGGACACCCGAGGCCCACGGCCCTGAGACCCCTTTGCAAAAAGCCGGCTTCCCACGGAGACTGTTTTCCTGAGGTGCAGACCCTATCCCAAGTAGTTGTGGCAAGGTAAAGCAAATGCCCTCCACTTCTCCGGAAGAAACCACAGTGCACAGCCATGTTCTAAGCCCTCCCATCCTCCCTGGGCTTCTGGAAGCAGGAGTGAAAAGAGAGGAGCAGAGCACTGGGACCCGTTTGACAAAACCCGGCTTCCCACGGGCAAGTCTTTCTCCGCGTGCAGACATGCTCCCAGGTGCCTGGGGCAAGGGGAAGGAAATGCCATACACTGACCTGGAAGAGACCACAGGGCCCAGGCACTGTCTGAACCCTTCCCTCAACCCGGCGGTTTTGCTAGCAGGAGTTCAACCCCAACGAACACAGCCCGGAGACCCCTGGGGCAAAAACGGCTTCCAACGAACAATAGGTGCTTGCTGTGGAACACCTATCCCAAGTGGGGGTAGCCAGCTCAACAAAATGCCACACACCCAGGTGTAAGAAACAACATTGCCCAGGCATGGTCTAAGCCCCTCACCTCGTCCCTGTGCTTTGGGGAGCCGGAGGGACACCCGAGCCCCACGGCCCTGAGACCCCTTTGCAAAAAGCCGGCTTCCCACGGAGACAGTTTTCCTGAGGTGCAGTCCCTATCCCAAGTGGTTGTGGCAAGGTAAAGCAAATGCCCTCCACTTCTCTGGAAGAAACCACAGTGCCCAGCCATGTTCTAAGCCCTCCCATCCTCCCTGGGCTTCTGACAGCAGGAGTGAAAAGAGAGGAGCAGAGCACTGGGACCCGTTTGACAAAACCCGGCTTCCCACGGGAAAGTCTTTCTCCGCGTGCAGACATGCTCCCAGGTGCCTGGGGCAAGGGGAAGGAAATGCCATACACTGACCTGGAAGAGACCACAGGGCCCAGGCACAGTCTGAACCCTTCCCTCAACCCGGCGGTTTTGCTAGCAGGAGTTCAACCCCAACGAACACAGCCCGGAGACCCCTGAGGCAAAAACGGCTTCCGACGAACAATAGGCGCTTGCTGTGGAAAACCAATCCCAAGTGGGGGTAGCCAGCTCAACAAAATGCCACACACCCAGGTGTAAGAAACAACATTGCCCAGGCATGGTCTAAGCCCCTCACCTCGTCCCTGTGCTTTGGGGAGCCGGAGGGACACCCGAGCCCCACGGCCCTGAGACCCCTTTGCAAAAAGCCGGCTTCCCACGGAGACAGTTTTCCTGAGGTGCAGTCCCTATCCCAAGTGGTTGTGGCAAGGTAAAGCAAATGCCCTCCACTTCTCTGGAAGAAACCACAGTGCCCAGCCATGTTCTAAGCCCTCCTATCCTCCCTGGGCTTCTGACAGCAGGAGTGAAAAGAGAGGAGCAGAGCACTGGGACCCGTTTGACCAAAACCGGCTTCCCACGGGAAAGTCTTTCTCCACGTGCAGACATGCTCCCAGGTGCCTGTGGCAAGGGGAAGGAAATGCCATACACTGACCTGGAAGAGACCACAGGGCCCAGGCACTGTCTGAACCCTTCCCTCAAGCCGGCGGTTTTGCTAGCAGGAGTTCAACCCCAACGAACACAGCCCGGAGACCCCTGAGGCAAAAACGGCTTCCGACGAACAATAGGCGCTTGCTGTGGAAAATCAATCCCAAGTGGGATAGCCAGCTCAACAAAATGCCACACACCCAGGTGTAAGAAACAACATTGCCCAGTCATGGTCTAAGCCCCTCACCGCGTCCCTGTGCTTTGGGGAGCCGGAGGGACACCCGAGGCCCACGGCCCTGAGACCCCCTTTGCAAAAAGCCGGCTTCCCACGGAGACTGTTTTCCTGAGGTGCAGACCCTATCCCAAGTAGTTGTGGCAAGGTAAAGCAAATGCCCTCCACTTCTCCGGAAGAAACCACAGTGCACAGCCATGTTCTAAGCCCTCCCATCCTCCCTGGGCTTCTGGAAGCAGGAGTGAAAAGAGAGGAGCAGAGCACTGGGACCCGTTTGACAAAACCCGGCTTCCCACGGGCAAGTCTTTCTCCGCGTGCAGACATGCTCCCAGGTGCCTGGGGCAAGGGGAAGGAAATGCCATACACTGACCTGGAAGAGACCACAGGGCCCAGGCACTGTCTGAACCCTTCCCTCAACCCGGCGGTTTTGCTAGCAGGAGTTCAACCCCAACGAACACAGCCCGGAGACCCCTGGGGCAAAAACGGCTTCCAACGAACAATAGGTGCTTGCTGTGGAACACCTATCCCAAGTGGGGGTAGCCAGCTCAACAAAATGCCACACACCCAGGTGTAAGAAACAACATTGCCCAGGCATGGTCTAAGCCCCTCACCTCGTCCCTGTGCTTTGGGGAGCCGGAGGGACACCCGAGCCCCACGGCCCTGAGACCCCTTTGCAAAAAGCCGGCTTCCCACGGAGACAGTTTTCCTGAGGTGCAGTCCCTATCCCAAGTGGTTGTGGCAAGGTAAAGCAAATGCCCTCCACTTCTCTGGAAGAAACCACAGTGCCCAGCCATGTTCTAAGCCCTCCCATCCTCCCTGGGCTTCTGACAGCAGGAGTGAAAAGAGAGGAGCAGAGCACTGGGACCCGTTTGACAAAACCCGGCTTCCCACGGGGAAGTCTTTCTCCGCGTGCAGACATGCTCCCAGGTGCCTGGGGCAAGGGGAAGGAAATGCCATACACTGACCTGGAAGAGACCACAGGGCCCAGGCACAGTCTGAACCCTTCCCTCAACCCGGCGGTTTTGCTAGCAGGAGTTCAACCCCAACGAACACAGCCCGGAGACCCCTGAGGCAAAAACGGCTTCCGACGAACAATAGGCGCTTGCTGTGGAAAACCAATCCCAAGTGGGGGTAGCCAGCTCAACAAAATGCCACACACCCAGGTGTAAGAAACAACATTGCCCAGGCATGGTCTAAGCCCCTCACCTCGTCCCTGTGCTTTGGGGAGCCGGAGGGACACCCGAGCCCCACGGCCCTGAGACCCCTTTGCAAAAAGCCGGCTTCCCACGGAGACAGTTTTCCTGAGGTGCAGTACCTATCCAAAGTGGTTGTGGCAAGGTAAAGCAAATGCCCTCCACTTCTCTGGAAGAAACCACAGTGCCCAGCCATGTTCTAAGCCCTCCTATCCTCCCTGGGCTTCTGACAGCAGGAGTGAAAAGAGAGGAGCAGAGCACTGGGACCCGTTTGACCAAAACCGGCTTCCCACGGGAAAGTCTTTCTCCACGTGCAGACATGCTCCCAGGTGCCTGTGGCAAGGGGAAGGAAATGCCATACACTGACCTGGAAGAGACCACAGGGCCCAGGCACTGTCTGAACCCTTCCCTCAAGCCGGCGGTTTTGCTAGCAGGAGTTCAACCCCAACGAACACAGCCCGGAGACCCCTGAGGCAAAAACGGCTTCCGACGAACAATAGGCGCTTGCTGTGGAAAATCAATCCCAAGTGGGATAGCCAGCTCAACAAAATGCCACACACCCAGGTGTAAGAAACAACATTGCCCAGTCATGGTCTAAGCCCCTCACCGCGTCCCTGTGCTTTGGGGAGCCGGAGGGACACCCGAGGCCCACGGCCCTGAGACCCCCTTTGCAAAAAGCCGGCTTCCCACGGAGACTGTTTTCCTGAGGTGCAGACCCTATCCCAAGTAGTTGTGGCAAGGTAAAGCAAATGCCCTCCACTTCTCCGGAAGAAACCACAGTGCACAGCCATGTTCTAAGCCCTCCCATCCTCCCTGGGCTTCTGGAAGCAGGAGTGAAAAGAGAGGAGCAGAGCACTGGGACCCGTTTGACAAAACCCGGCTTCCCACGGGCAAGTCTTTCTCCGCGTGCAGACATGCTCCCAGGTGCCTGGGGCAAGGGGAAGGAAATGCCATACACTGACCTGGAAGAGACCACAGGGCCCAGGCACTGTCTGAACCCTTCCCTCAACCCGGCGGTTTTGCTAGCAGGAGTTCAACCCCAACGAACACAGCCCGGAGACCCCTGGGGCAAAAACGGCTTCCAACGAACAATAGGTGCTTGCTGTGGAACACCTATCCCAAGTGGGGGTAGCCAGCTCAACAAAATGCCACACACCCAGGTGTAAGAAACAACATTGCCCAGGCATGGTCTAAGCCCCTCACCTCGTCCCTGTGCTTTGGGGAGCCGGAGGGACACCCGAGCCCCACGGCCCTGAGACCCCTTTGCAAAAAGCCGGCTTCCCACGGAGACAGTTTTCCTGAGGTGCAGTCCCTATCCCAAGTGGTTGTGGCAAGGTAAAGCAAATGCCCTCCACTTCTCTGGAAGAAACCACAGTGCCCAGCCATGTTCTAAGCCCTCCCATCCTCCCTGGGCTTCTGACAGCAGGAGTGAAAAGAGAGGAGCAGAGCACTGGGACCCGTTTGACAAAACCCGGCTTCCCACGGGAAAGTCTTTCTCCGCGTGCAGACATGCTCCCAGGTGCCTGGGGCAAGGGGAAGGAAATGCCATACACTGACCTGGAAGAGACCACAGGGCCCAGGCACAGTCTGAACCCTTCCCTCAACCCGGCGGTTTTGCTAGCAGGAGTTCAACCCCAACGAACACAGCCCGGAGACCCCTGAGGCAAAAACGGCTTCCGACGAACAATAGGCGCTTGCTGTGGAAAACCAATCCCAAGTGGGGGTAGCCAGCTCAACAAAATGCCACACACCCAGGTGTAAGAAACAACATTGCCCAGGCATGGTCTAAGCCCCTCACCTCGTCCCTGTGCTTTGGGGAGCCGGAGGGACACCCGAGCCCCACGGCCCTGAGACCCCTTTGCAAAAAGCCGGCTTCCCACGGAGACAGTTTTCCTGAGGTGCAGTACCTATCCAAAGTGGTTGTGGCAAGGTAAAGCAAATGCCCTCCACTTCTCTGGAAGAAACCACAGTGCCCAGCCATGTTCTAAGCCCTCCTATCCTCCCTGGGCTTCTGACAGCAGGAGTGAAAAGAGAGGAGCAGAGCACTGGGACCCGTTTGACCAAAACCGGCTTCCCACGGGAAAGTCTTTCTCCACGTGCAGACATGCTCCCAGGTGCCTGTGGCAAGGGGAAGGAAATGCCATACACTGACCTGGAAGAGACCACAGGGCCCAGGCACTGTCTGAACCCTTCCCTCAAGCCGGCGGTTTTGCTAGCAGGAGTTCAACCCCAACGAACACAGCCCGGAGACCCCTGAGGCAAAAACGGCTTCCGACGAACAATAGGCGCTTGCTGTGGAAAATCAATCCCAAGTGGGATAGCCAGCTCAACAAAATGCCACACACCCAGGTGTAAGAAACAACATTGCCCAGTCATGGTCTAAGCCCCTCACCGCGTCCCTGTGCTTTGGGGAGCCGGAGGGACACCCGAGGCCCACGGCCCTGAGACCCCTTTGCAAAAAGCCGGCTTCCCACGGAGACTGTTTTCCTGAGGTGCAGACCCTATCCCAAGTAGTTGTGGCAAGGTAAAGCAAATGCCCTCCACTTCTCCGGAAGAAACCACAGTGCACAGCCATGTTCTAAGCCCTCCCATCCTCCCTGGGCTTCTGGAAGCAGGAGTGAAAAGAGAGGAGCAGAGCACTGGGACCCGTTTGACAAAACCCGGCTTCCCACGGGCAAGTCTTTCTCCGCGTGCAGACATGCTCCCAGGTGCCTGGGGCAAGGGGAAGGAAATGCCATACACTGACCTGGAAGAGACCACAGGGCCCAGGCACTGTCTGAACCCTTCCCTCAACCCGGCGGTTTTGCTAGCAGGAGTTCAACCCCAACGAACACAGCCCGGAGACCCCTGGGGCAAAAACGGCTTCCAACGAACAATAGGTGCTTGCTGTGGAACACCTATCCCAAGTGGGGGTAGCCAGCTCAACAAAATGCCACACACCCAGGTGTAAGAAACAACATTGCCCAGGCATGGTCTAAGCCCCTCACCTCGTCCCTGTGCTTTGGGGAGCCGGAGGGACACCCGAGCCCCACGGCCCTGAGACCCCTTTGCAAAAAGCCGGCTTCCCACGGAGACAGTTTTCCTGAGGTGCAGTCCCTATCCCAAGTGGTTGTGGCAAGGTAAAGCAAATGCCCTCCACTTCTCTGGAAGAAACCACAGTGCCCAGCCATGTTCTAAGCCCTCCCATCCTCCCTGGGCTTCTGACAGCAGGAGTGAAAAGAGAGGAGCAGAGCACTGGGACCCGTTTGACAAAACCCGGCTTCCCACGGGAAAGTCTTTCTCCGCGTGCAGACATGCTCCCAGGTGCCTGGGGCAAGGGGAAGGAAATGCCATACACTGACCTGGAAGAGACCACAGGGCCCAGGCACAGTCTGAACCCTTCCCTCAACCCGGCGGTTTTGCTAGCAGGAGTTCAACCCCAACGAACACAGCCCGGAGACCCCTGAGGCAAAAACGGCTTCCGACGAACAATAGGCGCTTGCTGTGGAAAACCAATCCCAAGTGGGGGTAGCCAGCTCAACAAAATGCCACACACCCAGGTGTAAGAAACAACATTGCCCAGGCATGGTCTAAGCCCCTCACCTCGTCCCTGTGCTTTGGGGAGCCGGAGGGACACCCGAGCCCCACGGCCCTGAGACCCCTTTGCAAAAAGCCGGCTTCCCACGGAGACAGTTTTCCTGAGGTGCAGTACCTATCCAAAGTGGTTGTGGCAAGGTAAAGCAAATGCCCTCCACTTCTCTGGAAGAAACCACAGTGCCCAGCCATGTTCTAAGCCCTCCTATCCTCCCTGGGCTTCTGACAGCAGGAGTGAAAAGAGAGGAGCAGAGCACTGGGACCCGTTTGACCAAAACCGGCTTCCCACGGGAAAGTCTTTCTCCACGTGCAGACATGCTCCCAGGTGCCTGTGGCAAGGGGAAGGAAATGCCATACACTGACCTGGAAGAGACCACAGGGCCCAGGCACTGTCTGAACCCTTCCCTCAAGCCGGCGGTTTTGCTAGCAGGAGTTCAACCCCAACGAACACAGCCCGGAGACCCCTGAGGCAAAAACGGCTTCCGACGAACAATAGGCGCTTGCTGTGGAAAATCAATCCCAAGTGGGATAGCCAGCTCAACAAAATGCCACACACCCAGGTGTAAGAAACAACATTGCCCAGTCATGGTCTAAGCCCCTCACCGCGTCCCTGTGCTTTGGGGAGCCGGAGGGACACCCGAGGCCCACGGCTCTGAGACCCCTTTGCAAAAAGCCGGCTTCCCACGGAGACTGTTTTCCTGAGGTGCAGACCCTATCCCAAGTAGTTGTGGCAAGGTAAAGCAAATGCCCTCCACTTCTCCGGAAGAAACCACAGTGCACAGCCATGTTCTAAGCCCTCCCATCCTCCCTGGGCTTCTGGAAGCAGGAGTGAAAAGAGAGGAGCAGAGCACTGGGACCCGTTTGACAAAACCCGGCTTCCCACGGGCAAGTCTTTCTCCGCGTGCAGACATGCTCCCAGGTGCCTGGGGCAAGGGGAAGGAAATGCCATACACTGACCTGGAAGAGACCACAGGGCCCAGGCACTGTCTGAACCCTTCCCTCAACCCGGCGGTTTTGCTAGCAGGAGTTCAACCCCAACGAACACAGCCCGGAGACCCCTGGGGCAAAAACGGCTTCCAACGAACAATAGGTGCTTGCTGTGGAACACCTATCCCAAGTGGGGGTAGCCAGCTCAACAAAATGCCACACACCCAGGTGTAAGAAACAACATTGCCCAGGCATGGTCTAAGCCCCTCACCTCGTCCCTGTGCTTTGGGGAGCCGGAGGGACACCCGAGCCCCACGGCCCTGAGACCCCTTTGCAAAAAGCCGGCTTCCCACGGAGACAGTTTTCCTGAGGTGCAGTCCCTATCCCAAGTGGTTGTGGCAAGGTAAAGCAAATGCCCTCCACTTCTCTGGAAGAAACCACAGTGCCCAGCCATGTTCTAAGCCCTCCCATCCTCCCTGGGCTTCTGACAGCAGGAGTGAAAAGAGAGGAGCAGAGCACTGGGACCCGTTTGACAAAACCCGGCTTCCCACGGGAAAGTCTTTCTCCGCGTGCAGACATGCTCCCAGGTGCCTGGGGCAAGGGGAAGGAAATGCCATACACTGACCTGGAAGAGACCACAGGGCCCAGGCACAGTCTGAACCCTTCCCTCAACCCGGCGGTTTTGCTAGCAGGAGTTCAACCCCAACGAACACAGCCCGGAGACCCCTGAGGCAAAAACGGCTTCCGACGAACAATAGGCGCTTGCTGTGGAAAACCAATCCCAAGTGGGGGTAGCCAGCTCAACAAAATGCCACACACCCAGGTGTAAGAAACAACATTGCCCAGGCATGGTCTAAGCCCCTCACCTCGTCCCTGTGCTTTGGGGAGCCGGAGGGACACCCGAGCCCCACGGCCCTGAGACCCCTTTGCAAAAAGCCGGCTTCCCACGGAGACAGTTTTCCTGAGGTGCAGTACCTATCCAAAGTGGTTGTGGCAAGGTAAAGCAAATGCCCTCCACTTCTCTGGAAGAAACCACAGTGCCCAGCCATGTTCTAAGCCCTCCTATCCTCCCTGGGCTTCTGACAGCAGGAGTGAAAAGAGAGGAGCAGAGCACTGGGACCCGTTTGACCAAAACCGGCTTCCCACGGGAAAGTCTTTCTCCACGTGCAGACATGCTCCCAGGTGCCTGTGGCAAGGGGAAGGAAATGCCATACACTGACCTGGAAGAGACCACAGGGCCCAGGCACTGTCTGAACCCTTCCCTCAAGCCGGCGGTTTTGCTAGCAGGAGTTCAACCCCAACGAACACAGCCCGGAGACCCCTGAGGCAAAAACGGCTTCCGACGAACAATAGGCGCTTGCTGTGGAAAATCAATCCCAAGTGGGATAGCCAGCTCAACAAAATGCCACACACCCAGGTGTAAGAAACAACATTGCCCAGTCATGGTCTAAGCCCCTCACCGCGTCCCTGTGCTTTGGGGAGCCGGAGGGACACCCGAGGCCCACGGCCCTGAGACCCCTTTGCAAAAAGCCGGCTTCCCACGGAGACTGTTTTCCTGAGGTGCAGACCCTATCCCAAGTAGTTGTGGCAAGGTAAAGCAAATGCCCTCCACTTCTCCGGAAGAAACCACAGTGCACAGCCATGTTCTAAGCCCTCCCATCCTCCCTGGGCTTCTGGAAGCAGGAGTGAAAAGAGAGGAGCAGAGCACTGGGACCCGTTTGACAAAACCCGGCTTCCCACGGGCAAGTCTTTCTCCGCGTGCAGACATGCTCCCAGGTGCCTGGGGCAAGGGGAAGGAAATGCCATACACTGACCTGGAAGAGACCACAGGGCCCAGGCACTGTCTGAACCCTTCCCTCAACCCGGCGGTTTTGCTAGCAGGAGTTCAACCCCAACGAACACAGCCCGGAGACCCCTGGGGCAAAAACGGCTTCCAACGAACAATAGGTGCTTGCTGTGGAACACCTATCCCAAGTGGGGGTAGCCAGCTCAACAAAATGCCACACACCCAGGTGTAAGAAACAACATTGCCCAGGCATGGTCTAAGCCCCTCACCTCGTCCCTGTGCTTTGGGGAGCCGGAGGGACACCCGAGCCCCACGGCCCTGAGACCCCTTTGCAAAAAGCCGGCTTCCCACGGAGACAGTTTTCCTGAGGTGCAGTCCCTATCCCAAGTGGTTGTGGCAAGGTAAAGCAAATGCCCTCCACTTCTCTGGAAGAAACCACAGTGCCCAGCCATGTTCTAAGCCCTCCCATCCTCCCTGGGCTTCTGACAGCAGGAGTGAAAAGAGAGGAGCAGAGCACTGGGACCCGTTTGACAAAACCCGGCTTCCCACGGGAAAGTCTTTCTCCGCGTGCAGACATGCTCCCAGGTGCCTGGGGCAAGGGGAAGGAAATGCCATACACTGACCTGGAAGAGACCACAGGGCCCAGGCACAGTCTGAACCCTTCCCTCAACCCGGCGGTTTTGCTAGCAGGAGTTCAACCCCAACGAACACAGCCCGGAGACCCCTGAGGCAAAAACGGCTTCCGACGAACAATAGGCGCTTGCTGTGGAAAACCAATCCCAAGTGGGGGTAGCCAGCTCAACAAAATGCCACACACCCAGGTGTAAGAAACAACATTGCCCAGGCATGGTCTAAGCCCCTCACCTCGTCCCTGTGCTTTGGGGAGCCGGAGGGACACCCGAGCCCCACGGCCCTGAGACCCCTTTGCAAAAAGCCGGCTTCCCACGGAGACAGTTTTCCTGAGGTGCAGTACCTATCCAAAGTGGTTGTGGCAAGGTAAAGCAAATGCCCTCCACTTCTCTGGAAGAAACCACAGTGCCCAGCCATGTTCTAAGCCCTCCTATCCTCCCTGGGCTTCTGACAGCAGGAGTGAAAAGAGAGGAGCAGAGCACTGGGACCCGTTTGACCAAAACCGGCTTCCCACGGGAAAGTCTTTCTCCACGTGCAGACATGCTCCCAGGTGCCTGTGGCAAGGGGAAGGAAATGCCATACACTGACCTGGAAGAGACCACAGGGCCCAGGCACTGTCTGAACCCTTCCCTCAAGCCGGCGGTTTTGCTAGCAGGAGTTCAACCCCAACGAACACAGCCCGGAGACCCCTGAGGCAAAAACGGCTTCCGACGAACAATAGGCGCTTGCTGTGGAAAATCAATCCCAAGTGGGATAGCCAGCTCAACAAAATGCCACACACCCAGGTGTAAGAAACAACATTGCCCAGTCATGGTCTAAGCCCCTCACCGCGTCCCTGTGCTTTGGGGAGCCGGAGGGACACCCGAGGCCCACGGCCCTGAGACCCCTTTGCAAAAAGCCGGCTTCCCACGGAGACTGTTTTCCTGAGGTGCAGACCCTATCCCAAGTAGTTGTGGCAAGGTAAAGCAAATGCCCTCCACTTCTCCGGAAGAAACCACAGTGCACAGCCATGTTCTAAGCCCTCCCATCCTCCCTGGGCTTCTGGAAGCAGGAGTGAAAAGAGAGGAGCAGAGCACTGGGACCCGTTTGACAAAACCCGGCTTCCCACGGGCAAGTCTTTCTCCGCGTGCAGACATGCTCCCAGGTGCCTGGGGCAAGGGGAAGGAAATGCCATACACTGACCTGGAAGAGACCACAGGGCCCAGGCACTGTCTGAACCCTTCCCTCAACCCGGCGGTTTTGCTAGCAGGAGTTCAACCCCAACGAACACAGCCCGGAGACCCCTGGGGCAAAAACGGCTTCCAACGAACAATAGGTGCTTGCTGTGGAACACCTATCCCAAGTGGGGGTAGCCAGCTCAACAAAATGCCACACACCCAGGTGTAAGAAACAACATTGCCCAGGCATGGTCTAAGCCCCTCACCTCGTCCCTGTGCTTTGGGGAGCCGGAGGGACACCCGAGCCCCACGGCCCTGAGACCCCTTTGCAAAAAGCCGGCTTCCCACGGAGACAGTTTTCCTGAGGTGCAGTCCCTATCCCAAGTGGTTGTGGCAAGGTAAAGCAAATGCCCTCCACTTCTCTGGAAGAAACCACAGTGCCCAGCCATGTTCTAAGCCCTCCCATCCTCCCTGGGCTTCTGACAGCAGGAGTGAAAAGAGAGGAGCAGAGCACTGGGACCCGTTTGACAAAACCCGGCTTCCCACGGGAAAGTCTTTCTCCGCGTGCAGACATGCTCCCAGGTGCCTGGGGCAAGGGGAAGGAAATGCCATACACTGACCTGGAAGAGACCACAGGGCCCAGGCACAGTCTGAACCCTTCCCTCAACCCGGCGGTTTTGCTAGCAGGAGTTCAACCCCAACGAACACAGCCCGGAGACCCCTGAGGCAAAAACGGCTTCCGACGAACAATAGGCGCTTGCTGTGGAAAACCAATCCCAAGTGGGGGTAGCCAGCTCAACAAAATGCCACACACCCAGGTGTAAGAAACAACATTGCCCAGGCATGGTCTAAGCCCCTCACCTCGTCCCTGTGCTTTGGGGAGCCGGAGGGACACCCGAGCCCCACGGCCCTGAGACCCCTTTGCAAAAAGCCGGCTTCCCACGGAGACAGTTTTCCTGAGGTGCAGTACCTATCCAAAGTGGTTGTGGCAAGGTAAAGCAAATGCCCTCCACTTCTCTGGAAGAAACCACAGTGCCCAGCCATGTTCTAAGCCCTCCTATCCTCCCTGGGCTTCTGACAGCAGGAGTGAAAAGAGAGGAGCAGAGCACTGGGACCCGTTTGACCAAAACCGGCTTCCCACGGGAAAGTCTTTCTCCACGTGCAGACATGCTCCCAGGTGCCTGTGGCAAGGGGAAGGAAATGCCATACACTGACCTGGAAGAGACCACAGGGCCCAGGCACTGTCTGAACCCTTCCCTCAAGCCGGCGGTTTTGCTAGCAGGAGTTCAACCCCAACGAACACAGCCCGGAGACCCCTGAGGCAAAAACGGCTTCCGACGAACAATAGGCGCTTGCTGTGGAAAATCAATCCCAAGTGGGATAGCCAGCTCAACAAAATGCCACACACCCAGGTGTAAGAAACAACATTGCCCAGTCATGGTCTAAGCCCCTCACCGCGTCCCTGTGCTTTGGGGAGCCGGAGGGACACCCGAGGCCCACGGCCCTGAGACCCCTTTGCAAAAAGCCGGCTTCCCACGGAGACTGTTTTCCTGAGGTGCAGACCCTATCCCAAGTAGTTGTGGCAAGGTAAAGCAAATGCCCTCCACTTCTCCGGAAGAAACCACAGTGCACAGCCATGTTCTAAGCCCTCCCATCCTCCCTGGGCTTCTGGAAGCAGGAGTGAAAAGAGAGGAGCAGAGCACTGGGACCCGTTTGACAAAACCCGGCTTCCCACGGGCAAGTCTTTCTCCGCGTGCAGACATGCTCCCAGGTGCCTGGGGCAAGGGGAAGGAAATGCCATACACTGACCTGGAAGAGACCACAGGGCCCAGGCACTGTCTGAACCCTTCCCTCAACCCGGCGGTTTTGCTAGCAGGAGTTCAACCCCAACGAACACAGCCCGGAGACCCCTGGGGCAAAAACGGCTTCCAACGAACAATAGGTGCTTGCTGTGGAACACCTATCCCAAGTGGGGGTAGCCAGCTCAACAAAATGCCACACACCCAGGTGTAAGAAACAACATTGCCCAGGCATGGTCTAAGCCCCTCACCTCGTCCCTGTGCTTTGGGGAGCCGGAGGGACACCCGAGCCCCACGGCCCTGAGACCCCTTTGCAAAAAGCCGGCTTCCCACGGAGACAGTTTTCCTGAGGTGCAGTCCCTATCCCAAGTGGTTGTGGCAAGGTAAAGCAAATGCCCTCCACTTCTCTGGAAGAAACCACAGTGCCCAGCCATGTTCTAAGCCCTCCCATCCTCCCTGGGCTTCTGACAGCAGGAGTGAAAAGAGAGGAGCAGAGCACTGGGACCCGTTTGACAAAACCCGGCTTCCCACGGGAAAGTCTTTCTCCGCGTGCAGACATGCTCCCAGGTGCCTGGGGCAAGGGGAAGGAAATGCCATACACTGACCTGGAAGAGACCACAGGGCCCAGGCACAGTCTGAACCCTTCCCTCAACCCGGCGGTTTTGCTAGCAGGAGTTCAACCCCAACGAACACAGCCCGGAGACCCCTGAGGCAAAAACGGCTTCCGACGAACAATAGGCGCTTGCTGTGGAAAACCAATCCCAAGTGGGGGTAGCCAGCTCAACAAAATGCCACACACCCAGGTGTAAGAAACAACATTGCCCAGGCATGGTCTAAGCCCCTCACCTCGTCCCTGTGCTTTGGGGAGCCGGAGGGACACCCGAGCCCCACGGCCCTGAGACCCCTTTGCAAAAAGCCGGCTTCCCACGGAGACAGTTTTCCTGAGGTGCAGTACCTATCCAAAGTGGTTGTGGCAAGGTAAAGCAAATGCCCTCCACTTCTCTGGAAGAAACCACAGTGCCCAGCCATGTTCTAAGCCCTCCTATCCTCCCTGGGCTTCTGACAGCAGGAGTGAAAAGAGAGGAGCAGAGCACTGGGACCCGTTTGACCAAAACCGGCTTCCCACGGGAAAGTCTTTCTCCACGTGCAGACATGCTCCCAGGTGCCTGTGGCAAGGGGAAGGAAATGCCATACACTGACCTGGAAGAGACCACAGGGCCCAGGCACTGTCTGAACCCTTCCCTCAAGCCGGCGGTTTTGCTAGCAGGAGTTCAACCCCAACGAACAGAGCCCGGAGACCCCTGAGGCAAAAACGGCTTCCGACGAACAATAGGCGCTTGCTGTGGAAAATCAATCCCAAGTGGGATAGCCAGCTCAACAAAATGCCACACACCCAGGTGTAAGAAACAACATTGCCCAGTCATGGTCTAAGCCCCTCACCGCGTCCCTGTGCTTTGGGGAGCCGGAGGGACACCCGAGGCCCACGGCCCTGAGACCCCTTTGCAAAAAGCCGGCTTCCCACGGAGACTGTTTTCCTGAGGTGCAGACCCTATCCCAAGTAGTTGTGGCAAGGTAAAGCAAATGCCCTCCACTTCTCCGGAAGAAACCACAGTGCACAGCCATGTTCTAAGCCCTCCCATCCTCCCTGGGCTTCTGGAAGCAGGAGTGAAAAGAGAGGAGCAGAGCACTGGGACCCGTTTGACAAAACCCGGCTTCCCACGGGCAAGTCTTTCTCCGCGTGCAGACATGCTCCCAGGTGCCTGGGGCAAGGGGAAGGAAATGCCATACACTGACCTGGAAGAGACCACAGGGCCCAGGCACTGTCTGAACCCTTCCCTCAACCCGGCGGTTTTGCTAGCAGGAGTTCAACCCCAACGAACACAGCCCGGAGACCCCTGGGGCAAAAACGGCTTCCAACGAACAATAGGTGCTTGCTGTGGAACACCTATCCCAAGTGGGGGTAGCCAGCTCAACAAAATGCCACACACCCAGGTGTAAGAAACAACATTGCCCAGGCATGGTCTAAGCCCCTCACCTCGTCCCTGTGCTTTGGGGAGCCGGAGGGACACCCGAGCCCCACGGCCCTGAGACCCCTTTGCAAAAAGCCGGCTTCCCACGGAGACAGTTTTCCTGAGGTGCAGTCCCTATCCCAAGTGGTTGTGGCAAGGTAAAGCAAATGCCCTCCACTTCTCTGGAAGAAACCACAGTGCCCAGCCATGTTCTAAGCCCTCCCATCCTCCCTGGGCTTCTGACAGCAGGAGTGAAAAGAGAGGAGCAGAGCACTGGGACCCGTTTGACAAAACCCGGCTTCCCACGGGAAAGTCTTTCTCCGCGTGCAGACATGCTCCCAGGTGCCTGGGGCAAGGGGAAGGAAATGCCATACACTGACCTGGAAGAGACCACAGGGCCCAGGCACAGTCTGAACCCTTCCCTCAACCCGGCGGTTTTGCTAGCAGGAGTTCAACCCCAACGAACACAGCCCGGAGACCCCTGAGGCAAAAACGGCTTCCGACGAACAATAGGCGCTTGCTGTGGAAAACCAATCCCAAGTGGGGGTAGCCAGCTCAACAAAATGCCACACACCCAGGTGTAAGAAACAACATTGCCCAGGCATGGTCTAAGCCCCTCACCTCGTCCCTGTGCTTTGGGGAGCCGGAGGGACACCCGAGCCCCACGGCCCTGAGACCCCTTTGCAAAAAGCCGGCTTCCCACGGAGACAGTTTTCCTGAGGTGCAGTACCTATCCAAAGTGGTTGTGGCAAGGTAAAGCAAATGCCCTCCACTTCTCTGGAAGAAACCACAGTGCCCAGCCATGTTCTAAGCCCTCCTATCCTCCCTGGGCTTCTGACAGCAGGAGTGAAAAGAGAGGAGCAGAGCACTGGGACCCGTTTGACCAAAACCGGCTTCCCACGGGAAAGTCTTTCTCCACGTGCAGACATGCTCCCAGGTGCCTGTGGCAAGGGGAAGGAAATGCCATACACTGACCTGGAAGAGACCACAGGGCCCAGGCACTGTCTGAACCCTTCCCTCAACCCGGCGGTTTTGCTAGCAGGAGTTCAACCCCAACGAACACAGCCCGGAGACCCCTGAGGCAAAAACGGCTTCCGACGAACAATAGGCGCTTGCTGTGGAAAATCAATCCCAAGTGGGATAGCCAGCTCAACAAAATGCCACACACCCAGGTGTAAGAAACAACATTGCCCAGTCATGGTCTAAGCCCCTCACCGCGTCCCTGTGCTTTGGGGAGCCGGAGGGACACCCGAGGCCCACGGCCCTGAGACCCCTTTGCAAAAAGCCGGCTTCCCACGGAGACTGTTTTCCTGAGGTGCAGACCCTATCCCAAGTAGTTGTGGCAAGGTAAAGCAAATGCCCTCCACTTCTCCGGAAGAAACCACAGTGCACAGCCATGTTCTAAGCCCTCCCATCCTCCCTGGGCTTCTGGAAGCAGGAGTGAAAAGAGAGGAGCAGAGCACTGGGACCCGTTTGACAAAACCCGGCTTCCCACGGGCAAGTCTTTCTCCGCGTGCAGACATGCTCCCAGGTGCCTGGGGCAAGGGGAAGGAAATGCCATACACTGACCTGGAAGAGACCACAGGGCCCAGGCACTGTCTGAACCCTTCCCTCAACCCGGCGGTTTTGCTAGCAGGAGTTCAACCCCAACGAACACAGCCCGGAGACCCCTGGGGCAAAAACGGCTTCCAACGAACAATAGGTGCTTGCTGTGGAACACCTATCCCAAGTGGGGGTAGCCAGCTCAACAAAATGCCACACACCCAGGTGTAAGAAACAACATTGCCCAGGCATGGTCTAAGCCCCTCACCGCGTCCCTGTGCTTTGGGGAGCCGGAGGGACACCCGAGCCCCACGGCCCTGAGACCCCTTTGCAAAAAGCCGGCTTCCCACGGAGACAGTTTTCCTGAGGTGCAGTCCCTCTCCCAAGTGGTTGTGGCAAGGTAAAGCAAATGCCCTCCACTTCTCTGGAAGAAACCACAGTGCCCAGCCATGTTCTAAGCCCTCCCATCCTCCCTGGGCTTCTGACAGCAGGAGTGAAAAGAGAGGAGCAGAGCACTGGGACCCGTTTGACAAAACCCGGCTTCCCACGGGAAAGTCTTTCTCCGCGTGCAGACATGCTCCCAGGTGCCTGGGGCAAGGGGAAGGAAATGCCATACACTGACCTGGAAGAGACCACAGGGCCCAGGCACAGTCTGAACCCTTCCCTCAACCCGGCGGTTTTGCTAGCAGGAGTTCAACCCCAACGAACACAGCCCGGAGACCCCTGAGGCAAAAACGGCTTCCGACGAACAATAGGCGCTTGCTGTGGAAAACCAATCCCAAGTGGGGGTAGCCAGCTCAACAAAATGCCACACACCCAGGTGTAAGAAACAACATTGCCCAGGCATGGTCTAAGCCCCTCACCTCGTCCCTGTGCTTTGGGGAGCCGGAGGGACACCCGAGCCCCACGGCCCTGAGACCCCTTTGCAAAAAGCCGGCTTCCCACGGAGACAGTTTTCCTGAGGTGCAGTACCTATCCAAAGTGGTTGTGGCAAGGTAAAGCAAATGCCCTCCACTTCTCTGGAAGAAACCACAGTGCCCAGCCATGTTCTAAGCCCTCCTATCCTCCCTGGGCTTCTGACAGCAGGAGTGAAAAGAGAGGAGCAGAGCACTGGGACCCGTTTGACCAAAACCGGCTTCCCACGGGAAAGTCTTTCTCCACGTGCAGACATGCTCCCAGGTGCCTGTGGCAAGGGGAAGAAAATGCCATACACTGACCTGGAAGAGACCACAGGGCCCAGGCACTGTCTGAACCCTTCCCTCAAGCCGGCGGTTTTGCTAGCAGGAGTTCAACCCCAACGAACACAGCCCGGAGACCCCTGAGGCAAAAACGGCTTCCGACGAACAATAGGCGCTTGCTGTGGAAAATCAATCCCAAGTGGGATAGCCAGCTCAACAAAATGCCACACACCCAGGTGTAAGAAACAACATTGCCCAGTCATGGTCTAAGCCCCTCACCGCGTCCCTGTGCTTTGGGGAGCCGGAGGGACACCCGAGGCCCACGGCCCTGAGACCCCTTTGCAAAAAGCCGGCTTCCCACGGAGACTGTTTTCCTGAGGTGCAGACCCTATCCCAAGTAGTTGTGGCAAGGTAAAGCAAATGCCCTCCACTTCTCCGGAAGAAACCACAGTGCACAGCCATGTTCTAAGCCCTCCCATCCTCCCTGGGCTTCTGGAAGCAGGAGTGAAAAGAGAGGAGCAGAGCACTGGGACCCGTTTGACAAAACCCGGCTTCCCACGGGCAAGTCTTTCTCCGCGTGCAGACATGCTCCCAGGTGCCTGGGGCAAGGGGAAGGAAATGCCATACACTGACCTGGAAGAGACCACAGGGCCCAGGCACTGTCTGAACCCTTCCCTCAACCCGGCGGTTTTGCTAGCAGGAGTTCAACCCCAACGAACACAGCCCGGAGACCCCTGGGGCAAAAACGGCTTCCAACGAACAATAGGTGCTTGCTGTGGAACACCTATCCCAAGTGGGGGTAGCCAGCTCAACAAAATGCCACACACCCAGGTGTAAGAAACAACATTGCCCAGGCATGGTCTAAGCCCCTCACCGCGTCCCTGTGCTTTGGGGAGCCGGAGGGACACCCGAGCCCCACGGCCCTGAGACCCCTTTGCAAAAAGCCGGCTTCCCACGGAGACAGTTTTCCTGAGGTGCAGTCCCTATCCCAAGTGGTTGTGGCAAGGTAAAGCAAATGCCCTCCACTTCTCTGGAAGAAACCACAGTGCCCAGCCATGTTCTAAGCCCTCCCATCCTCCCTGGGCTTCTGACAGCAGGAGTGAAAAGAGAGGAGCAGAGCACTGGGACCCGTTTGACAAAACCCGGCTTCCCACGGGAAAGTCTTTCTCCGCGTGCAGACATGCTCCCAGGTGCCTGGGGCAAGGGGAAGGAAATGCCATACACTGACCTGGAAGAGACCACAGGGCCCAGGCACAGTCTGAACCCTTCCCTCAACCCGGCGGTTTTGCTAGCAGGAGTTCAACCCCAACGAACACAGCCCGGAGACCCCTGAGGCAAAAACGGCTTCCGACGAACAATAGGCGCTTGCTGTGGAAAACCAATCCCAAGTGGGGGTAGCCAGCTCAACAAAATGCCACACACCCAGGTGTAAGAAACAACATTGCCCAGGCATGGTCTAAGCCCCTCACCTCGTCCCTGTGCTTTGGGGAGCCGGAGGGACACCCGAGCCCCACGGCCCTGAGACCCCTTTGCAAAAAGCCGGCTTCCCACGGAGACAGTTTTCCTGAGGTGCAGTACCTATCCAAAGTGGTTGTGGCAAGGTAAAGCAAATGCCCTCCACTTCTCTGGAAGAAACCACAGTGCCCAGCCATGTTCTAAGCCCTCCTATCCTCCCTGGGCTTCTGACAGCAGGAGTGAAAAGAGAGGAGCAGAGCACTGGGACCCGTTTGACCAAAACCGGCTTCCCACGGGAAAGTCTTTCTCCACGTGCAGACATGCTCCCAGGTGCCTGTGGCAAGGGGAAGGAAATGCCATACACTGACCTGGAAGAGACCACAGGGCCCAGGCACTGTCTGAACCCTTCCCTCAAGCCGGCGGTTTTGCTAGCAGGAGTTCAACCCCAACGAACACAGCCCGGAGACCCCTGAGGCAAAAACGGCTTCCGACGAACAATAGGCGCTTGCTGTGGAAAATCAATCCCAAGTGGGATAGCCAGCTCAACAAAATGCCACACACCCAGGTGTAAGAAACAACATTGCCCAGTCATGGTCTAAGCCCCTCACCGCGTCCCTGTGCTTTGGGGAGCCGGAGGGACACCCGAGGCCCACGGCCCTGAGACCCCTTTGCAAAAAGCCGGCTTCCCACGGAGACTGTTTTCCTGAGGTGCAGACCCTATCCCAAGTAGTTGTGGCAAGGTAAAGCAAATGCCCTCCACTTCTCCGGAAGAAACCACAGTGCACAGCCATGTTCTAAGCCCTCCCATCCTCCCTGGGCTTCTGGAAGCAGGAGTGAAAAGAGAGGAGCAGAGCACTGGGACCCGTTTGACAAAACCCGGCTTCCCACGGGCAAGTCTTTCTCCGCGTGCAGACATGCTCCCAGGTGCCTGGGGCAAGGGGAAGGAAATGCCATACACTGACCTGGAAGAGACCACAGGGCCCAGGCACTGTCTGAACCCTTCCCTCAACCCGGCGGTTTTGCTAGCAGGAGTTCAACCCCAACGAACACAGCCCGGAGACCCCTGGGGCAAAAACGGCTTCCAACGAACAATAGGTGCTTGCTGTGGAACACCTATCCCAAGTGGGGGTAGCCAGCTCAACAAAATGCCACACACCCAGGTGTAAGAAACAACATTGCCCAGGCATGGTCTAAGCCCCTCACCGCGTCCCTGTGCTTTGGGGAGCCGGAGGGACACCCGAGCCCCACGGCCCTGAGACCCCTTTGCAAAAAGCCGGCTTCCCACGGAGACAGTTTTCCTGAGGTGCAGTCCCTATCCCAAGTGGTTGTGGCAAGGTAAAGCAAATGCCCTCCACTTCTCTGGAAGAAACCACAGTGCCCAGCCATGTTCTAAGCCCTCCCATCCTCCCTGGGCTTCTGACAGCAGGAGTGAAAAGAGAGGAGCAGAGCACTGGGACCCGTTTGACAAAACCCGGCTTCCCACGGGAAAGTCTTTCTCCGCGTGCAGACATGCTCCCAGGTGCCTGGGGCAAGGGGAAGGAAATGCCATACACTGACCTGGAAGAGACCACAGGGCCCAGGCACAGTCTGAACCCTTCCCTCAACCCGGCGGTTTTGCTAGCAGGAGTTCAACACCAACGAACACAGCCCGGAGACCCCTGAGGCAAAAACGGCTTCCGACGAACAATAGGCGCTTGCTGTGGAAAACCAATCCCAAGTGGGGGTAGCCAGCTCAACAAAATGCCACACACCCAGGTGTAAGAAACAACATTGCCCAGGCATGGTCTAAGCCCCTCACCGCGTCCCTGTGCTTTGGGGAGCCGGAGGGACACCCGAGCCCCACGGCCCTGAGACCCCTTTGCAAAAAGCCGGCTTCCCACGGAGACAGTTTTCCTGAGGTGCAGTACCTATCCAAAGTGGTTGTGGCAAGGTAAAGCAAATGCCCTCCACTTCTCTGGAAGAAACCACAGTGCCCAGCCATGTTCTAAGCCCTCCTATCCTCCCTGGGCTTCTGACAGCAGGAGTGAAAAGAGAGGAGCAGAGCACTGGGACCCGTTTGACCAAAACCGGCTTCCCACGGGAAAGTCTTTCTCCACGTGCAGACATGCTCCCAGGTGCCTGTGGCAAGGGGAAGGAAATGCCATACACTGACCTGGAAGAGACCACAGGGCCCAGGCACTGTCTGAACCCTTCCCTCAAGCCGGCGGTTTTGCTAGCAGGAGTTCAACCCCAACGAACACAGCCCGGAGACCCCTGAGGCAAAAACGGCTTCCGACGAACAATAGGCGCTTGCTGTGGAAAATCAATCCCAAGTGGGATAGCCAGCTCAACAAAATGCCACACACCCAGGTGTAAGAAACAACATTGCCCAGTCATGGTCTAAGCCCCTCACCGCGTCCCTGTGCTTTGGGGAGCCGGAGGGACACCCGAGGCCCACGGCCCTGAGACCCCTTTGCAAAAAGCCGGCTTCCCACGGAGACTGTTTTCCTGAGGTGCAGACCCTATCCCAAGTAGTTGTGGCAAGGTAAAGCAAATGCCCTCCACTTCTCCGGAAGAAACCACAGTGCACAGCCATGTTCTAAGCCCTCCCATCCTCCCTGGGCTTCTGGAAGCAGGAGTGAAAAGAGAGGAGCAGAGCACTGGGACCCGTTTGACAAAACCCGGCTTCCCACGGGCAAGTCTTTCTCCGCGTGCAGACATGCTCCCAGGTGCCTGGGGCAAGGGGAAGGAAATGCCATACACTGACCTGGAAGAGACCACAGGGCCCAGGCACTGTCTGAACCCTTCCCTCAACCCGGCGGTTTTGCTAGCAGGAGTTCAACCCCAACGAACACAGCCCGGAGACCCCTGGGGCAAAAACGGCTTCCAACGAACAATAGGTGCTTGCTGTGGAACACCTATCCCAAGTGGGGGTAGCCAGCTCAACAAAATGCCACACACCCAGGTGTAAGAAACAACATTGCCCAGGCATGGTCTAAGCCCCTCACCGCGTCCCTGTGCTTTGGGGAGCCGGAGGGACACCCGAGGCCCACGGCCCTGAGACCCCTTTGCAAAAAGCCGGCTTCCCACGGAGACTGTTTTCCTGAGGTGCAGACCCTATCCCAAGTAGTTGTGGCAAGGTAAAGCAAATGCCCTCCACTTCTCCGGAAGAAACCACAGTGCACAGCCATGTTCTAAGCCCTCCCATCCTCCCTGGGCTTCTGGAAGCAGGAGTGAAAAGAGAGGAGCAGAGCACTGGGACCCGTTTGACAAAACCCGGCTTCCCACGGGCAAGTCTTTCTCCGCGTGCAGACATGCTCCCAGGTGCCTGGGGCAAGGGGAAGGAAATGCCATACACTGACCTGGAAGAGACCACAGGGCCCAGGCACTGTCTGAACCCTTCCCTCAACCCGGCGGTTTTGCTAGCAGGAGTTCAACCCCAACGAACACAGCCCGGAGACCCCTGGGGCAAAAACGGCTTCCAACGAACAATAGGTGCTTGCTGTGGAACACCTATCCCAAGTGGGGGTAGCCAGCTCAACAAAATGCCACACACCCAGGTGTAAGAAACAACATTGCCCAGGCATGGTCTAAGCCCCTCACCGCGTCCCTGTGCTTTGGGGAGCCGGAGGGACACCCGAGCCCCACGGCCCTGAGACCCCTTTGCAAAAAGCCGGCTTCCCACGGAGACAGTTTTCCTGAGGTGCAGTCCCTATCCCAAGTGGTTGTGGCAAGGTAAAGCAAATGCCCTCCACTTCTCTGGAAGAAACCACAGTGCCCAGCCATGTTCTAAGCCCTCCCATCCTCCCTGGGCTTCTGACAGCAGGAGTGAAAAGAGAGGAGCAGAGCACTGGGACCCGTTTGACAAAACCCGGCTTCCCACGGGAAAGTCTTTCTCCGCGTGCAGACATGCTCCCAGGTGCCTGGGGCAAGGGGAAGGAAATGCCATACACTGACCTGGAAGAGACCACAGGGCCCAGGCACAGTCTGAACCCTTCCCTCAACCCGGCGGTTTTGCTAGCAGGAGTTCAACCCCAACGAACACAGCCCGGAGACCCCTGAGGCAAAAACGGCTTCCGACGAACAATAGGCGCTTGCTGTGGAAAACCAATCCCAAGTGGGGGTAGCCAGCTCAACAAAATGCCACACACCCAGGTGTAAGAAACAACATTGCCCAGGCATGGTCTAAGCCCCTCACCTCGTCCCTGTGCTTTGGGGAGCCGGAGGGACACCCGAGCCCCACGGCCCTGAGACCCCTTTGCAAAAAGCCGGCTTCCCACGGAGACAGTTTTCCTGAGGTGCAGTACCTATCCAAAGTGGTTGTGGCAAGGTAAAGCAAATGCCCTCCACTTCTCTGGAAGAAACCACAGTGCCCAGCCATGTTCTAAGCCCTCCTATCCTCCCTGGGCTTCTGACAGCAGGAGTGAAAAGAGAGGAGCAGAGCACTGGGACCCGTTTGACCAAAACCGGCTTCCCACGGGAAAGTCTTTCTCCACGTGCAGACATGCTCCCAGGTGCCTGTGGCAAGGGGAAGAAAATGCCATACACTGACCTGGAAGAGACCACAGGGCCCAGGCACTGTCTGAACCCTTCCCTCAAGCCGGCGGTTTTGCTAGCAGGAGTTCAACCCCAACGAACACAGCCCGGAGACCCCTGAGGCAAAAACGGCTTCCGACGAACAATAGGCGCTTGCTGTGGAAAATCAATCCCAAGTGGGATAGCCAGCTCAACACAATGCCACACACCCAGGTGTAAGAAACAACATTGCCCAGCCATGGTCTAAGCCCCTCACCTAGTCCCTGTGCTTTGGGGAGCCGGAGGGACACCCGAGGCCCACGGCCCTGAGACCCCTTTGCAAAAAGCCGGCTTCCCACGGAGACAGTTTTCCTGAGGTGCAGTCCCTATCCCAAGTGGTTGTGGCAAGGTAAAGCAAATGCCCTCCACTTCTCTGGAAGAAACCACAGTGCCCAGCCATGTTCTAAGCCCTCCCATCCTCCCTGGGCTTCTGACAGCAGGAGTGAAAAGAGAGGAGCAGAGCACTGGGACCCGTTTGACAAAACCCGGCTTCCCACGGGAAAGTCTTTCTCCGCGTGCAGACATGCTCCCAGGTGCCTGGGGCAAGGGGAAGGAAATGCCATACACTGACCTGGAAGAGACCACAGGGCCCAGGCACAGTCTGAACCCTTCCCTCAACCCGGCGGTTTTGCTAGCAGGAGTTCAACCCCAACGAACACAGCCCGGAGACCCCTGAGGCAAAAACGGCTTCCGACGAACAATAGGCGCTTGCTGTGGAAAACCAATCCCAAGTGGGGGTAGCCAGCTCAACAAAATGCCACACACCCAGGTGTAAGAAACAACATTGCCCAGGCATGGTCTAAGCCCCTCACCTCGTCCCTGTGCTTTGGGGAGCCGGAGGGACACCCGAGCCCCACGGCCCTGAGACCCCTTTGCAAAAAGCCGGCTTCCCACGGAGACAGTTTTCCTGAGGTGCAGTACCTATCCAAAGTGGTTGTGGCAAGGTAAAGCAAATGCCCTCCACTTCTCTGGAAGAAACCACAGTGCCCAGCCATGTTCTAAGCCCTCCTATCCTCCCTGGGCTTCTGACAGCAGGAGTGAAAAGAGAGGAGCAGAGCACTGGGACCCGTTTGACCAAAACCGGCTTCCCACGGGAAAGTCTTTCTCCACGTGCAGACATGCTCCCAGGTGCCTGTGGCAAGGGGAAGGAAATGCCATACACTGACCTGGAAGAGACCACAGGGCCCAGGCACTGTCTGAACCCTTCCCTCAAGCCGGCGGTTTTGCTAGCAGGAGTTCAACCCCAACGAACACAGCCCGGAGACCCCTGAGGCAAAAACGGCTTCCGACGAACAATAGGCGCTTGCTGTGGAAAATCAATCCCAAGTGGGATAGCCAGCTCAACAAAATGCCACACACCCAGGTGTAAGAAACAACATTGCCCAGTCATGGTCTAAGCCCCTCACCGCGTCCCTGTGCTTTGGGGAGCCGGAGGGACACCCGAGGCCCACGGCCCTGAGACCCCTTTGCAAAAAGCCGGCTTCCCACGGAGACTGTTTTCCTGAGGTGCAGACCCTATCCCAAGTAGGTGTGGCAAGGTAAAGCAAATGCCCTCCACTTCTCCGGAAGAAACCACAGTGCACAGCCATGTTCTAAGCCCTCCCATCCTCCCTGGGCTTCTGGAAGCAGGAGTGAAAAGAGAGGAGCAGAGCACTGGGACCCGTTTGACAAAACCCGGCTTCCCACGGGCAAGTCTTTCTCCGCGTGCAGACATGCTCCCAGGTGCCTGGGGCAAGGGGAAGGAAATGCCATACACTGACCTGGAAGAGACCACAGGGCCCAGGCACTGTCTGAACCCTTCCCTCAACCCGGCGGTTTTGCTAGCAGGAGTTCAACCCCAACGAACACAGCCCGGAGACCCCTGGGGCAAAAACGGCTTCCAACGAACAATAGGTGCTTGCTGTGGAACACCTATCCCAAGTGGGGGTAGCCAGCTCAACAAAATGCCACACACCCAGGTGTAAGAAACAACATTGCCCAGGCATGGTCTAAGCCCCTCACCGCGTCCCTGTGCTTTGGGGAGCCGGAGGGACACCCGAGCCCCACGGCCCTGAGACCCCTTTGCAAAAAGCCGGCTTCCCACGGAGACAGTTTTCCTGAGGTGCAGTCCCTATCCCAAGTGGTTGTGGCAAGGTAAAGCAAATGCCCTCCACTTCTCTGGAAGTAACCACAGTGCCCAGCCATGTTCTAAGCCCTCCCATCCTCCCTGGGCTTCTGACAGCAGGAGTGAAAAGAGAGGAGCAGAGCACTGGGACCCGTTTGACAAAACCCGGCTTCCCACGGGAAAGTCTTTCTCCGCGTGCAGACATGCTCCCAGGTGCCTGGGGCAAGGGGAAGGAAATGCCATACACTGACCTGGAAGAGACCACAGGGCCCAGGCACAGTCTGAACCCTTCCCTCAACCCGGCGGTTTTGCTAGCAGGAGTTCAACACCAACGAACACAGCCCGGAGACCCCTGAGGCAAAAACGGCTTCCGACGAACAATAGGCGCTTGCTGTGGAAAACCAATCCCAAGTGGGGGTAGCCAGCTCAACAAAATGCCACACACCCAGGTGTAAGAAACAACATTGCCCAGGCATGGTCTAAGCCCCTCACCTCGTCCCTGTGCTTTGGGGAGCCGGAGGGACACCCGAGCCCCACGGCCCTGAGACCCCTTTGCAAAAAGCCGGCTTCCCACGGAGACAGTTTTCCTGAGGTGCAGTACCTATCCAAAGTGGTTGTGGCAAGGTAAAGCAAATGCCCTCCACTTCTCTGGAAGAAACCACAGTGCCCAGCCATGTTCTAAGCCCTCCTATCCTCCCTGGGCTTCTGACAGCAGGAGTGAAAAGAGAGGAGCAGAGCACTGGGACCCGTTTGACCAAAACCGGCTTCCCACGGGAAAGTCTTTCTCCACGTGCAGACATGCTCCCAGGTGCCTGTGGCAAGGGGAAGGAAATGCCATACACTGACCTGGAAGAGACCACAGGGCCCAGGCACTGTCTGAACCCTTCCCTCAAGCCGGCGGTTTTGCTAGCAGGAGTTCAACCCCAACGAACACAGCCCGGAGACCCCTGAGGCAAAAACGGCTTCCGACGAACAATAGGCGCTTGCTGTGGAAAATCAATCCCAAGTGGGATAGCCAGCTCAACAAAATGCCACACACCCAGGTGTAAGAAACAACATTGCCCAGTCATGGTCTAAGCCCCTCACCGCGTCCCTGTGCTTTGGGGAGCCGGAGGGACACCCGAGGCCCACGGCCCTGAGACCCCTTTGCAAAAAGCCGGCTTCCCACGGAGACTGTTTTCCTGAGGTGCAGACCCTATCCCAAGTAGTTGTGGCAAGGTAAAGCAAATGCCCTCCACTTCTCCGGAAGAAACCACAGTGCACAGCCATGTTCTAAGCCCTCCCATCCTCCCTGGGCTTCTGGAAGCAGGAGTGAAAAGAGAGGAGCAGAGCACTGGGACCCGTTTGACAAAACCCGGCTTCCCACGGGCAAGTCTTTCTCCGCGTGCAGACATGCTCCCAGGTGCCTGGGGCAAGGGGAAGGAAATGCCATACACTGACCTGGAAGAGACCACAGGGCCCAGGCACTGTCTGAACCCTTCCCTCAACCCGGCGGTTTTGCTAGCAGGAGTTCAACCCCAACGAACACAGCCCGGAGACCCCTGGGGCAAAAACGGCTTCCAACGAACAATAGGTGCTTGCTGTGGAACACCTATCCCAAGTGGGGGTAGCCAGCTCAACAAAATGCCACACACCCAGGTGTAAGAAACAACATTGCCCAGGCATGGTCTAAGCCCCTCACCGCGTCCCTGTGCTTTGGGGAGCCGGAGGGACACCCGAGGCCCACGGCCCTGAGACCCCTTTGCAAAAAGCCGGCTTCCCACGGAGACTGTTTTCCTGAGGTGCAGACCCTATCCCAAGTAGTTGTGGCAAGGTAAAGCAAATGCCCTCCACTTCTCCGGAAGAAACCACAGTGCACAGCCATGTTCTAAGCCCTCCCATCCTCCCTGGGCTTCTGGAAGCAGGAGTGAAAAGAGAGGAGCAGAGCACTGGGACCCGTTTGACAAAACCCGGCTTCCCACGGGCAAGTCTTTCTCCGCGTGCAGACATGCTCCCAGGTGCCTGGGGCAAGGGGAAGGAAATGCCATACACTGACCTGGAAGAGACCACAGGGCCCAGGCACTGTCTGAACCCTTCCCTCAACCCGGCGGTTTTGCTAGCAGGAGTTCAACCCCAACGAACACAGCCCGGAGACCCCTGGGGCAAAAACGGCTTCCAACGAACAATAGGTGCTTGCTGTGGAACACCTATCCCAAGTGGGGGTAGCCAGCTCAACAAAATGCCACACACCCAGGTGTAAGAAACAACATTGCCCAGGCATGGTCTAAGCCCCTCACCGCGTCCCTGTGCTTTGGGGAGCCGGAGGGACACCCGAGCCCCACGGCCCTGAGACCCCTTTGCAAAAAGCCGGCTTCCCACGGAGACAGTTTTCCTGAGGTGCAGTCCCTATCCCAAGTGGTTGTGGCAAGGTAAAGCAAATGCCCTCCACTTCTCTGGAAGAAACCACAGTGCCCAGCCATGTTCTAAGCCCTCCCATCCTCCCTGGGCTTCTGACAGCAGGAGTGAAAAGAGAGGAGCAGAGCACTGGGACCCGTTTGACAAAACCCGGCTTCCCACGGGAAAGTCTTTCTCCGCGTGCAGACATGCTCCCAGGTGCCTGGGGCAAGGGGAAGGAAATGCCATACACTGACCTGGAAGAGACCACAGGGCCCAGGCACAGTCTGAACCCTTCCCTCAACCCGGCGGTTTTGCTAGCAGGAGTTCAACCCCAACGAACACAGCCCGGAGACCCCTGAGGCAAAAACGGCTTCCGACGAACAATAGGCACTTGCTGTGGAAAACCAATCCCAAGTGGGGGTAGCCAGCTCAACAAAATGCCACACACCCAGGTGTAAGAAACAACATTGCCCAGGCATGGTCTAAGCCCCTCACCTCGTCCCTGTGCTTTGGGGAGCCGGAGGGACACCCGAGCCCCACGGCCCTGAGACCCCTTTGCAAAAAGCCGGCTTCCCACGGAGACAGTTTTCCTGAGGTGCAGTACCTATCCAAAGTGGTTGTGGCAAGGTAAAGCAAATGCCCTCCACTTCTCTGGAAGAAACCACAGTGCCCAGCCATGTTCTAAGCCCTCCTATCCTCCCTGGGCTTCTGACAGCAGGAGTGAAAAGAGAGGAGCAGAGCACTGGGACCCGTTTGACCAAAACCGGCTTCCCACGGGAAAGTCTTTCTCCACGTGCAGACATGCTCCCAGGTGCCTGTGGCAAGGGGAAGGAAATGCCATACACTGACCTGGAAGAGACCACAGGGCCCAGGCACTGTCTGAACCCTTCCCTCAAGCCGGCGGTTTTGCTAGCAGGAGTTCAACCCCAACGAACACAGCCCGGAGACCCCTGAGGCAAAAACGGCTTCCGACGAACAATAGGCGCTTGCTGTGGAAAATCAATCCCAAGTGGGATAGCCAGCTCAACAAAATGCCACACACCCAGGTGTAAGAAACAACATTGCCCAGTCATGGTCTAAGCCCCTCACCGCGTCCCTGTGCTTTGGGGAGCCGGAGGGACACCCGAGGCCCACGGCCCTGAGACCCCTTTGCAAAAAGCCGGCTTCCCACGGAGACTGTTTTCCTGAGGTGCAGACCCTATCCCAAGTAGTTGTGGCAAGGTAAAGCAAATGCCCTCCACTTCTCCGGAAGAAACCACAGTGCACAGCCATGTTCTAAGCCCTCCCATCCTCCCTGGGCTTCTGGAAGCAGGAGTGAAAAGAGAGGAGCAGAGCACTGGGACCCGTTTGACAAAACCCGGCTTCCCACGGGCAAGTCTTTCTCCGCGTGCAGACATGCTCCCAGGTGCCTGGGGCAAGGGGAAGGAAATGCCATACACTGACCTGGAAGAGACCACAGGGCCCAGGCACTGTCTGAACCCTTCCCTCAACCCGGCGGTTTTGCTAGCAGGAGTTCAACCCCAACGAACACAGCCCGGAGACCCCTGGGGCAAAAACGGCTTCCAACGAACAATAGGTGCTTGCTGTGGAACACCTATCCCAAGTGGGGGTAGCCAGCTCAACAAAATGCCACACACCCAGGTGTAAGAAACAACATTGCCCAGGCATGGTCTAAGCCCCTCACCGCGTCCCTGTGCTTTGGGGAGCCGGAGGGACACCCGAGCCCCACGGCCCTGAGACCCCTTTGCAAAAAGCCGGCTTCCCACGGAGACAGTTTTCCTGAGGTGCAGTCCCTATCCCAAGTGGTTGTGGCAAGGTAAAGCAAATGCCCTCCACTTCTCTGGAAGAAACCACAGTGCCCAGCCATGTTCTAAGCCCTCCCATCCTCCCTGGGCTTCTGACAGCAGGAGTGAAAAGAGAGGAGCAGAGCACTGGGACCCGTTTGACAAAACCCGGCTTCCCACGGGAAAGTCTTTCTCCGCGTGCAGACATGCTCCCAGGTGCCTGGGGCAAGGGGAAGGAAATGCCATACACTGACCTGGAAGAGACCACAGGGCCCAGGCACAGTCTGAACCCTTCCCTCAACCCGGCGGTTTTGCTAGCAGGAGTTCAACCCCAACGAACACAGCCCGGAGACCCCTGAGGCAAAAACGGCTTCCGACGAACAATAGGCGCTTGCTGTGGAAAACCAATCCCAAGTGGGGGTAGCCAGCTCAACAAAATGCCACACACCCAGGTGTAAGAAACAACATTGCCCAGGCATGGTCTAAGCCCCTCACCTCGTCCCTGTGCTTTGGGGAGCCGGAGGGACACCCGAGCCCCACGGCCCTGAGACCCCTTTGCAAAAAGCCGGCTTCCCACGGAGACAGTTTTCCTGAGGTGCAGTACCTATCCAAAGTGGTTGTGGCAAGGTAAAGCAAATGCCCTCCACTTCTCTGGAAGAAACCACAGTGCCCAGCCATGTTCTAAGCCCTCCTATCCTCCCTGGGCTTCTGACAGCAGGAGTGAAAAGAGAGGAGCAGAGCACTGGGACCCGTTTGACCAAAACCGGCTTCCCACGGGAAAGTCTTTCTCCACGTGCAGACATGCTCCCAGGTGCCTGTGGCAAGGGGAAGGAAATGCCATACACTGACCTGGAAGAGACCACAGGGCCCAGGCACTGTCTGAACCCTTCCCTCAAGCCGGCGGTTTTGCTAGCAGGAGTTCAACCCCAACGAACACAGCCCGGAGACCCCTGAGGCAAAAACGGCTTCCGACGAACAATAGGCGCTTGCTGTGGAAAATCAATCCCAAGTGGGATAGCCAGCTCAACAAAATGCCACACACCCAGGTGTAAGAAACAACATTGCCCAGTCATGGTCTAAGCCCCTCACCGCGTCCCTGTGCTTTGGGGAGCCGGAGGGACACCCGAGGCCCACGGCCCTGAGACCCCTTTGCAAAAAGCCGGCTTCCCACGGAGACTGTTTTCCTGAGGTGCAGACCCTATCCCAAGTAGTTGTGGCAAGGTAAAGCAAATGCCCTCCACTTCTCCGGAAGAAACCACAGTGCCCAGCCATGTTCTAAGCCCTCCCATCCTCCCTGGGCTTCTGACAGCAGGAGTGAAAAGAGAGGAGCAGAGCACTGGGACCCGTTTGACAAAACCCGGCTTCCCACGGGAAAGTCTTTCTCCGCGTGCAGACATGCTCCCAGGTGCCTGGGGCAAGGGGAAGGAAATGCCATACACTGACCTGGAAGAGACCACAGGGCCCAGGCACAGTCTGAACCCTTCCCTCAACCCGGCGGTTTTGCTAGCAGGAGTTCAACCCCAACGAACACAGCCCGGAGACCCCTGAGGCAAAAACGGCTTCCGACGAACAATAGGCACTTGCTGTGGAAAACCAATCCCAAGTGGGGGTAGCCAGCTCAACAAAATGCCACACACCCAGGTGTAAGAAACAACATTGCCCAGGCATGGTCTAAGCCCCTCACCTCGTCCCTGTGCTTTGGGGAGCCGGAGGGACACCCGAGCCCCACGGCCCTGAGACCCCTTTGCAAAAAGCCGGCTTCCCACGGAGACAGTTTTCCTGAGGTGCAGTACCTATCCAAAGTGGTTGTGGCAAGGTAAAGCAAATGCCCTCCACTTCTCTGGAAGAAACCACAGTGCCCAGCCATGTTCTAAGCCCTCCTATCCTCCCTGGGCTTCTGACAGCAGGAGTGAAAAGAGAGGAGCAGAGCACTGGGACCCGTTTGACCAAAACCGGCTTCCCACGGGAAAGTCTTTCTCCACGTGCAGACATGCTCCCAGGTGCCTGTGGCAAGGGGAAGGAAATGCCATACACTGACCTGGAAGAGACCACAGGGCCCAGGCACTGTCTGAACCCTTCCCTCAAGCCGGCGGTTTTGCTAGCAGGAGTTCAACCCCAACGAACACAGCCCGGAGACCCCTGAGGCAAAAACGGCTTCCGACGAACAATAGGCGCTTGCTGTGGAAAATCAATCCCAAGTGGGATAGCCAGCTCAACAAAATGCCACACACCCAGGTGTAAGAAACAACATTGCCCAGTCATGGTCTAAGCCCCTCACCGCGTCCCTGTGCTTTGGGGAGCCGGAGGGACACCCGAGGCCCACGGCCCTGAGACCCCTTTGCAAAAAGCCGGCTTCCCACGGAGACTGTTTTCCTGAGGTGCAGACCCTATCCCAAGTAGTTGTGGCAAGGTAAAGCAAATGCCCTCCACTTCTCCGGAAGAAACCACAGTGCACAGCCATGTTCTAAGCCCTCCCATCCTCCCTGGGCTTCTGGAAGCAGGAGTGAAAAGAGAGGAGCAGAGCACTGGGACCCGTTTGACAAAACCCGGCTTCCCACGGGCAAGTCTTTCTCCGCGTGCAGACATGCTCCCAGGTGCCTGGGGCAAGGGGAAGGAAATGCCATACACTGACCTGGAAGAGACCACAGGGCCCAGGCACTGTCTGAACCCTTCCCTCAACCCGGCGGTTTTGCTAGCAGGAGTTCAACCCCAACGAACACAGCCCGGAGACCCCTGGGGCAAAAACGGCTTCCAACGAACAATAGGTGCTTGCTGTGGAACACCTATCCCAAGTGGGGGTAGCCAGCTCAACAAAATGCCACACACCCAGGTGTAAGAAACAACATTGCCCAGGCATGGTCTAAGCCCCTCACCGCGTCCCTGTGCTTTGGGGAGCCGGAGGGACACCCGAGCCCCACGGCCCTGAGACCCCTTTGCAAAAAGCCGGCTTCCCACGGAGACAGTTTTCCTGAGGTGCAGTCCCTATCCCAAGTGGTTGTGGCAAGGTAAAGCAAATGCCCTCCACTTCTCTGGAAGAAACCACAGTGCCCAGCCATGTTCTAAGCCCTCCCATCCTCCCTGGGCTTCTGACAGCAGGAGTGAAAAGAGAGGAGCAGAGCACTGGGACCCGTTTGACAAAACCCGGCTTCCCACGGGAAAGTCTTTCTCCGCGTGCAGACATGCTCCCAGGTGCCTGGGGCAAGGGGAAGGAAATGCCATACACTGACCTGGAAGAGACCACAGGGCCCAGGCACAGTCTGAACCCTTCCCTCAACCCGGCGGTTTTGCTAGCAGGAGTTCAACCCCAACGAACACAGCCCGGAGACCCCTGAGGCAAAAACGGCTTCCGACGAACAATAGGCGCTTGCTGTGGAAAACCAATCCCAAGTGGGGGTAGCCAGCTCAACAAAATGCCACACACCCAGGTGTAAGAAACAACATTGCCCAGGCATGGTCTAAGCCCCTCACCTCGTCCCTGTGCTTTGGGGAGCCGGAGGGACACCCGAGCCCCACGGCCCTGAGACCCCTTTGCAAAAAGCCGGCTTCCCACGGAGACAGTTTTCCTGAGGTGCAGTACCTATCCAAAGTGGTTGTGGCAAGGTAAAGCAAATGCCCTCCACTTCTCTGGAAGAAACCACAGTGCCCAGCCATGTTCTAAGCCCTCCTATCCTCCCTGGGCTTCTGACAGCAGGAGTGAAAAGAGAGGAGCAGAGCACTGGGACCCGTTTGACCAAAACCGGCTTCCCACGGGAAAGTCTTTCTCCACGTGCAGACATGCTCCCAGGTGCCTGGGGAAAGGGGAAGGAAATGCCATACACTGACCTGGAAGAGACCACAGGGCCCAGGCACTGTCTGAACCCTTCCCTCAAGCCGGCGGTTTTGCTAGCAGGAGTTCAACCCCAACGAACACAGCCCGGAGACCCCTGAGGCAAAAACGGCTTCCGACGAACAATAGGCGCTTGCTGTGGAAAATCAATCCCAAGTGGGATAGCCAGCTCAACAAAATGCCACACACCCAGGTGTAAGAAACAACATTGCCCAGTCATGGTCTAAGCCCCTCACCGCGTCCCTGTGCTTTGGGGAGCCGGAGGGACACCCGAGGCCCACGGCCCTGAGACCCCTTTGCAAAAAGCCGGCTTCCCACGGAGACTGTTTTCCTGAGGTGCAGACCCTATCCCAAGTAGTTGTGGCAAGGTAAAGCAAATGCCCTCCACTTCTCCGGAAGAAACCACAGTGCACAGCCATGTTCTAAGCCCTCCCATCCTCCCTGGGCTTCTGGAAGCAGGAGTGAAAAGAGAGGAGCAGAGCACTGGGACCCGTTTGACAAAACCCGGCTTCCCACGGGCAAGTCTTTCTCCGCGTGCAGACATGCTCCCAGGTGCCTGGGGCAAGGGGAAGGAAATGCCATACACTGACCTGGAAGAGACCACAGGGCCCAGGCACTGTCTGAACCCTTCCCTCAACCCGGCGGTTTTGCTAGCAGGAGTTCAACCCCAACGAACACAGCCCGGAGACCCCTGGGGCAAAAACGGCTTCCAACGAACAATAGGTGCTTGCTGTGGAACACCTATCCCAAGTGGGGGTAGCCAGCTCAACAAAATGCCACACACCCAGGTGTAAGAAACAACATTGCCCAGGCATGGTCTAAGCCCCTCACCGCGTCCCTGTGCTTTGGGGAGCCGGAGGGACACCCGAGCCCCACGGCCCTGAGACCCCTTTGCAAAAAGCCGGCTTCCCACGGAGACAGTTTTCCTGAGGTGCAGTCCCTATCCCAAGTGGTTGTGGCAAGGTAAAGCAAATGCCCTCCACTTCTCTGGAAGAAACCACAGTGCCCAGCCATGTTCTAAGCCCTCCCATCCTCCCTGGGCTTCTGACAGCAGGAGTGAAAAGAGAGGAGCAGAGCACTGGGACCCGTTTGACAAAACCCGGCTTCCCACGGGAAAGTCTTTCTCCGCGTGCAGACATGCTCCCAGGTGCCTGGGGCAAGGGGAAGGAAATGCCATACACTGACCTGGAAGAGACCACAGGGCCCAGGCACAGTCTGAACCCTTCCCTCAACCCGGCGGTTTTGCTAGCAGGAGTTCAACCCCAACGAACACAGCCCGGAGACCCCTGAGGCAAAAACGGCTTCCGACGAACAATAGGCGCTTGCTGTGGAAAACCAATCCCAAGTGGGGGTAGCCAGCTCAACAAAATGCCACACACCCAGGTGTAAGAAACAACATTGCCCAGGCATGGTCTAAGCCCCTCACCTCGTCCCTGTGCTTTGGGGAGCCGGAGGGACACCCGAGCCCCACGGCCCTGAGACCCCTTTGCAAAAAGCCGGCTTCCCACGGAGACAGTTTTCCTGAGGTGCAGTACCTATCCAAAGTGGTTGTGGCAAGGTAAAGCAAATGCCCTCCACTTCTCTGGAAGAAACCACAGTGCCCAGCCATGTTCTAAGCCCTCCTATCCTCCCTGGGCTTCTGACAGCAGGAGTGAAAAGAGAGGAGCAGAGCACTGGGACCCGTTTGACCAAAACCGGCTTCCCACGGGAAAGTCTTTCTCCACGTGCAGACATGCTCCCAGGTGCCTGTGGCAAGGGGAAGGAAATGCCATACACTGACCTGGAAGAGACCACAGGGCCCAGGCACTGTCTGAACCCTTCCCTCAAGCCGGCGGTTTTGCTAGCAGGAGTTCAACCCCAACGAACACAGCCCGGAGACCCCTGAGGCAAAAACGGCTTCCGACGAACAATAGGCGCTTGCTGTGGAAAATCAATCCCAAGTGGGATAGCCAGCTCAACAAAATGCCACACACCCAGGTGTAAGAAACAACATTGCCCAGTCATGGTCTAAGCCCCTCACCGCGTCCCTGTGCTTTGGGGAGCCGGAGGGACACCCGAGGCCCACGGCCCTGAGACCCCTTTGCAAAAAGCCGGCTTCCCACGGAGACTGTTTTCCTGAGGTGCAGACCCTATCCCAAGTAGTTGTGGCAAGGTAAAGCAAATGCCCTCCACTTCTCCGGAAGAAACCACAGTGCACAGCCATGTTCTAAGCCCTCCCATCCTCCCTGGGCTTCTGGAAGCAGGAGTGAAAAGAGAGGAGCAGAGCACTGGGACCCGTTTGACAAAACCCGGCTTCCCACGGGCAAGTCTTTCTCCGCGTGCAGACATGCTCCCAGGTGCCTGGGGCAAGGGGAAGGAAATGCCATACACTGACCTGGAAGAGACCACAGGGCCCAGGCACTGTCTGAACCCTTCCCTCAACCCGGCGGTTTTGCTAGCAGGAGTTCAACCCCAACGAACACAGCCCGGAGACCCCTGGGGCAAAAACGGCTTCCAACGAACAATAGGTGCTTGCTGTGGAACACCTATCCCAAGTGGGGGTAGCCAGCTCAACAAAATGCCACACACCCAGGTGTAAGAAACAACATTGCCCAGGCATGGTCTAAGCCCCTCACCTCGTCCCTGTGCTTTGGGGAGCCGGAGGGACACCCGAGCCCCACGGCCCTGAGACCCCTTTGCAAAAAGCCGGCTTCCCACGGAGACAGTTTTCCTGAGGTGCAGTCCCTATCCCAAGTGGTTGTGGCAAGGTAAAGCAAATGCCCTCCACTTCTCTGGAAGAAACCACAGTGCCCAGCCATGTTCTAAGCCCTCCCATCCTCCCTGGGCTTCTGACAGCAGGAGTGAAAAGAGAGGAGCAGAGCACTGGGACCCGTTTGACAAAACCCGGCTTCCCACGGGAAAGTCTTTCTCCGCGTGCAGACATGCTCCCAGGTGCCTGGGGCAAGGGGAAGGAAATGCCATACACTGACCTGGAAGAGACCACAGGGCCCAGGCACTGTCTGAACCCTTCCCTCAAGCCGGCGGTTTTGCTAGCAGGAGTTCAACCCCAACGAACACAGCCCGGAGACCCCTGAGGCAAAAACGGCTTCCGACGAACAATAGGCGCTTGCTGTGGAAAACCAATCCTAAGTGGGGGTAGCCAGCTCAACAAAATGCCACACACCCAGGTTTAAGAAACAACATTGCCCATGCATGGTCTAAGCCCCTCACCTCGTCCCTGTGCTTTGGGGAGCCGGAGGGACAGCCGAGGCACACGGCCCTGAGACCCCTTTGCAAAAAGCCGGCTTCCCACGGAGACAGTTTTCCTGAGGTGCAGACCCTATCCCAAGTAGTTGTGGCAAGGTAAAGCAAATGCCCTCCACTTCTCTGGAAGAAACCACAGTGCCCAACCATGTTCTAAGCCCTCCCATCCTCCCTGGGCTTCTGGCAGCAGGAGTGAAAAGAGAGGAGCAGAGCACTGGGACCCGTTTGACAAAACCCGGCTTCCCATGGGAAAGTCTTTCTCCACGTGCAGACATGCTCCCAGGTGCCTGTGGCAAGGGGAAGGAAATGCCATACACTGACCTGGAAGAGACCACAGGGCCCAGGCACAGTCTGAACCCTGCCCTCAACCCGGCGGTTTTGCTAGCAGGAGTTCAACCCCAACGAACACAGCCCGTAGACCCCTGGGGCAAAAACGGCTTCCGACGATCAATAGGTGCTTGCTGTGGAACACCTATCCCAAGTGGGATAGCCAGCTCAACAAAATGCCACACACCCAGGTGTAAGAAACAACATTGCCCAGGCTTGGTCTAAGCCCCTCACCTCGTCCCTGTGCTTTGGGGAGCCGGAGGGACAGCCGAGGCCCACGGCCCTGAGCCCCCTTTGCAAAAAGCCGGGTTCCCACGGAAAGAGTTTTCCTGAGGTGCAGACCCTATCCCAAGTGGTTGTGGCAAGGTAAAGCAAATGCCCTCCACTTCTCTGGAAGAAACCACAGTGCCCAGCCATGTTCTAAGCCCTCCCATCCTCCCTGGGCTTCTGACAGCAGGAGTGAAAAGAGAGAAGCAGAGCACTGGGACCCGTTTGACAAAACCCGGCTTTCCACGGGAAAGTCTTTCTCCGCATGCAGACATGCTCCCAGGTGCCTGGGGCAAGGGGAAGGAAATGCCATACACTGACCTGGAAGAGACCACAGGGCCCAGGCACAGTCTGAACACTTACCTCAAGCCGGCGGTTTTGCTAGCAGGAGTTCAACCCCAACGAACACAGCCCGGAGACCCCTGGGGCAAAAACGGCTTCCAACGAACAATAGGTGCTTGCTGTGGAACACCTATCCCAAGTGGGGGTAGCCAGCTCAAGAAAATGCCACACACCCAGGTGTAAGAAACAACTTTGCCCAGGCTTGGTCTAAGCCCCTCACCTCGTCCCTGTGCTTTGGGGAGCCGGAGGGACACCCGAGGCCAACGACCTTGAGGCCCCCTTTGCAAAAAGCCGGCTTCCCACGGAAACAGGTTTCCTGAGGTGCAGACCCTATCCCAAGTGGTTGTGGCAAGGTAATGCAAATGCCCTCCACATCTCTGGAAGAAACCACAGTGCCCAGCCATGTTCTAAGCCCTCCCATCCTCCCTGGGCTTCTGGCAGCAGGAGTGAAAAGAGAGGAGCAGAGCACTGGGACCCGTTTTGACAAAACCCGGCTTCCCACGGGACAGTCTTTCTCCGCGTGCAGACATGCTCCCAGGTGCCTGGGGCAAGGGGAAGGAAATGCCATACACTGACCTGGAAGAGACCACAGGGCCCAGGCACAGTCTGAACCCTTCCCTCAAGCCGGCGGTTTTGCTAGCAGGAGTTCAACCCCAACGAACACAGCCCGGAGACCCCTGGGGCAAAAACGGCTTCCAACGAACAATAGGTGCTTGCTGTGGAACACCTATCCCAAGTGGGGGTAGCCAGCTCAACAAAATGCCACACACCCAGGTGTAAGAAACAACATTGCCCAAGCATGGTCTAAGCCCCTCACCTCGTCCCTGTGCTTTGGGGAGCCGGAGGGACCGCCGAGGCCCACGGCCCTGAGACCCCTTTGCAAAAAGCCGGCTTCCCACGGAGACAGTTTTCCTGAGGTGCAGACCCTATCCCAAGTGGTTGTGGCAAGGTAAAGCAAATGCCCTCCACTTCTCTGGAAGAAACCACAGTGCCCAGCCATGTTCTAAGCCCTCCCATCCTCCCTGGGCTTCTGGCAGCAGGAGTGAAAAGAGAGGAGCAGAGCACTGGGACCCGTTTGACAAAACCCGGCTTCCCACGGGAAAGTCTTTCTCCGCGTGCAGACATGCTCCCAGGTGCCTGGGGCAAGGGGAAGGAAATGCCATACACTGACCTGGAAGAGACCACAGGGCCCAGGCACTGTCTGAACCCTTCCCTCAACCCGGCGGTTTTGCTAGCAGGAGTTCAACCCCAACGAACACAGCCCGGAGACCCCTGAGGCAAAAACGGCTTCCGACGAACAATAGGCGCTTCTGTGGAAAACCAATCCCAAGTGGGGGTAGCCAGCTCAACAAAATGCCACACACCCAGGTGTAAGAAACAACATTGCCCAGGCATGGTCTAAGCCCCTCACCTCGTCCCTGTGCTTTGGGGAGCCGGAGGGACACCCGAGCCCCACGGCCCTGAGACCCCTTTGCAAAAAGCCGGCTTCCCACGGAGACAGTTTTCCTGAGGTGCAGTACCTATCCAAAGTGGTTGTGGCAAGGTAAAGCAAATGCCCTCCACTTCTCTGGAAGAAACCACAGTGCCCAGCCATGTTCTAAGCCCTCCTATCCTCCCTGGGCTTCTGACAGCAGGAGTGAAAAGAGAGGAGCAGAGCACTGGGACCCGTTTGACCAAAACCGGCTTCCCACGGGAAAGTCTTTCTCCACGTGCAGACATGCTCCCAGGTGCCTGTGGCAAGGGGAAGGAAATGCCATACACTGACCTGGAAGAGACCACAGGGCCCAGGCACTGTCTGAACCCTTCCCTCAAGCCGGCGGTTTTGCTAGCAGGAGTTCAACCCCAACGAACACAGCCCGGAGACCCCTGAGGCAAAAACGGCTTCCGACGAACAATAGGCGCTTGCTGTGGAAAATCAATCCCAAGTGGGATAGCCAGCTCAACAAAATGCCACACACCCAGGTGTAAGAAACAACATTGCCCAGTCATGGTCTAAGCCCCTCACCGCGTCCCTGTGCTTTGGGGAGCCGGAGGGACACCCGAGGCCCACGGCCCTGAGACCCCTTTGCAAAAAGCCGGCTTCCCACGGAGACTGTTTTCCTGAGGTGCAGACCCTATCCCAAGTAGTTGTGGCAAGGTAAAGCAAATGCCCTCCACTTCTCCGGAAGAAACCACAGTGCACAGCCATGTTCTAAGCCCTCCCATCCTCCCTGGGCTTCTGGAAGCAGGAGTGAAAAGAGAGGAGCAGAGCACTGGGACCCGTTTGACAAAACCCGGCTTCCCACGGGCAAGTCTTTCTCCGCGTGCAGACATGCTCCCAGGTGCCTGGGGCAAGGGGAAGGAAATGCCATACACTGACCTGGAAGAGACCACAGAGCCCAGGCACAGTCTGAACCCTTCCCTCAAGCCGGCGGTTTTGCTAGCAGGAGTTCAACCCCAACGAACACAGCCCGGAGACCCCTGGGGCAAAAACGGCTTCCAACGAACAATAGGTGCTTGCTGTGGAACACCTATCCCAAGTGGGGGTAGCCAGCTCAACAAAATGCCACACACCCAGGTGTAAGAAACAACATTGCCCAGGCATGGTCTAAGCCCCTCACCTCGTCCCTGTGCTTTGGGGAGCCGGAGGGACACCCGAGCCCCACGGCCCTGAGACCCCTTTGCAAAAAGCCGGCTTCCCACGGAGACAGTTTTCCTGAGGTGCAGTCCCTATCCCAAGTGGTTGTGGCAAGGTAAAGCAAATGCCCTCCACTTCTCTGGAAGAAACCACAGTGCCCAGCCATGTTCTAAGCCCTCCCATCCTCCCTGGGCTTCTGACAGCAGGAGTGAAAAGAGAGGAGCAGAGCACTGGGACCCGTTTGACAAAACCCGGCTTCCCACGGGAAAGTCTTTCTCCGCGTGCAGACATGCTCCCAGGTGCCTGGGGCAAGGGGAAGGAAATGCCATACACTGACCTGGAAGAGACCACAGGGCCCAGGCACAGTCTGAACCCTTCCCTCAACCCGGCGGTTTTGCTAGCAGGAGTTCAACCCCAACGAACACAGCCCGGAGACCCCTGAGGCAAAAACGGCTTCCGACGAACAATAGGCGCTTGCTGTGGAAAACCAATCCCAAGTGGGGGTAGCCAGCTCAACAAAATGCCACACACCCAGGTGTAAGAAACAACATTGCCCAGGCATGGTCTAAGCCCCTCACCTCGTCCCTGTGCTTTGGGGAGCCGGAGGGACACCCGAGCCCCACGGCCCTGAGACCCCTTTGCAAAAAGCCGGCTTCCCACGGAGACAGTTTTCCTGAGGTGCAGTACCTATCCAAAGTGGTTGTGGCAAGGTAAAGCAAATGCCCTCCACTTCTCTGGAAGAAACCACAGTGCCCAGCCATGTTCTAAGCCCTCCTATCCTCCCTGGGCTTCTGACAGCAGGAGTGAAAAGAGAGGAGCAGAGCACTGGGACCCGTTTGACCAAAACCGGCTTCCCACGGGAAAGTCTTTCTCCACGTGCAGACATGCTCCCAGGTGCCTGTGGCAAGGGGAAGGAAATGCCATACACTGACCTGGAAGAGACCACAGGGCCCAGGCACTGTCTGAACCCTTCCCTCAAGCCGGCGGTTTTGCTAGCAGGAGTTCAACCCCAACGAACACAGCCCGGAGACCCCTGAGGCAAAAACGGCTTCCGACGAACAATAGGCGCTTGCTGTGGAAAATCAATCCCAAGTGGGATAGCCAGCTCAACAAAATGCCACACACCCAGGTGTAAGAAACAACATTGCCCAGTCATGGTCTAAGCCCCTCACCGCGTCCCTGTGCTTTGGGGAGCCGGAGGGACACCCGAGGCCCACGGCCCTGAGACCCCTTTGCAAAAAGCCGGCTTCCCACGGAGACTGTTTTCCTGAGGTGCAGACCCTATCCCAAGTAGTTGTGGCAAGGTAAAGCAAATGCCCTCCACTTCTCCGGAAGAAACCACAGTGCACAGCCATGTTCTAAGCCCTCCCATCCTCCCTGGGCTTCTGGAAGCAGGAGTGAAAAGAGAGGAGCAGAGCACTGGGACCCGTTTGACAAAACCCGGCTTCCCACGGGCAAGTCTTTCTCCGCGTGCAGACATGCTCCCAGGTGCCTGGGGCAAGGGGAAGGAAATGCCATACACTGACCTGGAAGAGACCACAGGGCCCAGGCACTGTCTGAACCCTTCCCTCAACCCGGCGGTTTTGCTAGCAGGAGTTCAACCCCAACGAACACAGCCCGGAGACCCCTGGGGCAAAAACGGCTTCCAACGAACAATAGGTGCTTGCTGTGGAACACCTATCCCAAGTGGGGGTAGCCAGCTCAACAAAATGCCACACACCCAGGTGTAAGAAACAACATTGCCCAGGCATGGTCTAAGCCCCTCACCGCGTCCCTGTGCTTTGGGGAGCCGGAGGGACACCCGAGCCCCACGGCCCTGAGACCCCTTTGCAAAAAGCCGGCTTCCCACGGAGACAGTTTTCCTGAGGTGCAGTCCCTATCCCAAGTGGTTGTGGCAAGGTAAAGCAAATGCCCTCCACTTCTCTGGAAGAAACCACAGTGCCCAGCCATGTTCTAAGCCCTCCCATCCTCCCTGGGCTTCTGACAGCAGGAGTGAAAAGAGAGGAGCAGAGCACTGGGACCCGTTTGACAAAACCCGGCTTCCCACGGGAAAGTCTTTCTCCGCGTGCAGACATGCTCCCAGGTGCCTGGGGCAAGGGGAAGGAAATGCCATACACTGACCTGGAAGAGACCACAGGGCCCAGGCACAGTCTGAACCCTTCCCTCAACCCGGCGGTTTTGCTAGCAGGAGTTCAACACCAACGAACACAGCCCGGAGACCCCTGAGGCAAAAACGGCTTCCGACGAACAATAGGCGCTTGCTGTGGAAAACCAATCCCAAGTGGGGGTAGCCAGCTCAACAAAATGCCACACACCCAGGTGTAAGAAACAACATTGCCCAGGCATGGTCTAAGCCCCTCACCGCGTCCCTGTGCTTTGGGGAGCCGGAGGGACACCCGAGCCCCACGGCCCTGAGACCCCTTTGCAAAAAGCCGGCTTCCCACGGAGACAGTTTTCCTGAGGTGCAGTACCTATCCAAAGTGGTTGTGGCAAGGTAAAGCAAATGCCCTCCACTTCTCTGGAAGAAACCACAGTGCCCAGCCATGTTCTAAGCCCTCCTATCCTCCCTGGGCTTCTGACAGCAGGAGTGAAAAGAGAGGAGCAGAGCACTGGGACCCGTTTGACCAAAACCGGCTTCCCACGGGAAAGTCTTTCTCCACGTGCAGACATGCTCCCAGGTGCCTGTGGCAAGGGGAAGGAAATGCCATACACTGACCTGGAAGAGACCACAGGGCCCAGGCACTGTCTGAACCCTTCCCTCAAGCCGGCGGTTTTGCTAGCAGGAGTTCAACCCCAACGAACACAGCCCGGAGACCCCTGAGGCAAAAACGGCTTCCGACGAACAATAGGCGCTTGCTGTGGAAAATCAATCCCAAGTGGGATAGCCAGCTCAACAAAATGCCACACACCCAGGTGTAAGAAACAACATTGCCCAGTCATGGTCTAAGCCCCTCACCGCGTCCCTGTGCTTTGGGGAGCCGGAGGGACACCCGAGGCCCACGGCCCTGAGACCCCTTTGCAAAAAGCCGGCTTCCCACGGAGACTGTTTTCCTGAGGTGCAGACCCTATCCCAAGTAGTTGTGGCAAGGTAAAGCAAATGCCCTCCACTTCTCCGGAAGAAACCACAGTGCACAGCCATGTTCTAAGCCCTCCCATCCTCCCTGGGCTTCTGGAAGCAGGAGTGAAAAGAGAGGAGCAGAGCACTGGGACCCGTTTGACAAAACCCGGCTTCCCACGGGCAAGTCTTTCTCCGCGTGCAGACATGCTCCCAGGTGCCTGGGGCAAGGGGAAGGAAATGCCATACACTGACCTGGAAGAGACCACAGGGCCCAGGCACTGTCTGAACCCTTCCCTCAACCCGGCGGTTTTGCTAGCAGGAGTTCAACCCCAACGAACACAGCCCGGAGACCCCTGGGGCAAAAACGGCTTCCAACGAACAATAGGTGCTTGCTGTGGAACACCTATCCCAAGTGGGGGTAGCCAGCTCAACAAAATGCCACACACCCAGGTGTAAGAAACAACATTGCCCAGGCATGGTCTAAGCCCCTCACCGCGTCCCTGTGCTTTGGGGAGCCGGAGGGACACCCGAGGCCCACGGCCCTGAGACCCCTTTGCAAAAAGCCGGCTTCCCACGGAGACTGTTTTCCTGAGGTGCAGACCCTATCCCAAGTAGTTGTGGCAAGGTAAAGCAAATGCCCTCCACTTCTCCGGAAGAAACCACAGTGCACAGCCATGTTCTAAGCCCTCCCATCCTCCCTGGGCTTCTGGAAGCAGGAGTGAAAAGAGAGGAGCAGAGCACTGGGACCCGTTTGACAAAACCCGGCTTCCCACGGGCAAGTCTTTCTCCGCGTGCAGACATGCTCCCAGGTGCCTGGGGCAAGGGGAAGGAAATGCCATACACTGACCTGGAAGAGACCACAGGGCCCAGGCACTGTCTGAACCCTTCCCTCAACCCGGCGGTTTTGCTAGCAGGAGTTCAACCCCAACGAACACAGCCCGGAGACCCCTGGGGCAAAAACGGCTTCCAACGAACAATAGGTGCTTGCTGTGGAACACCTATCCCAAGTGGGGGTAGCCAGCTCAACAAAATGCCACACACCCAGGTGTAAGAAACAACATTGCCCAGGCATGGTCTAAGCCCCTCACCGCGTCCCTGTGCTTTGGGGAGCCGGAGGGACACCCGAGCCCCACGGCCCTGAGACCCCTTTGCAAAAAGCCGGCTTCCCACGGAGACAGTTTTCCTGAGGTGCAGTCCCTATCCCAAGTGGTTGTGGCAAGGTAAAGCAAATGCCCTCCACTTCTCTGGAAGAAACCACAGTGCCCAGCCATGTTCTAAGCCCTCCCATCCTCCCTGGGCTTCTGACAGCAGGAGTGAAAAGAGAGGAGCAGAGCACTGGGACCCGTTTGACAAAACCCGGCTTCCCACGGGAAAGTCTTTCTCCGCGTGCAGACATGCTCCCAGGTGCCTGGGGCAAGGGGAAGGAAATGCCATACACTGACCTGGAAGAGACCACAGGGCCCAGGCACAGTCTGAACCCTTCCCTCAACCCGGCGGTTTTGCTAGCAGGAGTTCAACCCCAACGAACACAGCCCGGAGACCCCTGAGGCAAAAACGGCTTCCGACGAACAATAGGCGCTTGCTGTGGAAAACCAATCCCAAGTGGGGGTAGCCAGCTCAACAAAATGCCACACACCCAGGTGTAAGAAACAACATTGCCCAGGCATGGTCTAAGCCCCTCACCTCGTCCCTGTGCTTTGGGGAGCCGGAGGGACACCCGAGCCCCACGGCCCTGAGACCCCTTTGCAAAAAGCCGGCTTCCCACGGAGACAGTTTTCCTGAGGTGCAGTACCTATCCAAAGTGGTTGTGGCAAGGTAAAGCAAATGCCCTCCACTTCTCTGGAAGAAACCACAGTGCCCAGCCATGTTCTAAGCCCTCCTATCCTCCCTGGGCTTCTGACAGCAGGAGTGAAAAGAGAGGAGCAGAGCACTGGGACCCGTTTGACCAAAACCGGCTTCCCACGGGAAAGTCTTTCTCCACGTGCAGACATGCTCCCAGGTGCCTGTGGCAAGGGGAAGAAAATGCCATACACTGACCTGGAAGAGACCACAGGGCCCAGGCACTGTCTGAACCCTTCCCTCAAGCCGGCGGTTTTGCTAGCAGGAGTTCAACCCCAACGAACACAGCCCGGAGACCCCTGAGGCAAAAACGGCTTCCGACGAACAATAGGCGCTTGCTGTGGAAAATCAATCCCAAGTGGGATAGCCAGCTCAACACAATGCCACACACCCAGGTGTAAGAAACAACATTGCCCAGCCATGGTCTAAGCCCCTCACCTAGTCCCTGTGCTTTGGGGAGCCGGAGGGACACCCGAGGCCCACGGCCCTGAGACCCCTTTGCAAAAAGCCGGCTTCCCACGGAGACTGTTTTCCTGAGGTGCAGACCCTATCCCAAGTAGTTGTGGCAAGGTAAAGCAAATGCCCTCCACTTCTCCGGAAGAAACCACAGTGCACAGCCATGTTCTAAGCCCTCCCATCCTCCCTGGGCTTCTGGAAGCAGGAGTGAAAAGAGAGGAGCAGAGCACTGGGACCCGTTTGACAAAACCCGGCTTCCCACGGGCAAGTCTTTCTCCGCGTGCAGACATGCTCCCAGGTGCCTGGGGCAAGGGGAAGGAAATGCCATACACTGACCTGGAAGAGACCACAGGGCCCAGGCACTGTCTGAACCCTTCCCTCAACCCGGCGGTTTTGCTAGCAGGAGTTCAACCCCAACGAACACAGCCCGGAGACCCCTGGGGCAAAAACGGCTTCCAACGAACAATAGGTGCTTGCTGTGGAACACCTATCCCAAGTGGGGGTAGCCAGCTCAACAAAATGCCACACACCCAGGTGTAAGAAACAACATTGCCCAGGCATGGTCTAAGCCCCTCACCGCGTCCCTGTGCTTTGGGGAGCCGGAGGGACACCCGAGCCCCACGGCCCTGAGACCCCTTTGCAAAAAGCCGGCTTCCCACGGAGACAGTTTTCCTGAGGTGCAGTCCCTATCCCAAGTGGTTGTGGCAAGGTAAAGCAAATGCCCTCCACTTCTCTGGAAGAAACCACAGTGCCCAGCCATGTTCTAAGCCCTCCCATCCTCCCTGGGCTTCTGACAGCAGGAGTGAAAAGAGAGGAGCAGAGCACTGGGACCCGTTTGACAAAACCCGGCTTCCCACGGGAAAGTCTTTCTCCGCGTGCAGACATGCTCCCAGGTGCCTGGGGCAAGGGGAAGGAAATGCCATACACTGACCTGGAAGAGACCACAGGGCCCAGGCACAGTCTGAACCCTTCCCTCAACCCGGCGGTTTTGCTAGCAGGAGTTCAACCCCAACGAACACAGCCCGGAGACCCCTGAGGCAAAAACGGCTTCCGACGAACAATAGGCGCTTGCTGTGGAAAACCAATCCCAAGTGGGGGTAGCCAGCTCAACAAAATGCCACACACCCAGGTGTAAGAAACAACATTGCCCAGGCATGGTCTAAGCCCCTCACCTCGTCCCTGTGCTTTGGGGAGCCGGAGGGACACCCGAGCCCCACGGCCCTGAGACCCCTTTGCAAAAAGCCGGCTTCCCACGGAGACAGTTTTCCTGAGGTGCAGTACCTATCCAAAGTGGTTGTGGCAAGGTAAAGCAAATGCCCTCCACTTCTCTGGAAGAAACCACAGTGCCCAGCCATGTTCTAAGCCCTCCTATCCTCCCTGGGCTTCTGACAGCAGGAGTGAAAAGAGAGGAGCAGAGCACTGGGACCCGTTTGACCAAAACCGGCTTCCCACGGGAAAGTCTTTCTCCACGTGCAGACATGCTCCCAGGTGCCTGGGGCAAGGGGAAGGAAATGCCATACACTGACCTGGAAGAGACCACAGGGCCCAGGCACTGTCTGAACCCTTCCCTCAAGCCGGCGGTTTTGCTAGCAGGAGTTCAACCCCAACGAACACAGCCCGGAGACCCCTGAGGCAAAAACGGCTTCCGACGAACAATAGGCGCTTGCTGTGGAAAATCAATCCCAAGTGGGATAGCCAGCTCAACAAAATGCCACACACCCAGGTGTAAGAAACAACATTGCCCAGTCATGGTCTAAGCCCCTCACCGCGTCCCTGTGCTTTGGGGAGCCGGAGGGACACCCGAGGCCCACGGCCCTGAGACCCCTTTGCAAAAAGCCGGCTTCCCACGGAGACTGTTTTCCTGAGGTGCAGACCCTATCCCAAGTAGGTGTGGCAAGGTAAAGCAAATGCACTCCACTTCTCCGGAAGAAACCACAGTGCACAGCCATGTTCTAAGCCCTCCCATCCTCCCTGGGCTTCTGGAAGCAGGAGTGAAAAGAGAGGAGCAGAGCACTGGGACCCGTTTGACAAAACCCGGCTTCCCACGGGCAAGTCTTTCTCCGCGTGCAGACATGCTCCCAGGTGCCTGGGGCAAGGGGAAGGAAATGCCATACACTGACCTGGAAGAGACCACAGGGCCCAGGCACTGTCTGAACCCTTCCCTCAACCCGGCGGTTTTGCTAGCAGGAGTTCAACCCCAACGAACACAGCCCGGAGACCCCTGGGGCAAAAACGGCTTCCAACGAACAATAGGTGCTTGCTGTGGAACACCTATCCCAAGTGGGGGTAGCCAGCTCAACAAAATGCCACACACCCAGGTGTAAGAAACAACATTGCCCAGGCATGGTCTAAGCCCCTCACCGCGTCCCTGTGCTTTGGGGAGCCGGAGGGACACCCGAGCCCCACGGCCCTGAGACCCCTTTGCAAAAAGCCGGCTTCCCACGGAGACAGTTTTCCTGAGGTGCAGTCCCTATCCCAAGTGGTTGTGGCAAGGTAAAGCAAATGCCCTCCACTTCTCTGGAAGTAACCACAGTGCCCAGCCATGTTCTAAGCCCTCCCATCCTCCCTGGGCTTCTGACAGCAGGAGTGAAAAGAGAGGAGCAGAGCACTGGGACCCGTTTGACAAAACCCGGCTTCCCACGGGAAAGTCTTTCTCCGCGTGCAGACATGCTCCCAGGTGCCTGGGGCAAGGGGAAGGAAATGCCATACACTGACCTGGAAGAGACCACAGGGCCCAGGCACAGTCTGAACCCTTCCCTCAACCCGGCGGTTTTGCTAGCAGGAGTTCAACACCAACGAACACAGCCCGGAGACCCCTGAGGCAAAAACGGCTTCCGACGAACAATAGGCGCTTGCTGTGGAAAACCAATCCCAAGTGGGGGTAGCCAGCTCAACAAAATGCCACACACCCAGGTGTAAGAAACAACATTGCCCAGGCATGGTCTAAGCCCCTCACCTCGTCCCTGTGCTTTGGGGAGCCGGAGGGACACCCGAGCCCCACGGCCCTGAGACCCCTTTGCAAAAAGCCGGCTTCCCACGGAGACAGTTTTCCTGAGGTGCAGTACCTATCCAAAGTGGTTGTGGCAAGGTAAAGCAAATGCCCTCCACTTCTCTGGAAGAAACCACAGTGCCCAGCCATGTTCTAAGCCCTCCTATCCTCCCTGGGCTTCTGACAGCAGGAGTGAAAAGAGAGGAGCAGAACACTGGGACCCGTTTGACCAAAACCGGCTTCCCACGGGAAAGTCTTTCTCCACGTGCAGACATGCTCCCAGGTGCCTGTGGCAAGGGGAAGGAAATGCCATACACTGACCTGGAAGAGACCACAGGGCCCAGGCACTGTCTGAACCCTTCCCTCAAGCCGGCGGTTTTGCTAGCAGGAGTTCAACCCCAACGAACACAGCCCGGAGACCCCTGAGGCAAAAACGGCTTCCGACGAACAATAGGCGCTTGCTGTGGAAAATCAATCCCAAGTGGGATAGCCAGCTCAACAAAATGCCACACACCCAGGTGTAAGAAACAACATTGCCCAGTCATGGTCTAAGCCCCTCACCGCGTCCCTGTGCTTTGGGGAGCCGGAGGGACACCCGAGGCCCACGGCCCTGAGACCCCTTTGCAAAAAGCCGGCTTCCCACGGAGACTGTTTTCCTGAGGTGCAGACCCTATCCCAAGTAGTTGTGGCAAGGTAAAGCAAATGCCCTCCACTTCTCCGGAAGAAACCACAGTGCACAGCCATGTTCTAAGCCCTCCCATCCTCCCTGGGCTTCTGGAAGCAGGAGTGAAAAGAGAGGAGCAGAGCACTGGGACCCGTTTGACAAAACCCGGCTTCCCACGGGCAAGTCTTTCTCCGCGTGCAGACATGCTCCCAGGTGCCTGGGGCAAGGGGAAGGAAATGCCATACACTGACCTGGAAGAGACCACAGGGCCCAGGCACAGTCTGAACCCTTCCCTCAACCCGGCGGTTTTGCTAGCAGGAGTTCAACCCCAACGAACACAGCCCGGAGACCCCTGAGGCAAAAACGGCTTCCGACGAACAATAGGCGCTTGCTGTGGAAAACCAATCCCAAGTGGGGGTAGCCAGCTCAACAAAATGCCACACACCCAGGTGTAAGAAACAACATTGCCCAGGCATGGTCTAAGCCCCTCACCTCGTCCCTGTGCTTTGGGGAGCCGGAGGGACACCCGAGCCCCACGGCCCTGAGACCCCTTTGCAAAAAGCCGGCTTCCCACGGAGACAGTTTTCCTGAGGTGCAGTACCTATCCAAAGTGGTTGTGGCAAGGTAAAGCAAATGCCCTCCACTTCTCTGGAAGAAACCACAGTGCCCAGCCATGTTCTAAGCCCTCCTATCCTCCCTGGGCTTCTGACAGCAGGAGTGAAAAGAGAGGAGCAGAGCACTGGGACCCGTTTGACCAAAACCGGCTTCCCACGGGAAAGTCTTTCTCCACGTGCAGACATGCTCCCAGGTGCCTGTGGCAAGGGGAAGGAAATGCCATACACTGACCTGGAAGAGACCACAGGGCCCAGGCACTGTCTGAACCCTTCCCTCAAGCCGGCGGTTTTGCTAGCAGGAGTTCAACCCCAACGAACACAGCCCGGAGACCCCTGAGGCAAAAACGGCTTCCGACGAACAATAGGCGCTTGCTGTGGAAAATCAATCCCAAGTGGGATAGCCAGCTCAACAAAATGCCACACACCCAGGTGTAAGAAACAACATTGCCCAGTCATGGTCTAAGCCCCTCACCGCGTCCCTGTGCTTTGGGGAGCCGGAGGGACACCCGAGGCCCACGGCCCTGAGACCCCTTTGCAAAAAGCCGGCTTCCCACGGAGACTGTTTTCCTGAGGTGCAGACCCTATCCCAAGTAGGTGTGGCAAGGTAAAGCAAATGCCCTCCACTTCTCCGGAAGAAACCACAGTGCACAGCCATGTTCTAAGCCCTCCCATCCTCCCTGGGCTTCTGGAAGCAGGAGTGAAAAGAGAGGAGCAGAGCACTGGGACCCGTTTGACAAAACCCGGCTTCCCACGGGCAAGTCTTTCTCCGCGTGCAGACATGCTCCCAGGTGCCTGGGGCAAGGGGAAGGAAATGCCATACACTGACCTGGAAGAGACCACAGGGCCCAGGCACTGTCTGAACCCTTCCCTCAACCCGGCGGTTTTGCTAGCAGGAGTTCAACCCCAACGAACACAGCCCGGAGACCCCTGGGGCAAAAACGGCTTCCAACGAACAATAGGTGCTTGCTGTGGAACACCTATCCCAAGTGGGGGTAGCCAGCTCAACAAAATGCCACACACCCAGGTGTAAGAAACAACATTGCCCAGGCATGGTCTAAGCCCCTCACCGCGTCCCTGTGCTTTGGGGAGCCGGAGGGACACCCGAGCCCCACGGCCCTGAGACCCCTTTGCAAAAAGCCGGCTTCCCACGGAGACAGTTTTCCTGAGGTGCAGTCCCTATCCCAAGTGGTTGTGGCAAGGTAAAGCAAATGCCCTCCACTTCTCTGGAAGTAACCACAGTGCCCAGCCATGTTCTAAGCCCTCCCATCCTCCCTGGGCTTCTGACAGCAGGAGTGAAAAGAGAGGAGCAGAGCACTGGGACCCGTTTGACAAAACCCGGCTTCCCACGGGAAAGTCTTTCTCCGCGTGCAGACATGCTCCCAGGTGCCTGGGGCAAGGGGAAGGAAATGCCATACACTGACCTGGAAGAGACCACAGGGCCCAGGCACAGTCTGAACCCTTCCCTCAACCCGGCGGTTTTGCTAGCAGGAGTTCAACACCAACGAACACAGCCCGGAGACCCCTGAGGCAAAAACGGCTTCCGACGAACAATAGGCGCTTGCTGTGGAAAACCAATCCCAAGTGGGGGTAGCCAGCTCAACAAAATGCCACACACCCAGGTGTAAGAAACAACATTGCCCAGGCATGGTCTAAGCCCCTCACCTCGTCCCTGTGCTTTGGGGAGCCGGAGGGACACCCGAGCCCCACGGCCCTGAGACCCCTTTGCAAAAAGCCGGCTTCCCACGGAGACAGTTTTCCTGAGGTGCAGTACCTATCCAAAGTGGTTGTGGCAAGGTAAAGCAAATGCCCTCCACTTCTCTGGAAGAAACCACAGTGCCCAGCCATGTTCTAAGCCCTCCTATCCTCCCTGGGCTTCTGACAGCAGGAGTGAAAAGAGAGGAGCAGAACACTGGGACCCGTTTGACCAAAACCGGCTTCCCACGGGAAAGTCTTTCTCCACGTGCAGACATGCTCCCAGGTGCCTGTGGCAAGGGGAAGGAAATGCCATACACTGACCTGGAAGAGACCACAGGGCCCAGGCACTGTCTGAACCCTTCCCTCAAGCCGGCGGTTTTGCTAGCAGGAGTTCAACCCCAACGAACACAGCCCGGAGACCCCTGAGGCAAAAACGGCTTCCGACGAACAATAGGCGCTTGCTGTGGAAAATCAATCCCAAGTGGGATAGCCAGCTCAACAAAATGCCACACACCCAGGTGTAAGAAACAACATTGCCCAGTCATGGTCTAAGCCCCTCACCGCGTCCCTGTGCTTTGGGGAGCCGGAGGGACACCCGAGGCCCACGGCCCTGAGACCCCTTTGCAAAAAGCCGGCTTCCCACGGAGACTGTTTTCCTGAGGTGCAGACCCTATCCCAAGTAGTTGTGGCAAGGTAAAGCAAATGCCCTCCACTTCTCCGGAAGAAACCACAGTGCACAGCCATGTTCTAAGCCCTCCCATCCTCCCTGGGCTTCTGGAAGCAGGAGTGAAAAGAGAGGAGCAGAGCACTGGGACCCGTTTGACAAAACCCGGCTTCCCACGGGCAAGTCTTTCTCCGCGTGCAGACATGCTCCCAGGTGCCTGGGGCAAGGGGAAGGAAATGCCATACACTGACCTGGAAGAGACCACAGGGCCCAGGCACTGTCTGAACCCTTCCCTCAACCCGGCGGTTTTGCTAGCAGGAGTTCAACCCCAACGAACACAGCCCGGAGACCCCTGGGGCAAAAACGGCTTCCAACGAACAATAGGTGCTTGCTGTGGAACACCTATCCCAAGTGGGGGTAGCCAGCTCAACAAAATGCCACACACCCAGGTGTAAGAAACAACATTGCCCAGGCATGGTCTAAGCCCCTCACCGCGTCCCTGTGCTTTGGGGAGCCGGAGGGACACCCGAGGCCCACGGCCCTGAGACCCCTTTGCAAAAAGCCGGCTTCCCACGGAGACTGTTTTCCTGAGGTGCAGACCCTATCCCAAGTAGTTGTGGCAAGGTAAAGCAAATGCCCTCCACTTCTCCGGAAGAAACCACAGTGCACAGCCATGTTCTAAGCCCTCCCATCCTCCCTGGGCTTCTGGAAGCAGGAGTGAAAAGAGAGGAGCAGAGCACTGGGACCCGTTTGACAAAACCCGGCTTCCCACGGGCAAGTCTTTCTCCGCGTGCAGACATGCTCCCAGGTGCCTGGGGCAAGGGGAAGGAAATGCCATACACTGACCTGGAAGAGACCACAGGGCCCAGGCACTGTCTGAACCCTTCCCTCAACCCGGCGGTTTTGCTAGCAGGAGTTCAACCCCAACGAACACAGCCCGGAGACCCCTGGGGCAAAAACGGCTTCCAACGAACAATAGGTGCTTGCTGTGGAACACCTATCCCAAGTGGGGGTAGCCAGCTCAACAAAATGCCACACACCCAGGTGTAAGAAACAACATTGCCCAGGCATGGTCTAAGCCCCTCACCGCGTCCCTGTGCTTTGGGGAGCCGGAGGGACACCCGAGCCCCACGGCCCTGAGACCCCTTTGCAAAAAGCCGGCTTCCCACGGAGACAGTTTTCCTGAGGTGCAGTCCCTATCCCAAGTGGTTGTGGCAAGGTAAAGCAAATGCCCTCCACTTCTCTGGAAGAAACCACAGTGCCCAGCCATGTTCTAAGCCCTCCCATCCTCCCTGGGCTTCTGACAGCAGGAGTGAAAAGAGAGGAGCAGAGCACTGGGACCCGTTTGACAAAACCCGGCTTCCCACGGGAAAGTCTTTCTCCGCGTGCAGACATGCTCCCAGGTGCCTGGGGCAAGGGGAAGGAAATGCCATACACTGACCTGGAAGAGACCACAGGGCCCAGGCACAGTCTGAACCCTTCCCTCAACCCGGCGGTTTTGCTAGCAGGAGTTCAACCCCAACGAACACAGCCCGGAGACCCCTGAGGCAAAAACGGCTTCCGACGAACAATAGGCACTTGCTGTGGAAAACCAATCCCAAGTGGGGGTAGCCAGCTCAACAAAATGCCACACACCCAGGTGTAAGAAACAACATTGCCCAGGCATGGTCTAAGCCCCTCACCTCGTCCCTGTGCTTTGGGGAGCCGGAGGGACACCCGAGCCCCACGGCCCTGAGACCCCTTTGCAAAAAGCCGGCTTCCCACGGAGACAGTTTTCCTGAGGTGCAGTACCTATCCAAAGTGGTTGTGGCAAGGTAAAGCAAATGCCCTCCACTTCTCTGGAAGAAACCACAGTGCCCAGCCATGTTCTAAGCCCTCCTATCCTCCCTGGGCTTCTGACAGCAGGAGTGAAAAGAGAGGAGCAGAGCACTGGGACCCGTTTGACCAAAACCGGCTTCCCACGGGAAAGTCTTTCTCCACGTGCAGACATGCTCCCAGGTGCCTGTGGCAAGGGGAAGGAAATGCCATACACTGACCTGGAAGAGACCACAGGGCCCAGGCACTGTCTGAACCCTTCCCTCAAGCCGGCGGTTTTGCTAGCAGGAGTTCAACCCCAACGAACACAGCCCGGAGACCCCTGAGGCAAAAACGGCTTCCGACGAACAATAGGCGCTTGCTGTGGAAAATCAATCCCAAGTGGGATAGCCAGCTCAACAAAATGCCACACACCCAGGTGTAAGAAACAACATTGCCCAGTCATGGTCTAAGCCCCTCACCGCGTCCCTGTGCTTTGGGGAGCCGGAGGGACACCCGAGGCCCACGGCCCTGAGACCCCTTTGCAAAAAGCCGGCTTCCCACGGAGACTGTTTTCCTGAGGTGCAGACCCTATCCCAAGTAGTTGTGGCAAGGTAAAGCAAATGCCCTCCACTTCTCCGGAAGAAACCACAGTGCACAGCCATGTTCTAAGCCCTCCCATCCTCCCTGGGCTTCTGGAAGCAGGAGTGAAAAGAGAGGAGCAGAGCACTGGGACCCGTTTGACAAAACCCGGCTTCCCACGGGCAAGTCTTTCTCCGCGTGCAGACATGCTCCCAGGTGCCTGGGGCAAGGGGAAGGAAATGCCATACACTGACCTGGAAGAGACCACAGGGCCCAGGCACTGTCTGAACCCTTCCCTCAACCCGGCGGTTTTGCTAGCAGGAGTTCAACCCCAACGAACACAGCCCGGAGACCCCTGGGGCAAAAACGGCTTCCAACGAACAATAGGTGCTTGCTGTGGAACACCTATCCCAAGTGGGGGTAGCCAGCTCAACAAAATGCCACACACCCAGGTGTAAGAAACAACATTGCCCAGGCATGGTCTAAGCCCCTCACCGCGTCCCTGTGCTTTGGGGAGCCGGAGGGACACCCGAGCCCCACGGCCCTGAGACCCCTTTGCAAAAAGCCGGCTTCCCACGGAGACAGTTTTCCTGAGGTGCAGTCCCTATCCCAAGTGGTTGTGGCAAGGTAAAGCAAATGCCCTCCACTTCTCTGGAAGAAACCACAGTGCCCAGCCATGTTCTAAGCCCTCCCATCCTCCCTGGGCTTCTGACAGCAGGAGTGAAAAGAGAGGAGCAGAGCACTGGGACCCGTTTGACAAAACCCGGCTTCCCACGGGAAAGTCTTTCTCCGCGTGCAGACATGCTCCCAGGTGCCTGGGGCAAGGGGAAGGAAATGCCATACACTGACCTGGAAGAGACCACAGGGCCCAGGCACAGTCTGAACCCTTCCCTCAACCCGGCGGTTTTGCTAGCAGGAGTTCAACCCCAACGAACACAGCCCGGAGACCCCTGAGGCAAAAACGGCTTCCGACGAACAATAGGCGCTTGCTGTGGAAAACCAATCCCAAGTGGGGGTAGCCAGCTCAACAAAATGCCACACACCCAGGTGTAAGAAACAACATTGCCCAGGCATGGTCTAAGCCCCTCACCTCGTCCCTGTGCTTTGGGGAGCCGGAGGGACACCCGAGCCCCACGGCCCTGAGACCCCTTTGCAAAAAGCCGGCTTCCCACGGAGACAGTTTTCCTGAGGTGCAGTACCTATCCAAAGTGGTTGTGGCAAGGTAAAGCAAATGCCCTCCACTTCTCTGGAAGAAACCACAGTGCCCAGCCATGTTCTAAGCCCTCCTATCCTCCCTGGGCTTCTGACAGCAGGAGTGAAAAGAGAGGAGCAGAGCACTGGGACCCGTTTGACCAAAACCGGCTTCCCACGGGAAAGTCTTTCTCCACGTGCAGACATGCTCCCAGGTGCCTGTGGCAAGGGGAAGGAAATGCCATACACTGACCTGGAAGAGACCACAGGGCCCAGGCACTGTCTGAACCCTTCCCTCAAGCCGGCGGTTTTGCTAGCAGGAGTTCAACCCCAACGAACACAGCCCGGAGACCCCTGAGGCAAAAACGGCTTCCGACGAACAATAGGCGCTTGCTGTGGAAAATCAATCCCAAGTGGGATAGCCAGCTCAACAAAATGCCACACACCCAGGTGTAAGAAACAACATTGCCCAGTCATGGTCTAAGCCCCTCACCGCGTCCCTGTGCTTTGGGGAGCCGGAGGGACACCCGAGGCCCACGGCCCTGAGACCCCTTTGCAAAAAGCCGGCTTCCCACGGAGACTGTTTTCCTGAGGTGCAGACCCTATCCCAAGTAGTTGTGGCAAGGTAAAGCAAATGCCCTCCACTTCTCCGGAAGAAACCACAGTGCCCAGCCATGTTCTAAGCCCTCCCATCCTCCCTGGGCTTCTGACAGCAGGAGTGAAAAGAGAGGAGCAGAGCACTGGGACCCGTTTGACAAAACCCGGCTTCCCACGGGAAAGTCTTTCTCCGCGTGCAGACATGCTCCCAGGTGCCTGGGGCAAGGGGAAGGAAATGCCATACACTGACCTGGAAGAGACCACAGGGCCCAGGCACAGTCTGAACCCTTCCCTCAACCCGGCGGTTTTGCTAGCAGGAGTTCAACCCCAACGAACACAGCCCGGAGACCCCTGAGGCAAAAACGGCTTCCGACGAACAATAGGCACTTGCTGTGGAAAACCAATCCCAAGTGGGGGTAGCCAGCTCAACAAAATGCCACACACCCAGGTGTAAGAAACAACATTGCCCAGGCATGGTCTAAGCCCCTCACCTCGTCCCTGTGCTTTGGGGAGCCGGAGGGACACCCGAGCCCCACGGCCCTGAGACCCCTTTGCAAAAAGCCGGCTTCCCACGGAGACAGTTTTCCTGAGGTGCAGTACCTATCCAAAGTGGTTGTGGCAAGGTAAAGCAAATGCCCTCCACTTCTCTGGAAGAAACCACAGTGCCCAGCCATGTTCTAAGCCCTCCTATCCTCCCTGGGCTTCTGACAGCAGGAGTGAAAAGAGAGGAGCAGAGCACTGGGACCCGTTTGACCAAAACCGGCTTCCCACGGGAAAGTCTTTCTCCACGTGCAGACATGCTCCCAGGTGCCTGTGGCAAGGGGAAGGAAATGCCATACACTGACCTGGAAGAGACCACAGGGCCCAGGCACTGTCTGAACCCTTCCCTCAAGCCGGCGGTTTTGCTAGCAGGAGTTCAACCCCAACGAACACAGCCCGGAGACCCCTGAGGCAAAAACGGCTTCCGACGAACAATAGGCGCTTGCTGTGGAAAATCAATCCCAAGTGGGATAGCCAGCTCAACAAAATGCCACACACCCAGGTGTAAGAAACAACATTGCCCAGTCATGGTCTAAGCCCCTCACCGCGTCCCTGTGCTTTGGGGAGCCGGAGGGACACCCGAGGCCCACGGCCCTGAGACCCCTTTGCAAAAAGCCGGCTTCCCACGGAGACTGTTTTCCTGAGGTGCAGACCCTATCCCAAGTAGTTGTGGCAAGGTAAAGCAAATGCCCTCCACTTCTCCGGAAGAAACCACAGTGCACAGCCATGTTCTAAGCCCTCCCATCCTCCCTGGGCTTCTGGAAGCAGGAGTGAAAAGAGAGGAGCAGAGCACTGGGACCCGTTTGACAAAACCCGGCTTCCCACGGGCAAGTCTTTCTCCGCGTGCAGACATGCTCCCAGGTGCCTGGGGCAAGGGGAAGGAAATGCCATACACTGACCTGGAAGAGACCACAGGGCCCAGGCACTGTCTGAACCCTTCCCTCAACCCGGCGGTTTTGCTAGCAGGAGTTCAACCCCAACGAACACAGCCCGGAGACCCCTGGGGCAAAAACGGCTTCCAACGAACAATAGGTGCTTGCTGTGGAACACCTATCCCAAGTGGGGGTAGCCAGCTCAACAAAATGCCACACACCCAGGTGTAAGAAACAACATTGCCCAGGCATGGTCTAAGCCCCTCACCGCGTCCCTGTGCTTTGGGGAGCCGGAGGGACACCCGAGCCCCACGGCCCTGAGACCCCTTTGCAAAAAGCCGGCTTCCCACGGAGACAGTTTTCCTGAGGTGCAGTCCCTATCCCAAGTGGTTGTGGCAAGGTAAAGCAAATGCCCTCCACTTCTCTGGAAGAAACCACAGTGCCCAGCCATGTTCTAAGCCCTCCCATCCTCCCTGGGCTTCTGACAGCAGGAGTGAAAAGAGAGGAGCAGAGCACTGGGACCCGTTTGACAAAACCCGGCTTCCCACGGGAAAGTCTTTCTCCGCGTGCAGACATGCTCCCAGGTGCCTGGGGCAAGGGGAAGGAAATGCCATACACTGACCTGGAAGAGACCACAGGGCCCAGGCACAGTCTGAACCCTTCCCTCAACCCGGCGGTTTTGCTAGCAGGAGTTCAACCCCAACGAACACAGCCCGGAGACCCCTGAGGCAAAAACGGCTTCCGACGAACAATAGGCGCTTGCTGTGGAAAACCAATCCCAAGTGGGGGTAGCCAGCTCAACAAAATGCCACACACCCAGGTGTAAGAAACAACATTGCCCAGGCATGGTCTAAGCCCCTCACCTCGTCCCTGTGCTTTGGGGAGCCGGAGGGACACCCGAGCCCCACGGCCCTGAGACCCCTTTGCAAAAAGCCGGCTTCCCACGGAGACAGTTTTCCTGAGGTGCAGTACCTATCCAAAGTGGTTGTGGCAAGGTAAAGCAAATGCCCTCCACTTCTCTGGAAGAAACCACAGTGCCCAGCCATGTTCTAAGCCCTCCTATCCTCCCTGGGCTTCTGACAGCAGGAGTGAAAAGAGAGGAGCAGAGCACTGGGACCCGTTTGACCAAAACCGGCTTCCCACGGGAAAGTCTTTCTCCACGTGCAGACATGCTCCCAGGTGCCTGTGGCAAGGGGAAGGAAATGCCATACACTGACCTGGAAGAGACCACAGGGCCCAGGCACTGTCTGAACCCTTCCCTCAAGCCGGCGGTTTTGCTAGCAGGAGTTCAACCCCAACGAACACAGCCCGGAGACCCCTGAGGCAAAAACGGCTTCCGACGAACAATAGGCGCTTGCTGTGGAAAATCAATCCCAAGTGGGATAGCCAGCTCAACAAAATGCCACACACCCAGGTGTAAGAAACAACATTGCCCAGTCATGGTCTAAGCCCCTCACCGCGTCCCTGTGCTTTGGGGAGCCGGAGGGACACCCGAGGCCCACGGCCCTGAGACCCCTTTGCAAAAAGCCGGCTTCCCACGGAGACTGTTTTCCTGAGGTGCAGACCCTATCCCAAGTAGTTGTGGCAAGGTAAAGCAAATGCCCTCCACTTCTCCGGAAGAAACCACAGTGCACAGCCATGTTCTAAGCCCTCCCATCCTCCCTGGGCTTCTGGAAGCAGGAGTGAAAAGAGAGGAGCAGAGCACTGGGACCCGTTTGACAAAACCCGGCTTCCCACGGGCAAGTCTTTCTCCGCGTGCAGACATGCTCCCAGGTGCCTGGGGCAAGGGGAAGGAAATGCCATACACTGACCTGGAAGAGACCACAGGGCCCAGGCACTGTCTGAACCCTTCCCTCAACCCGGCGGTTTTGCTAGCAGGAGTTCAACCCCAACGAACACAGCCCGGAGACCCCTGGGGCAAAAACGGCTTCCAACGAACAATAGGTGCTTGCTGTGGAACACCTATCCCAAGTGGGGGTAGCCAGCTCAACAAAATGCCACACACCCAGGTGTAAGAAACAACATTGCCCAGGCATGGTCTAAGCCCCTCACCGCGTCCCTGTGCTTTGGGGAGCCGGAGGGACACCCGAGCCCCACGGCCCTGAGACCCCTTTGCAAAAAGCCGGCTTCCCACGGAGACAGTTTTCCTGAGGTGCAGTCCCTATCCCAAGTGGTTGTGGCAAGGTAAAGCAAATGCCCTCCACTTCTCTGGAAGAAACCACAGTGCCCAGCCATGTTCTAAGCCCTCCCATCCTCCCTGGGCTTCTGACAGCAGGAGTGAAAAGAGAGGAGCAGAGCACTGGGACCCGTTTGACAAAACCCGGCTTCCCACGGGAAAGTCTTTCTCCGCGTGCAGACATGCTCCCAGGTGCCTGGGGCAAGGGGAAGGAAATGCCATACACTGACCTGGAAGAGACCACAGGGCCCAGGCACAGTCTGAACCCTTCCCTCAACCCGGCGGTTTTGCTAGCAGGAGTTCAACCCCAACGAACACAGCCCGGAGACCCCTGAGGCAAAAACGGCTTCCGACGAACAATAGGCGCTTGCTGTGGAAAACCAATCCCAAGTGGGGGTAGCCAGCTCAACAAAATGCCACACACCCAGGTGTAAGAAACAACATTGCCCAGGCATGGTCTAAGCCCCTCACCTCGTCCCTGTGCTTTGGGGAGCCGGAGGGACACCCGAGCCCCACGGCCCTGAGACCCCTTTGCAAAAAGCCGGCTTCCCACGGAGACAGTTTTCCTGAGGTGCAGTACCTATCCAAAGTGGTTGTGGCAAGGTAAAGCAAATGCCCTCCACTTCTCTGGAAGAAACCACAGTGCCCAGCCATGTTCTAAGCCCTCCTATCCTCCCTGGGCTTCTGACAGCAGGAGTGAAAAGAGAGGAGCAGAGCACTGGGACCCGTTTGACCAAAACCGGCTTCCCACGGGAAAGTCTTTCTCCACGTGCAGACATGCTCCCAGGTGCCTGTGGCAAGGGGAAGGAAATGCCATACACTGACCTGGAAGAGACCACAGGGCCCAGGCACTGTCTGAACCCTTCCCTCAAGCCGGCGGTTTTGCTAGCAGGAGTTCAACCCCAACGAACACAGCCCGGAGACCCCTGAGGCAAAAACGGCTTCCGACGAACAATAGGCGCTTGCTGTGGAAAATCAATCCCAAGTGGGATAGCCAGCTCAACAAAATGCCACACACCCAGGTGTAAGAAACAACATTGCCCAGTCATGGTCTAAGCCCCTCACCGCGTCCCTGTGCTTTGGGGAGCCGGAGGGACACCCGAGGCCCACGGCCCTGAGACCCCTTTGCAAAAAGCCGGCTTCCCACGGAGACTGTTTTCCTGAGGTGCAGACCCTATCCCAAGTAGTTGTGGCAAGGTAAAGCAAATGCCCTCCACTTCTCCGGAAGAAACCACAGTGCACAGCCATGTTCTAAGCCCTCCCATCCTCCCTGGGCTTCTGGAAGCAGGAGTGAAAAGAGAGGAGCAGAGCACTGGGACCCGTTTGACAAAACCCGGCTTCCCACGGGCAAGTCTTTCTCCGCGTGCAGACATGCTCCCAGGTGCCTGGGGCAAGGGGAAGGAAATGCCATACACTGACCTGGAAGAGACCACAGGGCCCAGGCACTGTCTGAACCCTTCCCTCAACCCGGCGGTTTTGCTAGCAGGAGTTCAACCCCAACGAACACAGCCCGGAGACCCCTGGGGCAAAAACGGCTTCCAACGAACAATAGGTGCTTGCTGTGGAACACCTATCCCAAGTGGGGGTAGCCAGCTCAACAAAATGCCACACACCCAGGTGTAAGAAACAACATTGCCCAGGCATGGTCTAAGCCCCTCACCTCGTCCCTGTGCTTTGGGGAGCCGGAGGGACACCCGAGCCCCACGGCCCTGAGACCCCTTTGCAAAAAGCCGGCTTCCCACGGAGACAGTTTTCCTGAGGTGCAGTCCCTATCCCAAGTGGTTGTGGCAAGGTAAAGCAAATGCCCTCCACTTCTCTGGAAGAAACCACAGTGCCCAGCCATGTTCTAAGCCCTCCCATCCTCCCTGGGCTTCTGACAGCAGGAGTGAAAAGAGAGGAGCAGAGCACTGGGACCCGTTTGACAAAACCCGGCTTCCCACGGGAAAGTCTTTCTCCGCGTGCAGACATGCTCCCAGGTGCCTGGGGCAAGGGGAAGGAAATGCCATACACTGACCTGGAAGAGACCACAGGGCCCAGGCACTGTCTGAACCCTTCCCTCAAGCCGGCGGTTTTGCTAGCAGGAGTTCAACCCCAACGAACACAGCCCGGAGACCCCTGAGGCAAAAACGGCTTCCGACGAACAATAGGCGCTTGCTGTGGAAAACCAATCCTAAGTGGGGGTAGCCAGCTCAACAAAATGCCACACACCCAGGTTTAAGAAACAACATTGCCCATGCATGGTCTAAGCCCCTCACCTCGTCCCTGTGCTTTGGGGAGCCGGAGGGACAGCCGAGGCACACGGCCCTGAGACCCCTTTGCAAAAAGCCGGCTTCCCACGGAGACAGTTTTCCTGAGGTGCAGACCCTATCCCAAGTAGTTGTGGCAAGGTAAAGCAAATGCCCTCCACTTCTCTGGAAGAAACCACAGTGCCCAACCATGTTCTAAGCCCTCCCATCCTCCCTGGGCTTCTGGCAGCAGGAGTGAAAAGAGAGGAGCAGAGCACTGGGACCCGTTTGACAAAACCCGGCTTCCCATGGGAAAGTCTTTCTCCACGTGCAGACATGCTCCCAGGTGCCTGTGGCAAGGGGAAGGAAATGCCATACACTGACCTGGAAGAGACCACAGGGCCCAGGCACAGTCTGAACCCTGCCCTCAACCCGGCGGTTTTGCTAGCAGGAATTCAACCCCAACGAACACAGCCCGTAGACCCCTGGGGCAAAAACGGCTTCCGACGATCAATAGGTGCTTGCTGTGGAACACCTATCCCAAGTGGGATAGCCAGCTCAACAAAATGCCACACACCCAGGTGTAAGAAACAACATTGCCCAGGCTTGGTCTAAGCCCCTCACCTCGTCCCTGTGCTTTGGGGAGCCGGAGGGACAGCCGAGGCCCACGGCCCTGAGCCCCCTTTGCAAAAAGCCGGGTTCCCACGGAAAGAGTTTTCCTGAGGTGCAGACCCTATCCCAAGTGGTTGTGGCAAGGTAAAGCAAATGCCCTCCACTTCTCTGGAAGAAACCACAGTGCCCAGCCATGTTCTAAGCCCTCCCATCCTCCCTGGGCTTCTGACAGCAGGAGTGAAAAGAGAGAAGCAGAGCACTGGGACCCGTTTGACAAAACCCGGCTTTCCACGGGAAAGTCTTTCTCCGCATGCAGACATGCTCCCAGGTGCCTGGGGCAAGGGGAAGGAAATGCCATACACTGACATGGAAGAGACCACAGGGCCCAGGCACAGTCTGAACACTTACCTCAAGCCGGCGGTTTTGCTAGCAGGAGTTCAACCCCAACGAACACAGCCCGGAGACCCCTGGGGCAAAAACGGCTTCCAACGAACAATAGGTGCTTGCTGTGGAACACCTATCCCAAGTGGGGGTAGCCAGCTCAAGAAAATGCCACACACCCAGGTGTAAGAAACAACTTTGCCCAGGCTTGGTCTAAGCCCCTCACCTCGTCCCTGTGCTTTGGGGAGCCGGAGGGACACCCGAGGCCAACGACCTTGAGGCCCCCTTTGCAAAAAGCCGGCTTCCCACGGAAACAGGTTTCCTGAGGTGCAGACCCTATCCCAAGTGGTTGTGGCAAGGTAATGCAAATGCCCTCCACATCTCTGGAAGAAACCACAGTGCCCAGCCATGTTCTAAGCCCTCCCATCCTCCCTGGGCTTCTGGCAGCAGGAGTGAAAAGAGAGGAGCAGAGCACTGGGACCCGTTTTGACAAAACCCGGCTTCCCACGGGACAGTCTTTCTCCGCGTGCAGACATGCTCCCAGGTGCCTGGGGCAAGGGGAAGGAAATGCCATACACTGACCTGGAAGAGACCACAGGGCCCAGGCACAGTCTGAACCCTTCCCTCAAGCCGGCGGTTTTGCTAGCAGGAGTTCAACCCCAACGAACACAGCCCGGAGACCCCTGGGGCAAAAACGGCTTCCAACGAACAATAGGTGCTTGCTGTGGAACACCTATCCCAAGTGGGGGTAGCCAGCTCAACAAAATGCCACACACCCAGGTGTAAGAAACAACATTGCCCAAGCATGGTCTAAGCCCCTCACCTCGTCCCTGTGCTTTGGGGAGCCGGAGGGACCGCCGAGGCCCACGGCCCTGAGACCCCTTTGCAAAAAGCCGGCTTCCCACGGAGACAGTTTTCCTGAGGTGCAGACCCTATCCCAAGTGGTTGTGGCAAGGTAAAGCAAATGCCCTCCACTTCTCTGGAAGAAACCACAGTGCCCAGCCATGTTCTAAGCCCTCCCATCCTCCCTGGGCTTCTGGCAGCAGGAGTGAAAAGAGAGGAGCAGAGCACTGGGACCCGTTTGACAAAACCCGGCTTCCCACGGGAAAGTCTTTCTCCGCGTGCAGACATGCTCCCAGGTGCCTGGGGCAAGGGGAAGGAAATGCCATACACTGACCTGGAAGAGACCACAGGGCCCAGGCACTGTCTGAACCCTTCCCTCAACCCGGCGGTTTTGCTAGCAGGAGTTCAACCCCAACGAACACAGCCCGGAGACCCCTGAGGCAAAAACGGCTTCCGACGAACAATAGGCGCTTCTGTGGAAAACCAATCCCAAGTGGGGGTAGCCAGCTCAACAAAATGCCACACACCCAGGTGTAAGAAACAACATTGCCCAGGCATGGTCTAAGCCCCTCACCTCGTCCCTGTGCTTTGGGGAGCCGGAGGGACACCCGAGCCCCACGGCCCTGAGACCCCTTTGCAAAAAGCCGGCTTCCCACGGAGACAGTTTTCCTGAGGTGCAGTACCTATCCAAAGTGGTTGTGGCAAGGTAAAGCAAATGCCCTCCACTTCTCTGGAAGAAACCACAGTGCCCAGCCATGTTCTAAGCCCTCCTATCCTCCCTGGGCTTCTGACAGCAGGAGTGAAAAGAGAGGAGCAGAGCACTGGGACCCGTTTGACCAAAACCGGCTTCCCACGGGAAAGTCTTTCTCCACGTGCAGACATGCTCCCAGGTGCCTGTGGCAAGGGGAAGGAAATGCCATACACTGACCTGGAAGAGACCACAGGGCCCAGGCACTGTCTGAACCCTTCCCTCAAGCCGGCGGTTTTGCTAGCAGGAGTTCAACCCCAACGAACACAGCCCGGAGACCCCTGAGGCAAAAACGGCTTCCGACGAACAATAGGCGCTTGCTGTGGAAAATCAATCCCAAGTGGGATAGCCAGCTCAACAAAATGCCACACACCCAGGTGTAAGAAACAACATTGCCCAGTCATGGTCTAAGCCCCTCACCGCGTCCCTGTGCTTTGGGGAGCCGGAGGGACACCCGAGGCCCACGGCCCTGAGACCCCTTTGCAAAAAGCCGGCTTCCCACGGAGACTGTTTTCCTGAGGTGCAGACCCTATCCCAAGTAGTTGTGGCAAGGTAAAGCAAATGCCCTCCACTTCTCCGGAAGAAACCACAGTGCACAGCCATGTTCTAAGCCCTCCCATCCTCCCTGGGCTTCTGGAAGCAGGAGTGAAAAGAGAGGAGCAGAGCACTGGGACCCGTTTGACAAAACCCGGCTTCCCACGGGCAAGTCTTTCTCCGCGTGCAGACATGCTCCCAGGTGCCTGGGGCAAGGGGAAGGAAATGCCATACACTGACCTGGAAGAGACCACAGAGCCCAGGCACAGTCTGAACCCTTCCCTCAAGCCGGCGGTTTTGCTAGCAGGAGTTCAACCCCAACGAACACAGCCCGGAGACCCCTGGGGCAAAAACGGCTTCCAACGAACAATAGGTGCTTGCTGTGGAACACCTATCCCAAGTGGGGGTAGCCAGCTCAACAAAATGCCACACACCCAGGTGTAAGAAACAACATTGCCCAGGCATGGTCTAAGCCCCTCACCTCGTCCCTGTGCTTTGGGGAGCCGGAGGGACACCCGAGCCCCACGGCCCTGAGACCCCTTTGCAAAAAGCCGGCTTCCCACGGAGACAGTTTTCCTGAGGTGCAGTCCCTATCCCAAGTGGTTGTGGCAAGGTAAAGCAAATGCCCTCCACTTCTCTGGAAGAAACCACAGTGCCCAGCCATGTTCTAAGCCCTCCCATCCTCCCTGGGCTTCTGGCAGCAGGAGTGAAAAGAGAGGAGCAGAGCACTGGGACCCGTTTGACAAAACCCGGCTTCCTACGGGAAAGTCTTTCTCCGCGTGCAGACATGTTCCCAGGTGCCTGGGGCAAGGGGAAGGAAATGCCATACACTGACCTGGAAGAGACCACAGGGCCCAGGCACTGTCTGAACCCTTCCCTCAACCCGGCGGTTTTGCTAGCAGGAGTTCAACCCCAACGAACACAGCCCGGAGACCCCTGGGGCAAAAACGGCTTCCGTCGAACAATAGGCGCTTGCTGTGGAAAACCAATCCCAAGTGGGGGTAGCCAGCTCAACAAAATGCCACACACCCAGGTGTAAGAAACAACATTGCCCAGGCTTGGTCTAAGCCCCTCATCTCGTCCCTGTGCTTTGGGGAGCCGGAGGGACACCCGAGCCCCACGGCCCTGAGACCCCTTTGCAAAAAGCCGGCTTCCCACGGAGACAGTTTTCCTGAGGTGCAGTCCCTATCCCAAGTGGTTGTGGCAAGGTAAAGCAAATGCCCTCCACTTCTCTGGAAGAAACCACAGTGCCCAGCCATGTTCTAAGCCCTCCCATCCTCCCTGGGCTTCTGACAGCAGGAGTGAAAAGAGAGGAGCAGAGCACTGGGACCCGTTTGACAAAACCCGGCTTCCCACGGGAAAGTCTTTCTCCGCGTGCAGACATGCTCCCAGGTGCCTGGGGCAAGGGGAAGGAAATGCCATACACTGACCTGGAAGAGACCACAGGGCCCAGGCACAGTCTGAACCCTTCCCTCAACCCGGCGGTTTTGCTAGCAGGAGTTCAACCCCAACGAACACAGCCCGGAGACCCCTGAGGCAAAAACGGCTTCCGACGAACAATAGGCGCTTGCTGTGGAAAACCAATCCCAAGTGGGGGGTAGCCAGCTCAACAAAATGCCACACACCCAGGTGTAAGAAACAACATTGCCCAGGCATGGTCTAAGCCCCTCACCTCGTCCCTGTGCTTTGGGGAGCCGGAGGGACACCCGAGCCCCACGGCCCTGAGACCCCTTTGCAAAAAGCCGGCTTCCCACGGAGACAGTTTTCCTGAGGTGCAGTACCTATCCAAAGTGGTTGTGGCAAGGTAAAGCAAATGCCCTCCACTTCTCTGGAAGAAACCACAGTGCCCAGCCATGTTCTAAGCCCTCCTATCCTCCCTGGGCTTCTGGAAGCAGGAGTGAAAAGAGAGGAGCAGAGCACTGGGACCCGTTTGACCAAAACCGGCTTCCCACGGGAAAGTCTTTCTCCACGTGCAGACATGCTCCCAGGTGCCTGTGGCAAGGGGAAGGAAGTGCCATACACTGACCTGGAAGAGACCACAGGGCCCAGGCACTGTCTGAACCCTTCCCTCAAGCCGGCGGTTTTGCTAGCAGGAGTTCAACCCCAACGAACACAGCCCGGAGACCCCTGAGGCAAAAACGGCTTCCGACGAACAATAGGCGCTTGCTGTGGAAAACCAATCCTAAGTGGGGGTAGCCAGCTCAACAAAATGCCACACACCCAGGTTTAAGAAACAACATTGCCCATGCATGGTCTAAGCCCCTCACCTCGTCCCTGTGCTTTGGGGAGCCGGAGGGACAGCCGAGGCACACGGCCCTGAGACCCCTTTGCAAAAAGCCGGCTTCCCACGGAGACAGTTTTCCTGAGGTGCAGACCCTATCCCAAGTAGTTGTGGCAAGGTAAAGCAAATGCCCTCCACTTCTCTGGAAGAAACCACAGTGCCCAACCATGTTCTAAGCCCTCCCATCCTCCCTGGGCTTCTGGCAGCAGGAGTGAAAAGAGAGGAGCAGAGCACTGGGACCCGTTTGACAAAACCCGGCTTCCCATGGGAAAGTCTTTCTCCACGTGCAGACATGCTCCCAGGTGCCTGTGGCAAGGGGAAGGAAATGCCATACACTGACCTGGAAGAGACCACAGGGCCCAGGCACAGTCTGAACCCTGCCCTCAACCCGGCGGTTTTGCTAGCAGGAGTTCAACCCCAACGAACACAGCCCGTAGACCCCTGGGGCAAAAACGGCTTCCGACGATCAATAGGTGCTTGCTGTGGAACACCTATCCCAAGTGGGATAGCCAGCTCAACAAAATGCCACACACCCAGGTGTAAGAAACAACATTGCCCAGGCTTGGTCTAAGCCCCTCACCTCGTCCCTGTGCTTTGGGGAGCCGGAGGGACAGCCGAGGCCCACGGCCCTGAGCCCCCTTTGCAAAAAGCCGGGTTCCCACGGAAAGAGTTTTCCTGAGGTGCAGACCCTATCCCAAGTGGTTGTGGCAAGGTAAAGCAAATGCCCTCCACTTCTCTGGAAGAAACCACAGTGCCCAGCCATGTTCTAAGCCCTCCCATCCTCCCTGGGCTTCTGACAGCAGGAGTGAAAAGAGAGAAGCAGAGCACTGGGACCCGTTTGACAAAACCCGGCTTTCCACGGGAAAGTCTTTCTCCGCATGCAGACATGCTCCCAGGTGCCTGGGGCAAGGGGAAGGAAATGCCATACACTGACCTGGAAGAGACCACAGGGCCCAGGCACAGTCTGAACACTTACCTCAAGCCGGCGGTTTTGCTAGCAGGAGTTCAACCCCAACGAACACAGCCCGGAGACCCCTGGGGCAAAAACGGCTTCCAACGAACAATAGGTGCTTGCTGTGGAACACCTATCCCAAGTGGGGGTAGCCAGCTCAAGAAAATGCCACACACCCAGGTGTAAGAAACAACTTTGCCCAGGCTTGGTCTAAGCCCCTCACCTCGTCCCTGTGCTTTGGGGAGCCGGAGGGACAGCCGAGGCCAACGACCTTGAGGCCCCCTTTGCAAAAAGCCGGCTTCCCACGGAAACAGGTTTCCTGAGGTGCAGACCCTATCCCAAGTGGTTGTGGCAAGGTAATGCAAATGCCCTCCACATCTCTGGAAGAAACCACAGTGCCCAGCCATGTTCTAAGCCCTCCCATCCTCCCTGGGCTTCTGGCAGCAGGAGTGAAAAGAGAGGAGCAGAGCACTGGGACCCGTTTGACAAAACCCGGCTTCCCACGGGACAGTCTTTCTCCGCGTGCAGACATGCTCCCAGGTGCCTGGGGCAAGGGGAAGGAAATGCCATACACTGACCTGGAAGAGACCACAGGGCCCAGGCACAGTCTGAACCCTTCCCTCAAGCCGGCGGTTTTGCTAGCAGGAGTTCAACCCCAACGAACACAGCCCGGAGACCCCTGGGGCAAAAACGGCTTCCAACGAACAATAGGTGCTTGCTGTGGAACACCTATCCCAAGTGGGGGTAGCCAGCTCAACAAAATGCCACACACCCAGGTGTAAGAAACAACATTGCCCAAGCATGGTCTAAGCCCCTCACCTCGTCCCTGTGCTTTGGGGAGCCGGAGGGACCGCCGAGGCCCACGGCCCTGAGACCCCTTTGCAAAAAGCCGGCTTCCCACGGAGACAGTTTTCCTGAGGTGCAGACCCTATCCCAAGTGGTTGTGGCAAGGTAAAGCAAATGCCCTCCACTTCTCTGGAAGAAACCACAGTGCCCAGCCATGTTCTAAGCCCTCCCATCCTCCCTGGGCTTCTGGCAGCAGGAGTGAAAAGAGAGGAGCAGAGCACTGGGACCCGTTTGACAAAACCCGGCTTCCCACGGGAAAGTCTTTCTCCGCGTGCAGACATGCTCCCAGGTGCCTGGGGCAAGGGGAAGGAAATGCCATACACTGACCTGGAAGAGACCACAGGGCCCAGGCACTGTCTGAACCCTTCCCTCAACCCGGCGGTTTTGCTAGCAGGAGTTCAACCCCAACGAACACAGCCCGGAGACCCCTGAGGCAAAAACGGCTTCCGACGAACAATAGGCGCTTCTGTGGAAAACCAATCCCAAGTGGGGGTAGCCAGCTCAACAAAATGCCACACACCCAGGTGTAAGAAACAACATTGCCCAGGCATGGTCTAAGCCCCTCACCTCGTCCCTGTGCTTTGGGGAGCCGGAGGGACACCCGAGCCCCACGGCCCTGAGACCCCTTTGCAAAAAGCCGGCTTCCCACGGAGACAGTTTTCCTGAGGTGCAGTACCTATCCAAAGTGGTTGTGGCAAGGTAAAGCAAATGCCCTCCACTTCTCTGGAAGAAACCACAGTGCCCAGCCATGTTCTAAGCCCTCCTATCCTCCCTGGGCTTCTGACAGCAGGAGTGAAAAGAGAGGAGCAGAGCACTGGGACCCGTTTGACCAAAACCGGCTTCCCACGGGAAAGTCTTTCTCCACGTGCAGACATGCTCCCAGGTGCCTGTGGCAAGGGGAAGGAAATGCCATACACTGACCTGGAAGAGACCACAGGGCCCAGGCACTGTCTGAACCCTTCCCTCAAGCCGGCGGTTTTGCTAGCAGGAGTTCAACCCCAACGAACACAGCCCGGAGACCCCTGAGGCAAAAACGGCTTCCGACGAACAATAGGCGCTTGCTGTGGAAAATCAATCCCAAGTGGGATAGCCAGCTCAACAAAATGCCACACACCCAGGTGTAAGAAACAACATTGCCCAGTCATGGTCTAAGCCCCTCACCGCGTCCCTGTGCTTTGGGGAGCCGGAGGGACACCCGAGGCCCACGGCCCTGAGACCCCTTTACAAAAAGCCGGCTTCCCACGGAGACTGTTTTCCTGAGGTGCAGACCCTATCCCAAGTAGTTGTGGCAAGGTAAAGCAAATGCCCTCCACTTCTCCGGAAGAAACCACAGTGCACAGCCATGTTCTAAGCCCTCCCATCCTCCCTGGGCTTCTGGAAGCAGGAGTGAAAAGAGAGGAGCAGAGCACTGGGACCCGTTTGACAAAACCCGGCTTCCCACGGGCAAGTCTTTCTCCGCGTGCAGACATGCTCCCAGGTGCCTGGGGCAAGGGGAAGGAAATGCCATACACTGACCTGGAAGAGACCACAGGGCCCAGGCACAGTCTGAACCCTTCCCTCAACCCGGCGGTTTTGCTAGCAGGAGTTCAACCCCAACGAACACAGCCCGGAGACCCCTGGGGCAAAAACGGCTTCCAACGAACAATAGGTGCTTGCTGTGGAACACCTATCCCAAGTGGGGGTAGCCAGCTCAACAAAATGCCACACACCCAGGTGTAAGAAACAACATTGCCCAGGCATGGTCTAAGCCCCTCACCTCGTCCCTGTGCTTTGGGGAGCCGGAGGGACACCCGAGCCCCACGGCCCTGAGACCCCTTTGCAAAAAGCCGGCTTCCCACGGAGACAGTTTTCCTGAGGTGCAGTCCCTATCCCAAGTGGTTGTGGCAAGGTAAAGCAAATGCCCTCCACTTCTCTGGAAGAAACCACAGTGCCCAGCCATGTTCTAAGCCCTCCCATCCTCCCTGGGCTTCTGGCAGCAGGAGTGAAAAGAGAGGAGCAGAGCACTGGGACCCGTTTGACAAAACCCGGCTTCCTACGGGAAAGTCTTTCTCCGCGTGCAGACATGTTCCCAGGTGCCTGGGGCAAGGGGAAGGAAATGCCATACACTGACCTGGAAGAGACCACAGGGCCCAGGCACTGTCTGAACCCTTCCCTCAACCCGGCGGTTTTGCTAGCAGGAGTTCAACCCCAACGAACACAGCCCGGAGACCCCTGGGGCAAAAACGGCTTCCGACGAACAATAGGCGCTTGCTGTGGAAAACCAATCCCAAGTGGGGGTAGCCAGCTCAACAAAATGCCACACACCCAGGTGTAAGAAACAACATTGCCCAGGCTTGGTCTAAGCCCCTCATCTCGTCCCTGTGCTTTGGGGAGCCGGAGGGACACCCGAGCCCCACGGCCCTGAGACCCCTTTGCAAAAAGCCGGCTTCCCACGGAGACAGTTTTCCTGAGGTGCAGTACCTATCCAAAGTGGTTGTGGCAAGGTAAAGCAAATGCCCTCCACTTCTCTGGAAGAAACCACAGTGCCCAGCCATGTTCTAAGCCCTCCTATCCTCCCTGGGCTTCTGACAGCAGGAGTGAAAAGAGAGGAGCAGAGCACTGGGACCCGTTTGACCAAAACCGGCTTCCCACGGGAAAGTCTTTCTCCACGTGCAGACATGCTCCCAGGTGCCTGTGGCAAGGGGAAGGAAATGCCATACACTGACCTGGAAGAGACCACAGGGCCCAGGCACTGTCTGAACCCTTCCCTCAAGCCGGCGGTTTTGCTAGCAGGAGTTCAACCCCAACGAACATAGCCCGGAGACCCCTGAGGCAAAAACGGCTTCCAACGAACAATAGGTGCTTGCTGTGGAACACCTATCCCAAGTGGGGGTAGCCAGCTCAACAAAATGCCACACACCCAGGTGTAAGAAACAACATTGCCCAAGCATGGTCTAAGCCCCTCACCTCGTCCCTGTGCTTTGGGGAGCCGGAGGGACCGCCGAGGCCCACGGCCCTGAGACCCCTTTGCAAAAAGCCGGCTTCCCACGGAGACAGTTTTCCTGAGGTGCAGACCCTATCCCAAGTGGTTGTGGCAAGGTAAAGCAAATGCCCTCCACTTCTCTGGAAGAAACCACAGTGCCCAGCCATGTTCTAAGCCCTCCCATCCTCCCTGGGCTTCTGGCAGCAGGAGTGAAAAGAGAGGAGCAGAGCACTGGGACCCGTTTGACAAAACCCGGCTTCCCACGGGAAAGTCTTTCTCCGCGTGCAGACATGCTCCCAGGTGCCTGGGGCAAGGGGAAGGAAATGCCATACACTGACCTGGAAGAGACCACAGGGCCCAGGCACTGTCTGAACCCTTCCCTCAACCCGGCGGTTTTGCTAGCAGGAGTTCAACCCCAACGAACACAGCCCGGAGACCCCTGAGGCAAAAACGGCTTCCGACGAACAATAGGCGCTTCTGTGGAAAACCAATCCCAAGTGGGGGTAGCCAGCTCAACAAAATGCCACACACCCAGGTGTAAGAAACAACATTGCCCAGGCATGGTCTAAGCCCCTCACCTCGTCCCTGTGCTTTGGGGAGCCGGAGGGACACCCGAGCCCCACGGCCCTGAGACCCCTTTGCAAAAAGCCGGCTTCCCACGGAGACAGTTTTCCTGAGGTGCAGTACCTATCCAAAGTGGTTGTGGCAAGGTAAAGCAAATGCCCTCCACTTCTCTGGAAGAAACCACAGTGCCCAGCCATGTTCTAAGCCCTCCTATCCTCCCTGGGCTTCTGACAGCAGGAGTGAAAAGAGAGGAGCAGAGCACTGGGACCCGTTTGACCAAAACCGGCTTCCCACGGGAAAGTCTTTCTCCACGTGCAGACATGCTCCCAGGTGCCTGTGGCAAGGGGAAGGAAATGCCATACACTGACCTGGAAGAGACCACAGGGCCCAGGCACTGTCTGAACCCTTCCCTCAAGCCGGCGGTTTTGCTAGCAGGAGTTCAACCCCAACGAACACAGCCCGGAGACCCCTGAGGCAAAAACGGCTTCCGACGAACAATAGGCGCTTGCTGTGGAAAATCAATCCCAAGTGGGATAGCCAGCTCAACAAAATGCCACACACCCAGGTGTAAGAAACAACATTGCCCAGTCATGGTCTAAGCCCCTCACCGCGTCCCTGTGCTTTGGGGAGCCGGAGGGACACCCGAGGCCCACGGCCCTGAGACCCCTTTGCAAAAAGCCGGCTTCCCACGGAGACTGTTTTCCTGAGGTGCAGACCCTATCCCAAGTAGTTGTGGCAAGGTAAAGCAAATGCCCTCCACTTCTCCGGAAGAAACCACAGTGCACAGCCATGTTCTAAGCCCTCCCATCCTCCCTGGGCTTCTGGAAGCAGGAGTGAAAAGAGAGGAGCAGAGCACTGGGACCCGTTTGACAAAACCCGGCTTCCCACGGGCAAGTCTTTCTCCGCGTGCAGACATGCTCCCAGGTGCCTGGGGCAAGGGGAAGGAAATGCCATACACTGACCTGGAAGAGACCACAGGGCCCAGGCACAGTCTGAACCCTTCCCTCAACCCGGCGGTTTTGCTAGCAGGAGTTCAACCCCAACGAACACAGCCCGGAGACCCCTGGGGCAAAAACGGCTTCCAACGAACAATAGGTGCTTGCTGTGGAACACCTATCCCAAGTGGGGGTAGCCAGCTCAACAAAATGCCACACACCCAGGTGTAAGAAACAACATTGCCCAGGCATGGTCTAAGCCCCTCACCTCGTCCCTGTGCTTTCGGGAGCCGGAGGGACACCCGAGCCCCACGGCCCTGAGACCCCTTTGCAAAAAGCCGGCTTCCCACGGAGACAGTTTTCCTGAGGTGCAGTCCCTATCCCAAGTGGTTGTGGCAAGGTAAAGCAAATGCCCTCCACTTCTCTGGAAGAAACCACAGTGCCCAGCCATGTTCTAAGCCCTCCCATCCTCCCTGGGCTTCTGGCAGCAGGAGTGAAAAGAGAGGAGCAGAGCACTGGGACCCGTTTGACAAAACCCGGCTTCCTACGGGAAAGTCTTTCTCCGCGTGCAGACATGTTCCCAGGTGCCTGGGGCAAGGGGAAGGAAATGCCATACACTGACCTGGAAGAGACCACAGGGCCCAGGCACTGTCTGAACCCTTCCCTCAACCCGGCGGTTTTGCTAGCAGGAGTTCAACCCCAACGAACACAGCCCGGAGACCCCTGGGGCAAAAACGGCTTCCGACGAACAATAGGCGCTTGCTGTGGAAAACCAATCCCAAGTGGGGGTAGCCAGCTCAACAAAATGCCACACACCCAGGTGTAAGAAACAACATTGCCCAGGCTTGGTCTAAGCCCCTCATCTCGTCCCTGTGCTTTGGGGAGCCGGAGGGACACCCGAGCCCCACGGCCCTGAGACCCCTTTGCAAAAAGCCGGCTTCCCACGGAGACAGTTTTCCTGAGGTGCAGTACCTATCCAAAGTGGTTGTGGCAAGGTAAAGCAAATGCCCTCCACTTCTCTGGAAGAAACCACAGTGCCCAGCCATGTTCTAAGCCCTCCTATCCTCCCTGGGCTTCTGACAGCAGGAGTGAAAAGAGAGGAGCAGAGCACTGGGACCCGTTTGACCAAAACCGGCTTCCCACGGGAAAGTCTTTCTCCACGTGCAGACATGCTCCCAGGTGCCTGTGGCAAGGGGAAGGAAATGCCATACACTGACCTGGAAGAGACCACAGGGCCCAGGCACTGTCTGAACCCTTCCCTCAAGCCGGCGGTTTTGCTAGCAGGAGTTCAACCCCAACGAACATAGCCCGGAGACCCCTGAGGCAAAAACGGCTTCCAACGAACAATAGGTGCTTGCTGTGGAACACCTATCCCAAGTGGGGGTAGCCAGCTCAACAAAATGCCACACACCCAGGTGTAAGAAACAACATTGCCCAGGCTTGGTCTAAGCCCCTCACCTCGTCCCTGTGCTTTGGGGAGCCGGAGTGACAGCCGAGGCCAACGACCCTGAGACCCCCTTTGCAAAAAGCCGGCTTCCCACGGAGACAGTTTTCCTGAGGTGCAGACCCTATCCCAAGTGGTTGTGGCAAGGTAAAGCAAATGCCCTCCACTTCTCTGGAAGAAACCACAGTGCCCAGCCATGTTCTAAGCCCTCCCATCCTCCCTGGGCTTCTGGCAGCAGGAGTGAAAAGAGAGGAGCAGAGCACTGGGACCCGTTTGACAAAACCCGGCTTCCCACGGGAAAGTCTTTCTCCGCGTGCAGACATGCTCCCAGGTGCCTGGGGCAAGGGGAAGGAAATACCATACACTGACCTGGAAGAGACCACAGGGCCCAGGCACTGTCTGAACCCTTCCCTCAAGCCGGCGGTTTTGCTAGCAGGAGTTCAACCCCAACGAACACAGCCCGGAGACCCCTGGGGCAAAAACGGCTTCCAACGAACAATAGGTGCTTGCTGTGGAACACCTATCCCAAGTGGGGGTATCCAGCTCAACAAAATGCCACACACCCAGGTGTAAGAAACAACATTGCCCAGGCATGGTCTAAGCCCCTCACCTCGTCCCTGTGCTTTGGGGAGCCGGAGGGACACCCGAGCCCCACGGCCCTGAGACCCCTTTGCAAAAAGCCGGCTTCCCACGGAGACAGTTTTCCTGAGGTGCAGTCCCTATCCCAAGTGGTTGTGGCAAGGTAAAGCAAATGCCCTCCACTTCTCTGGAAGAAACCACAGTGCCCAACCATGTTCTAAGCCCTCCCATCCTCCCTGGGCTTCTGGCAGCAGGAGTGAAAAGAGAGGAGCAGAGCACTGGGACCCGTTTGACAAAACCCGGCTTCCCACGGGAAAGTCTTTCTCCACGTGCAGACATGCTCCCAGGTGCCTGTGGCAAGGGGAAGGAAATGCCATACACTGACCTGGAAGAGACCACAGGGCCCAGGCACAGTCTGAACCCTTCCCTCAACCCGGCGGTTTTGCTAGCAGGAGTTCAACCCCAACGAACACAGCCCGTAGACCCCTGGGGCAAAAACGGCTTCCGACGATCAATAGGTGCTTGCTGTGGAACACCTATCCCAAGTGGGGGTAGCCAGCTCAACAAAATGCCACACACCCAGGTGTAAGAAACAACATTGCCCAGGCTTGGTCTAAGCCCCTCACGTCGTCCCTGTGCTTTGGGGAGCCGGAGGGACAGCCGAGGCCCACGGCCCTGAGCCCCCTTTGCAAAAAGCCGGCTTCCCACGGAAAGAGTTTTCCTGAGGTGCAGACCCTATCCCAAGTGGTTGTGGCAAGGTAAAGCAAATGCCCTCCACTTCTCTGGAAGAAACCACAGTGCCCAGCCATGTTCTAAGCCCTCCCATCCTCCCTGGGCTTCTGACAGCAGGAGTGAAAAGAGAGGAGCAGAGCACTGGGACCCATTTGACAAAACCCGGCTTCCCACGGGAAAGTCTTTCTCCGCGTGCAGACATGCTCCCAGGTGCCGGTGGCAAGGGGAAGGAAATGCCATACAATGACCTGGAAGAGACCACAGGGCCCAGGCACAGTCTGAACACTTCCCTCAACCCGGCGGTTTTGCTAGCAGGAGTTCAACCCCAACGAACACAGCCCGGAGACCCCTGGGGCAAAAACGGCTTCCGAGGAACAATAGGTGCTTGCTGTGGAACACCTATCCCAAGTGGGGGTAGCCAGCTCAACAAAATGCCACACACCCAGGTGTAAGAAAAAACATTGCCCAGGCATGGTCTAAGCCCCTCACCTCGTCCCTGTGCTTTGGGGAGCCGGAGGGACCGCCGAGGCCCACGGCCCTGAGACCCCTTTGCAAAAAGCCGGCTTCCCACGGAGACAGTTTTCCTGAGGTGCAGACCCTATCCCAAGTGGTTGTGGCAAGGTAAAGCAAATGCCCTCCACTTCTCTGGAAGAAACCACAGTGCCCAGCCATGTTCTAAGCCCTCCCTTCCTCCCTGGGCTTCTGGCAGCAGGAGTGAAAAGAGAGGAGCAGAGCACTGGGACCCGTTTGACAAAACCCGGCTTCCCACGGGAAAGTCTTTCTCCGCGTGCAGACATGCTCCCAGGTGCCTGGCGCAAGGGGAAGGAAATGCCATACACTGACCTGGAAGAGACCACAGGTCCCAGGCACAGTCTGAACCCTTCCCTCAACCCGGCGGTTTTGCTAGCAGGAGTTCAACCCCAACGAACACAGCCCGGAGACCCCTGGGGCAAAAACGGCTTCCAACGAACAATAGGTGCTTGCTGTGGAACACCTATCCCAAGTGGGGGTAGCCAGCTCAACAAAATGCCACACACCCAGGTGTAAGAAACAACATTGCCCAGGCTTGGTCTAAGCCCCTCACCTCGTCCCTGTGCTTTGGGGAGCCGGAGGGACAGCCGAGGCCAACGACCTTGAGACCCCCTTTGCAAAAAGCCGGCTTCCCACGGAAAGAGTTTTCCTGAGGTGCAGACCCTATCCCAAGTGTTTGTGGCAAGGTAAAGCAAATGCCCTCCACTTCTCTGGAAGAAACCACAGTGCCCAGCCATGTTCTAAGCCCTCCCATCCTCCCTGGGCTTCTGGCAGCAGGAGTGAAAAGAGAGGAGCAGAGAACTGGGACCCGTTTGACAAAACCCGGCTTCCCACGGGACAGTCTTTCTCCACGTGCATACATGCTCCCAGGTGCCTGTGGCAAGGGGAAGAAAATGCCATACACTGACCTGGAAGAGACCACAGGGCCCAGGCACAGTCTGAACCCTTCCCTCAACCCGGCGGTTTTGCTAGCAGGAGTTCAACCCCAACGAACACAGCCTGGAGACCCCTGAGGCAAAAACGGCTTCCGACGATCAATAGGTGCTTGCTGTGGAAAACCAATCCCAAGTGGGGTAGCCAGCTCAACAAAATGCCACACACCCAGGTGTAAGAAACAACATTGCCCAGGCATGGTCTAAGCCCCTCACCTCGTCCCTGTGCTTTGGGGAGCCGGAGGGACACCCGAGGCCCACGGCCCTGAGACCCCTTTGCAAAAAGCCGGCTTCCCACGGAGACAGTTTTCCTGAGGTGCAGACCCTATCCCAAGTGGTTGTGGCAAGGTAAAGCAAATGCCCTCCACTTCTCTGGAAGAAACCACAGTGCCCAGCCATGTTCTAAGCCCTCCCATCCTCCCTGGGCTTCTGGCAGCAGGAGTGAAAAGAGAGGAGCAGAGCACTGGGACCCGTTTGACAAAACCCGGCTTCCCACGGGAAAGTCTTTCTCCGCGTGCAGACATGCTCCCAGGTGCCTGGGGCAAGGGGAAGGAAATGCCATACACTGACCTGGAAGAGACCACAGGGCCCAGGCACTGTCTGAACCCTTCCCTCAACCCGGCGGTTTTGCTAGCAGGAGTTCAACCCCAACGAACACAGCCCGGAGACCCCTGAGGCAAAAACGGCTTCCGACGAACAATAGGCGCTTGCTGTGGAAAACCAATCCCAAGTGGGGGTAGCCAGCTCAACAAAATGCCACACACCCAGGTGTAAGAAACAACATTGCCCAGGCATGGTCTAAGCCCCTCACCTCGTCCCTGTGCTTTGGGGAGCCGGAGGGACACCCGAGCCCCACGGCCCTGAGACCCCTTTGCAAAAAGCCGGCTTCCCACGGAGACAGTTTTCCTGAGGTGCAGTCCCTATCCCAAGTGGTTGTGGCAAGGTAAAGCAAATGCCCTCCACTTCTCTGGAAGAAACCACAGTGCCCAGCCGTGTTCTAAGCCCTCCCATCCTCCCTGGGCTTCTGACAGCAGGAGTGAAAAGAGAGGAGCAGAGCACTGGGACCCGTTTGACAAAACCCGGCTTCCCACGGGAAAGTCTTTCTCCGCGTGCAGACATGCTCCCAGGTGCCTGGGGCAAGGGGAAGGAAATGCCATACACTGACCTGGAAGAGACCACAGGGCCCAGGCACAGTCTGAACCCTTCCCTCAACCCGGCGGTTTTGCTAGCAGGAGTTCAACCCCAACGAACACAGCCCGGAGACCCCTGAGGCAAAAACGGCTTCTGACGAACAATAGGCGCTTGCTGTGGAAAACCAATCCCAAGTGGGGGTAGCCAGCTCAACAAAATGCCACACACCCAGGTGTAAGAAACAACATTGCCCAGGCATTGTCTAAGCCCCTCACCTCGTCCCTGTGCTTTGGGGAGCCGGAGGGACACCCGAGGCCCACGGCGCTGAGACCCCTTTGCAAAAAGCCGGCTTCCCACGGAGACAGTTTTCCTGAGGTGCAGTACCTATCCAAAGTGGTTGGGGCAAAGTTAAGCAAATGCCCTCCACTTCTCTGGAAGAAACCACAGTGCCCAGCCATGTTCGAAGCCCTCCTATCCTCCCTGGGCTTCTGACAGCAGGAGTGAAAAGAGAGGAGCAGAGCACTGGGACCCGTTTGACCAAAACCGGCTTCCCACGGGAAAGTCTTTCTCCACGTGCAGACATGCTCCCAGGTGCCTGTGGCAAGGGGAAGGAAATGCCATACACTGACCTGGAAGAGACCACAGGGCCCAGGCACTGTCTGAACCCTTCCCTCAACCCGGCGGTTTTGCTAGCAGGAGTTCAACCCCAACGAACACAGCCCGGAGACCCCTGAGGCAAAAACGGCTTCCGACGAACAATAGGCGCTTGCTGTGGAAAACCAATCCCAAGTGGGGGTAGCCAGCTCAACAAAATGCCACACACCCAGGTGTAAGAAACAACATTGCCCAGGCATGGTCTAAGCCCCTCACCTCGTCCCTGTGCTTTGGGGAGCCGGAGGGACACCGAAGCTCACGGCCCTGAGACCCCTTTGCAAAAAGCCGGCTTCCCACGGAGACAGTTTTCCTGAGGGGCAGACCCTATCCCAAGTAGTTGTGGCAAGGTAAAGCAAATGCCCTCCACTTTTCCGGAAGAAACCACAGTGCCCAGCCATGTTCTAAGCCCTCCCATCCTCCCTGGGCTTCTGGCAGCAGGAGTGAAAAGAGAGGAGCAGAGCACTGGGACACGTTTGACAAAACCCGGCTTCCCACGGGAAAGTCTTTCTCCGCGGGCAGACATGCTCCCAGGTGCCTGGGGCAAGGGGAAGGAAATGCCATACACTGACCTGGAAGAGACCACAGGGCCCAGGCACAGTCTGAACCCTTCCCTCAACCCGGCGGTTTTGCTAGCAGGAGTTCAACCCCAACGAACACAGCCCGGAGACCCCTGGGGCAAAAACGGCTTCCAACGAACAATAGGTGCTTGCTGTGGAACACCTATTCCAAGTGGGGGTAGCCAGCTCAACAAAATGCCACACACCCAGGTGTAAGAAACAACATTGCCCAGGCTTGGTCTAAGCCCCTCACCTCGTCCCTGTGCTTTGGGGACCCGGAGGGACAGCCGAGGCACACGGCCCTGAGACCCCTTTGCAAAAAGCCGGCTTCCCACGGAGACAGTTTTCCTGAGGTGCAGACCCTATCCCAAGTGCTTGTGGCAAGGTAAAGCAAATGCCCTCCACTTCTCTGGAAGAAACCACAGTGCCCAGCCATGTTCTAAGCCCTCCCATCCTCCCTGGGCTTCTGGCAGCAGGAGTGAAAAGAGAGGAGCAGAGCACTGGGACCCGTTTGACAAAACCCGGCTTCCCACGGGAAAGTCTTTCTCCGCGTGCAGACATGCTCCCAGGTGCCTGGGGCAAGGGGAAGGAAATGCCATACACTGACCTGGAAGAGACCACAGGGCCCAGGCACTGTCTGAACCCTTCCCTCAACCCGGCGGTTTTGCTAGCAGGAGTTCAACCCCAACGAACACAGCCCGGAGACCCCTGAGGCAAAAACGGCTTCCGACGAACAATAGGCGCTTGCTGTGGAAAACCAATCCCAAGTGGGATAGCCAGCTCAACAAAATGCCACACACCCAGGTGTAAGAAACAACATTGCCCAGTCATGGTCTAAGCCCCTCACCGCGTCCCTGTGCTTTGGGGAGCCGGAGGGACACCCGAGGCCCATGGCCCTGAGACCCCTTTGCAAAAAGCCGGCTTCCCACGGAGACAGTTTTCCTGAGGTGCAGACCCTATCCCAAGTAGTTGTGGCAAGGTAAAGCAAATGCCCTCCACTTCTCCGGAAGAAACCACAGTGCACAGCCATGTTCTAAGCCCTCCCATCCTCCATGGGCTTCTGGCAGCAGGAGTGAAAAGAGAGGAGCAGAGCACTGGGACCCGTTTGACCAAACCCGGCTTCCCACGGGCAAGTCTTTCTCCGCGTGCAGACATGCTCCCAGGTGCCTGGGGCAAGGGGAAGGAAATGCCATACACTGACCTGGAAGAGACCACAGGGCCCAGGCACTGTCTGAACCCTTCCCTCAACCCGGCGGTTTTGCTAGCAGGAGTTCAACCCCAACGAACACAGCCCGGAGACCCCTGGGGCAAAAACGGCTTCCAACGAACAATAGGTGCTTGCTGTGGAACACCTATCCCAAGTGGGGGTAGCCAGCTCAACAAAATGCCACACACCCAGGTGTAAGAAACAACATTGCCCAGGCATGGTCTAAGCCCCTCACCTCGTCCCTGTGCTTTGGGGAGCCGGAGGGACACCCGAGCCCCACGGCCCTGAGACCCCTTTGCAAAAAGCCGGCTTCCCACGGAGACAGTTTTCCTGAGGTGCAGTCCCTCTCCCAAGTGGTTGTGGCAAGGTAAAGCAAATGCCCTCCACTTCTCTGGAAGAAACCACAGTGCCCAGCCATGTTCTAAGCCCTCCCATCCTCCCTGGGCTTCTGACAGCAGGAGTGAAAAGAGAGGAGCAGAGCACTGGGACCCGTTTGACAAAACCCGGCTTCCCACGGGAAAGTCTTTCTCCGCGTGCAGACATGCTCCCAGGTGCCTGGGGCAAGGGGAAGGAAATGCCATACACTGACCTGGAAGAGACCACAGGGCCCAGGCACAGTCTGAACCCTTCCCTCAACCCGGCGGTTTTGCTAGCAGGAGTTCAACCCCAACGAACACAGCCCGGAGACCCCTGAGGCAAAAACGGCTTCCGACGAACAATAGGCGCTTGCTGTGGAAAACCAATCCCAAGTGGGGGTAGCCAGCTCAACAAAATGCCACACACCCAGGTGTAAGAAACAACATTGCCCAGGCATGGTCTAAGCCCCTCACCTCGTCCCTGTGCTTTGGGGAGCCGGAGGGACACCCGAGCCCCACGGCCCTGAGACCCCTTTGCAAAAAGCCGGCTTCCCACGGAGACAGTTTTCCTGAGGTGCAGTACCTATCCAAAGTGGTTGTGGCAAGGTAAAGCAAATGCCCTCCACTTCTCTGGAAGAAACCACAGTGCCCAGCCATGTTCTAAGCCCTCCTATCCTCCCTGGGCTTCTGACAGCAGGAGTGAAAAGAGAGGAGCAGAGCACTGGGACCCGTTTGACCAAAACCGGCTTCCCACGGGAAAGTCTTTCTCCACGTGCAGACATGCTCCCAGGTGCCTGTGGCAAGGGGAAGGAAGTGCCATACACTGACCTGGAAGAGACCACAGGGCCCAGGCACTGTCTGAACCCTTCCCTCAAGCCGGCGGTTTTGCTAGCAGGAGTTCAACCCCAACGAACACAGCCCGGAGACCCCTGAGGCAAAAACGGCTTCTGACGAACAATAGGCGCTTGCTGTGGAAAACCAATCCTAAGTGGGGGTAGCCAGCTCAACAAAATGCCACACACCCAGGTTTAAGAAACAACATTGCCCAGGCATGGTCTAAGCCCCTCACCTCGTCCCTGTGCTTTGGGGAGCCGGAGGGACAGCCGAGGCACACGGCCCTGAGACCCCTTTGCAAAAAGCCGGCTTCCCACGGAGACAGTTTTCCTGAGGTGCAGACCCTATCCCAAGTAGTTGTGGCAAGGTAAAGCAAATGCCCTCCACTTCTCTGTAAGAAACCACAGTGCCCAACCATGTTCTAAGCCCTCCCATCCTCCCTGGGCTTCTGGCAGCAGGAGTGAAAAGAGAGGAGCAGAGCACTGGGACCCGTTTGACAAAACCCGGCTTCCCACGGGACAGTCTTTCTCCACGTGCAGACATGCTCCCAGGTGCCTGTGGCAAGGGGAAGGAAATGCCATACACTGACCTGGAAGAGACCACAGGGCCCAGGCACAGTCTGAACCCTGCCCTCAACCCGGCGGTTTTGCTAGCAGGAGTTCAACCCCAACGAACACAGCCCGTAGACCCCTGGGGCAAAAACGGCTTCCGACGATCAATAGGTGCTTGCTGTGGAACACCTATCCCAAGTGGGGGAAGCCAGCTCAACAAAATGCCACACACCCAGGTGTAAGAAACAACATTGCCCAGGCTTGGTCTAAGCCCCTCACCTCGTCCCTGTGCTTTGGGGAGCCGGAGGGACAGCCGAGGCCCACGGCCCTGAGCCCCCTTTGCAAAAAGCCGGGTTCCCACGGAAAGAGTTTTCCTGAGGTGCAGACCCTATCCCAAGTGGTTGTGGCAAGGTAAAGCAAATGCCCTCCACTTCTCTGGAAGAAACCACAGTGCCCAGCCATGTTCTAAGCCCTCCCATCCTCCCTGGGCTTCTGACAGCAGGAGTGAAAAGAGAGAAGCAGAGCACTGGGACCCGTTTGACAAAACCCGGCTTTCCACGGGAAAGTCTTTCTCCGCATGCAGACATGCTCCCAGGTGCCTGGGGCAAGGGGAAGGAAATGCCATACACTAACCTGGAAGAGACCACAGGGCCCAGGCACAGTCTGAACACTTACCTCAAGCCGGCGGTTTTGCTAGCAGGAGTTCAACCCCAACGAACACAGCCCGGAGACCCCTGGGGCAAAAACGGCTTCCAACGAACAATAGGTGCTTGCTGTGGAACACCTATCCCAAGTGGGGGTAGCCAGCTCAACAAAATGCCACACACCCAGGTGTAAGAAACAACATTGCCCAAGCATGGTCTAAGCCCCTCACCTCGTCCCTGTGCTTTGGGGAGCCGGAGGGACCGCCGAGGCCCACGGCCCTGAGACCCCTTTGCAAAAAGCCGGCTTCCCACGGAGACAGTTTTCCTGAGGTGCAGACCCTATCCCAAGTGGTTGTGGCAAGGTAAAGCAAATGCCCTCCACTTCTCTGGAAGAAACCACAGTGCCCAGCCATGTTCTAAGCCCTCCCATCCTCCCTGGGCTTCTGGCAGCAGGAGTGAAAAGAGAGGAGCAGAGCACTGGGACCCGTTTGACAAAACCCGGCTTCCCACGGGAAAGTCTTTCTCCGCGTGCAGACATGCTCCCAGGTGCCTGGGGCAAGGGGAAGGAAATGCCATACACTGACCTGGAAGAGACCACAGGGCCCAGGCACTGTCTGAACCCTTCCCTCAACCCGGCGGTTTTGCTAGCAGGAGTTCAACCCCAACGAACACAGCCCGGAGACCCCTGAGGCAAAAACGGCTTCCGACGAACAATAGGCGCTTGCTGTGGAAAACCAATCCCAAGTGGGGGTAGCCAGCTCAACAAAATGCCACACACCCAGGTGTAAGAAACAACATTGCCCAGGCATGGTCTAAGCCCCTCACCTCGTCCCTGTGCTTTGGGGAGCCGGAGGGACACCCGAGCCCCACGGCCATGACCCCTTTGCAAAAAGCCGGCTTCCCACGGAGACAGTTTTCCTGAGGTGCAGTCCCTATCCCAAGTGGTTGTGGCAAGGTAAAGCAAATGCCCTCCACTTCTCTGGAAGAAACCACAGTGCCCAGCCATGTTCTAAGCCCTCCCATCCTCCCTGGGCTTCTGACAGCAGGAGTGAAAAGAGAGGAGCAGAGCACTGGGACCCGTTTGACAAAACCCGGCTTCCCACGGGAAAGTCTTTCTCCGCGTGCAGACATGCTCCCAGGTGCCTGGGGCAAGGGGAAGGAAATGCCATACACTGACCTGGAAGAGACCACAGGGCCCAGGCACTGTCTGAACCCTTCCCTCAACCCGGCGGTTTTGCTAGCAGGAGTTCAACCCCAACGAACACAGCCCGGAGACCCCTGAGGCAAAAAACGGCTTCCGACGAACAATAGGCGCTTGCTATGGAAAACCAATCCCAAGTGGGATAGCCAGCTCAACAAAATGCCACACACCCAGGTGTAAGAAACAACATTGCCCAGGCATGGTCTAAGCCCCTCACCTCGTCCCTGTGCTTTGGGGAGCCGGAGGGACACCCGAGCCCCACGGCCCTGAGACCCCTTTGCAAAAAGCCGGCTTCCCACGGAGACAGTTTTCCTGAGGTGCAGACCCTATCCCAAGTAGTTGTGGCAAGGTAAAGCAAATGCCCTCCACTTCTCTGGAAGAAACCACAGTGCCCAGCCATGTTCTAAGCCCTCCCATCCTCCCTGGGCTTCTGGCAGCAGGAGTGAAAAGAGAGGAGCAGAGCACTGGGACCCGTTTGACAAAACCCGGCTTCCCACGGGAAAGTCTTTCTCCACGTGCAGACATGCTCCCAGGTGCCTGTGGCAAGGGGAAGGAAATGCCATACACTGACCTGGAAGAGACCACAGGGCCCAGGCACTGTCTGAACCCTTCCCTCAAGCCGGCGGTTTTGCTAGCAGGAGTTCAACCCCAACGAACACAGCCCGGAGACCCCTGAGGCAAAAACGGCTTCCGACGAACAATAGGCGCTTGCTGTGGAAAACCAATCCTAAGTAGGGGTAGCCAGCTCAACAAAATGCCAAACACCCAGGTGTAAGAAACAACATTGCCCAGGCATGGTCTAAGCCCCTCACCTCGTCCCTGTGCTTTGGGGAGCCGGAGGGACAGCCGAGGCACACGGCCCTGAGACCCCTTTGCAAAAAGCCGGCTTCCCACGGAGACAGTTTTCCTGAGGTGCAGACCCTATCCCAAGTAGTTGTGGCAAGGTAAAGCAAATGCCCTCCACTTCTCTGGAAGAAACCACAGTGCCCAGCCATGGTCTAAGCCCTCCCATCCTCCCTGGGCTTCTGGCAGCAGGAGTGAAAAGAGAGGAGCAGAGCACTGGGACCCGTTTGACAAAACCCGGCTTCCCACGGGAAAGTCTTTCTCCACGTGCAGACATGCTCCCAGGTGCCTGTGGCAAGGGGAAGGAAATGCCATACACTGACCTGGAAGAGACCACAGGGCCCAGGCACAGTCTGAACCCTGCCCTCAACCCGGCGGTTTTGCTAGCAGGAGTTCAACCACAACGAACACAGCCCGTAGACCCCTGGGGCAAAAACGGCTTCCGACGATCAATAGGTGCTTGCTGTGGAACACCTATCCCAAGTGGGGGTAGCCAGCTCAACAAAATGCCACACACCCAGGTGTAAGAAACAACATTGCCCAGGCTTGGTCTAAGCCCCTCACCTCGTCCCTGTGCTTTGGGGAGCCGGAGGGACAGCCGAGGCCCACGGCCCTGAGCCCCCTTTGCAAAAAGCCGGGTTCCCACGGAAAGAGTTTTCCTGAGGTGCAGACCCTATCCCAAGTGGTTGTGGCAAGGTAAAGCAAATGCCCTCCACTTCTCTGGAAGAAACCACAGTGCCCAGCCATGTTCTAAGCCCTCCCATCCTCCCTGGGCTTCTGACAGCAGGAGTGAAAAGAGAGGAGCAGAGCACTGGGACCCGTTTGACAAAACCCGGCTTTCCACGGGAAAGTCTTTCTCCGCGTGCAGACATGCTCCCAGGTGCCTGGGGCAAGGGGAAGGAAATGCCATACACTGACCTGGAAGAGACCACAGGGCCCAGGCACAGTCTGAACACTTACCTCAAGCCGGCGGTTTTGCTAGCAGGAGTTCAACCCCAACGAACACAGCCCGGAGACCCCTGGGGCAAAAACGGCTTCCAACGAACAATAGGTGCTTGCTGTGGAACACCTATCCCAAGTGGGGGTAGCCAGCTCAAGAAAATGCCACACACCCAGGTGTAAGAAACAACTTTGCCCAGGCTTGGTCTAAGCCCCTCACCTCGTCCCTGTGCTTTGGGGAGCCGGAGGGACAGCCGAGGCCAACGACCTTGAGGCCCCCTTTGCAAAAAGCCGGCTTCCCACGGAAACAGTTTTCCTGAGGTGCAGACCCTATCCCAAGTGGTTGTGGCAAGGTAATGCAAATGCCCTCCACTTCTCTGGAAGAAACCACAGTGCCCAGCCATGTTCTAAGCCCTCCCATCCTCCCTGGGCTTCTGGCAGCAGGAGTGAAAAGAGAGGAGCAGAGCACTGGGACCCGTTTGACAAAACCCGGCTTCCCACGGGACAGTCTTTCTCCGCGTGCAGACATGCTCCCAGGTGCCTGGGGCAAGGGGAAGGAAATGCCATACACTGACCTGGAAGAGACCACAGGGCCCAGGCACAGTCTGAACCCTTCCCTCAAGCCGGCGGTTTTGCTAGCAGGAGTTCAACCCCAACGAACACAGCCCGGAGACCCCTGGGGCAAAAACGGCTTCCAACGAACAATAGGTGCTTGCTGTGGAACACCTATCCCAAGTGGGGGTAGCCAGCTCAACAAAATGCCACACACCCAGGTGTAAGAAACAACATTGCCCAAGCATGGTCTAAGCCCCTCACCTCGTCCCTGTGCTTTGGGGAGCCGGAGGGACAGCCGAGGCACACGGCCCTGAGACCCCTTTGCAAAAAGCCGGCTTCCCACGGAGACAGTTTTCCTGAGGTGCAGACCCTATCCCAAGTAGTTGTGGCAAGGTAAAGCAAATGCCCTCCACTTCTCTGGAAGAAACCACAGTGCCCAACCATGTTCTAAGCCCTCCCATCCTCCCTGGGCTTCTGGCAGCAGGAGTGAAAAGAGAGGAGCAGAGCACTGGGACCCGTTTGACAAAACCCGGCTTTCCACGGGAAAGTCTTTCTCCGCGTGCAGACATGCTCCCAGGTGCCTGGGGCAAGGGGAAGGAAATGCCATACACTGACCTGGAAGAGACCACAGGGCCCAGGCACAGTCTGAACACTTCCCTCAAGCCGGCGGTTTTGCTAGCAGGAGTTCAACCCCAACGAACACAGCCCGGAGACCCCTGGGGCAAAAACGGCTTCCGAGGAACAATAGGTGCTTGCTGTGGAACACCTATCCCAAGTGGGGGTAGCCAGCTCAACAAAATGCCACACACCCAGGTGTAAGAAACAACATTGCCCAAGCATGGTCTAAGCCCCTCACCTCGTCCCTGTGCTTTGGGGAGCCGGAGGGACCGCCGAGGCCCACGGCCCTGAGACCCCTTTGCAAAAAGCCGGTTTCCCACGGAGACAGTTTTCCTGAGGTGCAGACCCTTTCCCAAGTGGTTGTGGCAAGGTAAAGCAAATGCCTTCCACTTCTCTGGAAGAAACCACAGTGCCCAGCCATGTTCTAAGCCCTCCCATCCTCCCTGGGCTTCTGGCAGCAGGAGTGAAAAGAGAGGAGCAGAGCACTGGGACCCGTTTGACAAAACCCGGCTTCCCACGGGAAAGTCTTTCTCCGCGTGCAGACATGCTCCCAGGTGCCTGGGGCAACGGGAAGGAAATGCCATACACTGACCTGGAAGAGACCACAGGTCCCAGGCACAGTCTGAACCCTTCCCTCAACCCGGCGGTTTTGCTAGCAGGAGTTCAACCCCAACGAACACAGCCCGGAGACCCCTGGGGCAAAAACGGCTTCCGAAGAAGAATAGGTGCTTGCTGTGGAACACCTATCCCAAGTGGGGGTAGCCAGCTCAAGAAAATGCCACACACCCAGGTGTAAGAAACAACTTTGCCCAGGCTTGGTCTAAGCCCCTCACCTCGTCGCTGTGCTATGGGGAGCCGGAGGGACAGCCGAGGCCAACGACCTTGAGGCCCCCTTTGCAAAAAGCCGGCTTCCCACGGAAACAGTTTTCCTGAGGTGCAGACCCTATCCCAAGTGGTTGTGGCAAGGTAATGCAAATGCCCTCCACTTCTCTGGAAGAAACCACAGTGCCCAGCCATGTTCTAAGCCCTCCCATCCTCCCTGGGCTTCTGGCAGCAGGAGTGAAAAGAGAGGAGCAGAGCACTGGGACCCGTTTGACAAAACCCGGCTTCCCACGGGACAGTCTTCCTCCGCGTGCAGACATGCTCCCAGGTGCCTGGGGCAAGGGGAAGGAAATGCCATACACTGACCTGGAAGAGACCACAGGGCCCAGGCACAGTCTGAACCCTTCCCTCAAGCCGGCGGTTTTGCTAGCAGGAGTTCAACCCCAACGAACACAGCCCGGAGACCCCTGGGGCAAAAACGGCTTCCAACAAACAATAGGTGCTTGCTGTGGAACACCTATCCCAAGTGGGGGTAGCCAGCTCAACAAAATGCCACACACCCAGGTGTAAGAAACAACATTGCCCAAGTATGGTCTAAGCCCCTCACCTCGTCCCTGTGCTTTGGGGAGCCGGAGGGACCGCCGAGGCCCACGGCCCTGAGACCCCTTTGCAAAATGCCGGCTTCCCACGGATACTGTTTTCCTGAGGTGCAGACCCTATCCCAAGTGGTTGTGGCAAGGTAAAGCAAATGCCCTCCACTTCTCTGGAAGAAACCACAGTGCCCAGCCATGTTCTAAGCCCTCCCATCCTCCCTGGGCTTCTGGCAGCAGGAGTGAAAAGAGAGGAGCAGAGCACTGGGACCCGTTTGACAAAACCCGGCTTCCCACGGGAAAGTCTTTCTCCGCGTGCAGACATGCTCCCAGGTGCCTGGGGCAAGGGGAAGGAAATGCCATACACTGACCTGGAAGAGACCACAGGGCCCAGGCACTGTCTGAACCCTTCCCTCAACCCGGCGGTTTTGCTAGCAGGAGTTCAACCCCAACGAACACAGCACGGAGACCCCTGAGGCAAAAACGGCTTCCGACGAACAATAGGCGCTTGCTGTGGAAAACCAATCCCAAGTGGGGGTAGCCAGCTCAACAAAATGCCACACACCCAGGTGTAAGAAACAACATTGCCCAGGCATGGTCTAAGCCCCTCACCTCGTCCCTGTGCTTTGGGGAGCCGGAGGGACACCCGAGCCCCACGGCCATGACCCCTTTGCAAAAAGCCGGCTTCCCACGGAGACAGTTTTCCTGAGGTGCAGTCCCTATCCCAAGTGGTTGTGGCAAGGTAAAGCAAATGCCCTCCACTTCTCTGGAAGAAACCACAGTGCCCAGCCATGTTCTAAGCCCTCCCATCCTCCCTGGGCTTCTGACAGCAGGAGTGAAAAGAGAGGAGCAGAGCACTGGGACCCGTTTGACAAAACCCGGCTTCCCACGGGAAAGTCTTTCTCCGCGTGCAGACATGCTCCCAGGTGCCTGGGGCAAGGGGAAGGAAATGCCATACACTGACCTGGAAGAGACCACAGGGCCCAGGCACTGTCTGAACCCTTCCCTCAACCCGGCGGTTTTGCTAGCAGGAGTTCAACCCCAACGAACACAGCCCGGAGACCCCTGAGGCAAAAACGTCTTCCGACGAACAATAGGCGCTTGCTGTGGAAAACCAATCCCAAGTGGGATAGCCAGCTCAACAAAATGCCACACACCCAGGTGTAAGAAACAACATTGCCCAGGCATGGTCTAAGCCCCTCACCTCGTCCCTGTGCTTTGGGGAGCCGGAGGGACACCCGAGCCCCACGGCCCTGAGACCCCTTTGCAAAAAGCCGGCTTCCCACGGAGACAGTTTTCCTGAGGTGCAGACCCTATCCCAAGTAGTTGTGGCAAGGTAAAGCAAATGCCCTCCACTTCTCTGGAAGAAACCACAGTGCCCAGCCATGTTCTAAGCCCTCCCATCCTCCCTGGGCTTCTGGCAGCAGGAGTGAAAAGAGAGGAGCAGAGCACTGGGACCCGTTTGACAAAACCCGGCTTCCCACGGGAAAGTCTTTCTCCACGTGCAGACATGCTCCCAGGTGCCTGTGGCAAGGGGAAGGAAATGCCATACACTGACCTGGAAGAGACCACAGGGCCCAGGCACTGTCTGAACCCTTCCCTCAAGCCGGCGGTTTTGCTAGCAGGAGTTCAACCCCAACGAACACAGCCCGGAGACCCCTGAGGCAAAAACGGCTTCCGACGAACAATAGGCGCTTGCTGTGGAAAACCAATCCTAAGTGGGGGTAGCCAGCTCAACAAAATGCCAAACACCCAGGTGTAAGAAACAACATTGCCCAGGCATGGTCTAAGCCCCTCACCTCGTCCCTGTGCTTTGGGGAGCCGGAGGGACAGCCGAGGCACACGGCCCTGAGACCCCTTTGCAAAAAGCCGGCTTCCCACGGAGACAGTTTTCCTGAGGTGCAGACCCTATCCCAAGTAGTTGTGGCAAGGTAAAGCAAATGCCCTCCACTTCTCTGGAAGAAACCACAGTGCCCAGCCATGGTCTAAGCCCTCCCATCCTCCCTGGGCTTCTGGCAGCAGGAGTGAAAAGAGAGGAGCAGAGCACTGGGACCCGTTTGACAAAACCCGGCTTCCCACGGGAAAGTCTTTCTCCACGTGCAGACATGCTCCCAGGTGCCTGTGGCAAGGGGAAGGAAATGCCATACACTGACCTGGAAGAGACCACAGGGCCCAGGCACAGTCTGAACCCTGCCCTCAACCCGGCGGTTTTGCTAGCAGGAGTTCAACCACAACGAACACAGCCCGTAGACCCCTGGGGCAAAAACGGCTTCCGACGATCAATAGGTGCTTGCTGTGGAACACCTATCCCAAGTGGGGGTAGCCAGCTCAACAAAATGCCACACACCCAGGTGTAAGAAACAACATTGCCCAGGCTTGGTCTAAGCCCCTCACCTCGTCCCTGTGCTTTGGGGAGCCGGAGTGACAGCCGAGGCCCACGGCCCTGAGCCCCCTTTGCAAAAAGCCGGGTTCCCACGGAAAGAGTTTTCCTGAGGTGCAGACCCTATCCCAAGTGGTTGTGGCAAGGTAAAGCAAATGCCCTCCACTTCTCTGGAAGAAACCACAGTGCCCAGCCATGTTCTAAGCCCTCCCATCCTCCCTGGGCTTCTGACAGCAGGAGTGAAAAGAGAGGAGCAGAGCACTGGGACCCGTTTGACAAAACCCGGCTTTCCACGGGAAAGTCTTTCTCCGCGTGCAGACATGCTCCCAGGTGCCTGGGGCAAGGGGAAGGAAATGCCATACACTGACCTGGAAGAGACCACAGGGCCCAGGCACAGTCTGAACACTTACCTCAAGCCGGCGGTTTTGCTAGCAGGAGTTCAACCCCAACGAACACAGCCCGGAGACCCCTGGGGCAAAAACGGCTTCCAACGAACAATAGGTGCTTGCTGTGGAACACCTATCCCAAGTGGGGGTAGCCAGCTCAAGAAAATGCCACACACCCAGGTGTAAGAAACAACTTTGCCCAGGCTTGGTCTAAGCCCCTCACCTCGTCCCTGTGCTTTGGGGAGCCGGAGGGACAGCCGAGGCCAACGACCTTGAGGCCCCCTTTGCAAAAAGCCGGCTTCCCACGGAAACAGTTTTCCTGAGGTGCAGACCCTATCCCAAGTGGTTGTGGCAAGGTAATGCAAATGCCCTCCACTTCTCTGGAAGAAACCACAGTGCCCAGCCATGTTCTAAGCCCTCCCATCCTCCCTGGGCTTCTGGCAGCAGGAGTGAAAAGAGAGGAGCAGAGCACTGGGACCCGTTTGACAAAACCCGGCTTCCCACGGGACAGTCTTTCTCCGCGTGCAGACATGCTCCCAGGTGCCTGGGGCAAGGGGAAGGAAATGCCATACACTGACCTGGAAGAGACCACAGGGCCCAGGCACAGTCTGAACCCTTCCCTCAAGCCGGCGGTTTTGCTAGCAGGAGTTCAACCCCAACGAACACAGCCCGGAGACCCCTGGGGCAAAAACAGCTTCCAACGAACAATAGGTGCTTGCTGTGGAACACCTATCCCAAGTGGGGGTAGCCAGCTCAACAAAATGCCACACACCCAGGTGTAAGAAACAACTTTGCCCAGGCTTGGTCTAAGCCCCTCACCTCGTCCCTGTGCTTTGGGGAGCCGGAGGGACCGCCGAGGCCCACGGCCCTGAGACCCCTTTGCAAAAAGCCGGCTTCCCACGGAGACAGTTTTCCTGAGGTGCAGACCCTATCCCAAGTGGTTGTGGCAAGGTAAAGCAAATGCCCTCCACTTCTCTGGAAGAAACCACAGTGCCCAGCCATGTTCTAAGCCCTCCCATCCTCCCTGGGCTTCTGGCAGCAGGAGTGAAAAGAGAGGAGCAGAGCACTGGGACCCGTTTGACAAAACCCGGCTTCCCACGGGAAAGTCTTTCTCCGCGTGCAGACATGCTCCCAGGTGCCTGGGGCAAGGGGAAGGAAATGCCATACACTGACCTGGAAGAGACCACAGGGCCCAGGCACTGTCTGAACCCTTCCCTCAACCCGGCGGTTTTGCTAGCAGGAGTTCAACCCCAACGAACACAGCCCGGAGACCCCTGAGGCAAAAACGGCTTCCGACGAACAATAGGCGCTTGCTGTGGAAAACCAATCCCAAGTGGGGGTAGCCAGCTCAACAAAATGCCACACACCCAGGTGTAAGAAACAACATTGCCCAGGCATGGTCTAAGCCCCTCACCTCGTCCCTGTGCTTTGGGGAGCCGGAGGGACACCCGAGCCCCACGGCCCTGACCCCTTTGCAAAAAGCCGGCTTCCCACGGAGACAGTTTTCCTGAGGTGCAGTCCCTATCCCAAGTGGTTGTGGCAAGGTAAAGCAAATGCCCTCCACTTCTCTGGAAGAAACCACAGTGCCCAGCCATGTTCTAAGCCCTCCCATCCTCCCTGGGCTTCTGACAGCAGGAGTGAAAAGAGAGGAGCAGAGCACTGGGACCCGTTTGACAAAACCCGGCTTCCCACGGGAAAGTCTTTCTCCGCGTGCAGACATGCTCCCAGGTGCCTGTGGCAAGGGGAAGGAAATGCCATACACTGACCTGGAAGAGACCACAGGGCCCAGGCACTGTCTGAACCCTTCCCTCAAGCCGGCGGTTTTGCTAGCAGGAGTTCAACCCCAACGAACACAGCCCGGAGACCCCTGAGGCAAAAACGGCTTCCGACGAACAATAGGCGCTTGCTGTGGAAAACCAATCCCAAGTGGGATAGCCAGCTCAACAAAATGCCACACACCCAGGTGTAAGAAACAACATTGCCCAGGCATGGTCTAAGCCTCTCACCTCGTCCCTGTGCTTTGGGGAGCCGGAGGGACAGCCGAGGCACACGGCCCTGAGACCCCTTTGCAAAAAGCCGGCTTCCCACGGAGACAGTTTTCCTGAGGTGCAGACCCTATCCCAAGTAGTTGTGGCAAGGTAAAGCAAATGCCCTCCACTTCTCTGGAAGAAACCACAGTGCCCAACCATGTTCTAAGCCCTCCCATCCTCCCTGGGCTTCTGGCAGCAGGAGTGAAAAGAGAGGAGCAGAGCACTGGGACCCGTTTGACAAAACCCGGCTTTCCACGGGAAAGTCTTTCTCCGCGTGCAGACATGCTCCCAGGTGCCTGGGGCAAGGGGAAGGAAATGCCATACACTGACCTGGAAGAGACCACAGGGCCCAGGCACAGTCTGAACACTTCCCTCAAGCCGGCGGTTTTGCTAGCAGGAGTTCAACCCCAACGAACACAGCCCGGAGACCCCTGGGGCAAAAACGGCTTCCGAGGAACAATAGGTGCTTGCTGTGGAACACCTATCCCAAGTGGGGGTAGCCAGCTCAACAAAATGCCACACACCCAGGTGTAAGAAACAACATTGCCCAAGCATGGTCCAAGCCCCTCACGTCGTCCCTGTGCTTTGGGGAGCCGGAGGGACCGCCGAGGCCCACGGCCCTGAGACACCTTTGCAAAATGCCGGCTTCCCACGGATACTGTTTTCCTGAGGTGCAGACCCTATCCCAAGTGGTTGTGGCAAGGTAAAGCAAATGCCCTCCACTTCTCTGGAAGAAACCACAGTGCCCAGCCATGTTCTAAGCCCTCCCATCCTCCCTGGGCTTCTGGCAGCAGGAGTGAAAAGAGAGGAGCAGAGCACTGGGACCCGTTTGACAAAACCCGGCTTCCCACGGGAAAGTCTTTCTCCGCGTGCAGACATGCTCCCAGGTGCCTGGGGCAAGGGGAAGGAAATGCCATACACTGACCTGGAAGAGACCACAGGGCCCAGGCACTGTCTGAACCCTTCCCTCAACCTGGCGGTTTTGCTAGCAGGAGTTCAACCCCAACGAACACAGCCCGGAGACCCCTGATGCAAAAACGGCTTCCGAAGAACAATAGGCGCTTGCTGTGGAAAACCAATCCCAAGTGGGGGTAGCCAGCTCAACAAAATGCCACACACCCAGGTGTAAGAAACAACATTGCCCAGGCATGGTCTAAGCCCCTCACCTCGTCCCTGTGCTTTGGGGAGCCGGAGGGACACCCGAGCCCCACGGCCATGACCCCTTTGCAAAAAGCCGGCTTCCCACGGAGACAGTTTTCCTGAGGTGCAGTCCCTATCCCAAGTGGTTGTGGCAAGGTAAAGCAAATGCCCTCCACTTCTCTGGAAGAAACCACAGTGCCCAGCCATGTTCTAAGCCCTCCCATCCTCCCTGGGCTTCTGGCAGCAGGAGTGAAAAGAGAGGAGCAGAGCACTGGGACCCGTTTGACAAAACCCGGCTTCCCACGGGAAAGTCTTTCTCCGCGTGCAGACATGCTCCCAGGTGCCTGGGGCAAGGGGAACGAAATGCCATACACTGACCTGGAAGAGACCACAGGGCCCAGGCACAGTCTGAACCCTTCCCTCAACCCGGCGGTTTTGCTAGCAGGAGTTCAACCCCAACGAACACAGCCCGGAGACCCCTGAGGCAAAAACGGCTTCCGACGAACAATAGGCGCTTGCTGTGGAAAACCAATCCCAAGTGGGGGTAGCCAGCTCAACAAAATGCCACACACCCAGGTGTAAGAAACAACATTGCCCAGGCATGGTCTAAGCCCCTCACCTCGTCCCTGTGCTTTGGGGAGCCGGAGGGACACCCGAGCCCCACGGCCCTGAGACCCCTTTGCAAAAAGCCGGCTTCCCACGGAGACAGTTTTCCTGAGGTGCAGTACCTATCCGAAGTGGTTGTGGCAAGGTAAAGCAAATGCCCTCCACTTCTCTGGAAGAAACCACAGCACCCAGCCATGTTCTAAGCCCTCCTATCCTCCCTGGGCTTCTGACAGCAGGAGTGAAAAGAGAGGAGCAGAGCACTGGGACCCGTTTGACCAAAACCGGCTTCCCACGGGAAAGTCTTTCTCCACGTGCAGACATGCTCCCAGGTGCCTGTGGCAAGGGGAAGGAAATGCCATACACTGACCTGGAAGAGACCACAGGGCCCAGGCACTGTCTGAACCCTTCCCTCAAGCCGGCGGTTTTGCTAGCAGGAGTTCAACCCCAACGAACACAGCCCGGTGACCCCTGAGGCAAAAACGGCTTCCAACGAACAATAGGTGCTTGCTGTGGAACACCTATTTCAAGTGGGGGTAGCCAGCTCAACAAAATGCCACACACCCAGGTGTAAGAAACAACATTGCCCAGGCATGGTCTAAGCCCCTAACCTCGTCCCTGTGCTTTGGGGAGCCGGAGGGACAGCCGAGGCCCACTGCCCTGAGACCCCTTTGCAAAAAGCCGGCTTCCCACGGAGACAGTTTTCCTGAGGTGCAGACCCTATCCCAAGTGGTTGTGGCAAGGTAAAGCAAATGCCCTCCACTTCTCTGGAAGAAACCACAGTGCCCAGCCATGTTCTAAGCCCTCCCATCCTCCCTGGGCTTCTGGCAGCAGGAGTGAAAAGAGAGGAGCAGAGCACTGGGACCCGTTTGACAAAACCCGGCTTCCCACGGGAAAGTCTTTCTCCGCGTGCAGACATGCTCCCAGGTGCCTGGGGCAAGGGGAAGGAAATGCCATACACTGACCTGGAAGAGACCACAGGGCCCAGGCACTGTCTGAACCCTTCCCTCAACCCGGCGGTTTTGCTAGCAGGAGTTCAACCCCAACGAACACAGCCCGGAGACCCCTGGGGCAAAAACGGCTTCCAACGAACAATAGGTGCTTGCTGTGGAACACCTATCCCAAGTGGGGGTAGCCAGCTCAACAAAATGCCGCACACCCAGGTGTAAGAAACAACATTGCCCAGGCTTGGTCTAAGCCCCTCACCTCGTCCCTGTGCTTTGGGGAGCCGGAGTGACAGCCGAGGCCAACGACCCTGAGACCCCCTTTGCAAAAAGCCGGCTTCCCACGGAAACAGTTTTCCTGAGGTGCAGACCCTATCCCAAGTGGTTGTGGCAAGGTAAAGCAAATGCCCTCCACTTCTCTGGAAGAAACCACAGTGCCCAGCCATGTTCTAAGCCCTCCCATCCTCCCTGGGCTTCTGGCAGCAGGAGTGAAAAGACAGGAGCAGAGCACTGGGACCCGTTTGACCAAAACTGGCTTCCCACGGGAAAGTCTTTCTCCACGTGCAGACATGCTCCCAGGTGCCTGTGGCAAGGGGAAGGAAATGCCATACACTGACCTGGAAGAGACCACAGGGCCCAGGCACTGTCTGAACCCTTCCCTCAAGCCGGCGGTTTTGCTAGCAGGAGTTCAACCCCAACGAACACAGCCCGGAAACCCCTGAGGCAAAAACGGCTTCCGACGAACAATAGGCGCTTGCTGTGGAAAACCAATCCCAAGTGGGATAGCCAGCTCAACAAAATGCCACACACCAAGGTGTAAGAAACAACATTGCCCAGTCATGGTCTAAGCCCCTCACCTCGTCCCTGTGCTTTGGGGAGCCGGAGGGACACCCGAGGCCCACGGCCCTGAGACCCCTTTGCAAAAAGCCGGCTTCCCACGGAGACAGTTTTCCTGAGGTGCAGACCCTATCCCAAGTAGTTGTGGCAAGGTAAAGCAAATGCCCTCCACTTCTCCGGAAGAAACCAGAGTGCCCAGCCATGTTCTAAGCCCTCCCATCCTCCCTGGGCTTCTGGCAGCAGGAGTGAAAAGAGAGGAGCAGAGCACTGGGACCCGTTTGACAAAACCCGGCTTCCCACGGGAAAGTCTTTCTCCGCGTGCAGACATGCTCCCAGGTGCCTGGGGCAAGGGGAAGGAAATGCCATACACTGACCTGGAAGAGACCACAGGGCCCAGGCACAGTCTGAACCCTTCCCTCAACCCGGCGGTTTTGCTAGCAGGAGTTCAACCCCAACGAACACAGCCCGGAGACCCCTGAGGCAAAAACGGCTTCCGACGAACAATAGGCGCTTGCTGTGGAAAACCAATCCCAAGTGGGGGTAGCCAGCTCAACAAAATGCCACACACCCAGGTGTAAGAAACAACATTGCCCAGGCATGGTCTAAGCCCCTCACCTCGTCCCTGTGCTTTGGGGAGCCAGAGGGACCGCCGAGGCCCACGGCCCTGAGACCCCTTTGCAAAATGCCGGCTTCCCACGGATACTGTTTTCCTGAGGTGCAGACCCTATCCCAAGTGGTTGTGGCAAGGTAAAGCAAATGCCCTCCACTTCTCTGGAAGAAACCACAGTGCCCAGCCATGTTCTAAGCCCTCCCATCCTCCCTGGGCTTCTGGCAGCAGGAGTGAAAAGAGAGGAGCAGAGCACTGGGACCCGTTTGACAAAACCCGGCTTCCCACGGGAAAGTCTTTCTCCGCGTGCAGACATGCTCCCAGGTGCCTGGGGCAAGGGGAAGGAAATGCCATACACTGACCTGGAAGAGACCACAGGGCCCAGGCACTGTCTGAACCCTTCCCTCAACCCGGCGGTTTTGCTAGCAGGAGTTCAACCCCAACGAACACAGCCCGGAGACCCCTGAGGCAAAAACGGCTTCCGACGAACAATAGGCGCTTGCTGTGGAAAACCAATCCCAAGTGGGGGTAGCCAGCTCAACAAAATGCCACACACCCAGGTGTAAGAAACAACATTGCCCAGGCATGGTCTAAGCCCCTCACCTCGTCCCTGTGCTTTGGGGAGCCGGAGGGACAGCCGAGGCACACGGCCCTGAGACCCCTTTGCAAAAAGCCGGCTTCCCACGGAGACAGTTTTCCTGAGGTGCAGACCCTATCCCAAGTAGTTGTGGCAAGGTAAAGCAAATGCCCTCCACTTCTCTGGAAGAAACCACAGTGCCCAACCATGTTCTAAGCCCTCCCATCCTCGCTCGGCTTCTGGCAGCAGGTGTGAAAAGAGAGGAGCAGAGCACTGGGACCCGTTTGACAAAACCCGGCTTCCCACGGGAAAGTCTTTCTCCACGTGCAGACATGCTCCCAGGTGCCTGTGGCAAGGGGAAGGAAATGCCATACTCTCACCTGGAAGAGACCACAGGGCCCAGGCACAGTCTGAACCCTGCCCTCAACCCGGCGGTTTTGCTAGCAGGAGTTCAACCCCAACGAACACAGCCCGTAGACCCCTGGGGCAAAAACGGCTTCCGACGATCAATAGGTGCTTGCTGTGGAACACCTATCCCAAGTGGGGGAAGCCAGCTCAACAAAATGCCACACACCCAGGTGTAAGAAACAACATTGCCCAGGCTTGGTCTAAGCCCCTCACCTCGTCCCTGTGCTTTGGGGAGCCGGAGGGACAGCCGAGGCCCACGGCCCTGAGCCCCCTTTGCAAAAAGCCGGGTTCCCACGGAAAGAGTTTTCCTGAGGTGCAGACCCTATCCCAAGTGGTTGTGGCAAGGTAAAGCAAATGCCCTCCACTTCTCTGGAAGAAACCACAGTGCCCAGCCATGTTCTAAGCCCTCCCATCCTCCCTGGGCTTCTGACAGCAGGAGTGAAAAGAGAGGAGCAGAGCACTGGGACCCGTTTGACAAAACCCGGCTTTCCACGGGAAAGTCTTTCTCCGCGTGCAGACATGCTCCCAGGTGCCTGGGGCAAGGGGAAGGAAATGCCATACACTGACCTGGAAGAGACCACAGGGCCCAGGCACAGTCTGAACACTTCCCTCAACCCGGCGGTTTTGCTAGCAGGAGTTCAACCCCAACGAACACAGCCCGGAGACCCCTGGGGCAAAAACGGCTTCCGAGGAACAATAGGTGCTTGCTGTGGAACACCTATCCCAAGTGGGGGTAGCCAGCTCAACAAAATGCCACACACCCAGGTGTAAGAAACAACATTGCCCAAGCATGGTCTAAGCCCCTCACCTCGTCCCTGTGCTTTGGGGAGCCGGAGGGACCGCCGAGGCCCACGGCCCTGAGACCCCTTTGCAAAAAGCCGGCTTCCCACGGAGACAGTTTTCCTGAGGTGCAGACCCTTTCCCAAGTGGTTGTGGCAAGGTAAAGCAAATGCCTTCCACTTCTCTGGAAGAAACCACAGTGCCCAGCCATGTTCTAAGCCCTCCCATCCTCCCTGGGCTTCTGGCAGCAGGAGTGAAAAGAGAGGAGCAGAGCACTGGGACCCGTTTGACAAAACCCGGCTTCCCACGGGAAAGTCTTTCTCCGCGTGCAGACATGCTCCCAGGTGCCTGGGGCAACGGGAAGGAAATGCCATACACTGACCTGGAAGAGACCACAGGTCCCAGGCACAGTCTGAACCCTTCCCTCAACCCGGCGGTTTTGCTAGCAGGAGTTCAACCCCAACGAACACAGCCCGGAGACCCCTGGGGCAAAAACGGCTTCCAACGAACAATAGGTGCTTGCTGTGGAACACCTATCCCAAGTGGGGGTAGCCAGCTCAACAAAATGCCACACACCCAGGTGTAAGAAACAACTTTGCCCAGGCTTGGTCTAAGCCCCTCACCTCGTCCCTGTTCTTTGGGGAGCCGGAAGGACAGCCGAGGCCAACGACCTTGAGGCCCCCTTTGCAAAAAGCCGGCTTCCCACGGAAACAGTTTTCCTGAGGTGCAGACCCTATCCCAAGTGGTTGTGGCAAGGTAATGCAAATGCCCTCCACTTCTCTGGAAGAAACCACAGTGCCCAGCCATGTTCTAAGCCCTCCCATCCTCCCTGGGCTTCTGGCAGCAGGAGTGAAAAGAGAGGAGCAGAGCACTGGGACCCGTTTGACAAAACCCGGCTTCCCACGGGACAGTCTTTCTCCGGGTGAAGACATGCTCCCAGGTGCCTAGGGCAAGGGGAAGGAAATGCCATACACTGACCTGGAAGAGACCACAGGGCCCAGGCACAGTCTGAACCCTTCCCTCAACCCGGCGGTTTTGCTAGCAGGAGTTCAACCCCAACGAACACAGCCCGGAGACCCCTGGGGCAAAAACGGCTTCCAACGAACAATAGGTGCTTGCTGTGGAACACCTATCCCAAGTGGGGTAGCCAGCTCAACAAAATGCCGCACACCCAGGTGTAAGAAACAACATTGCCCAGGCTTGGTCTAAGCCCCTCACCTCGTCCCTGTGCTTTGGGGAGCCGGAGTGACAGCCGAGGCCAACGACCCTGAGACCCCCTTTGCAAAAAGCCGGCTTCCCACGGAAACAGTTTTCCTGAGGTGCAGACCCTATCCCAAGTGGTTGTGGCAAGGTAAAGCAAATGCCCTCCACTTCTCTGTAAGAAACCACAGTGCCCAGCCATGTTCTAAGCCCTCCCATCCTCCCTGGGCTTCTGGCAGCAGGAGTGAAAAGAGAGGAGCAGAGCACTGGGACCCGTTTGACCAAAACCGGCTTCCCACGGGAAAGTCTTTCTCCACGTGCAGACATGCTCCCAGGTGCCTGTGGCAAGGGGAAGGAAATGCCATACACTGACCTGGAAGAGACCACAGGGCCCAGGCACTGTCTGAACCCTTCCCTCAAGCCGGCGGTTTTGCTAGCAGGAGTTCAACCCCAACGAACACAGCCCGGAGACCCCTGGGGCAAAAACGGCTTCCGACGAACAATAGGCGCTTGCTGTGGAAAACCAATCCCAAGTGGGATAGCCAGCTCAACAAAATGCCACACACCCAGGTGTAAGAAACAACATTGCCCAGTCATGGTCTAAGCCCCTCACCTCGTCCCTGTGCTTTGGGGAGCCGGAGGGACACCCGAGGCCCACGGCCCTGAGACCCCTTTGCAAAAAGCCGACTTCCCACGGAGACAGTTTTCCTGAGGTGCAGACCCTATCCCAAGTAGTTGTGGCAAGGTAAAGCAAATGCCCTCCACTTCTCCGGAAGAAACCACAGTGCCCAGCCATGTTCTAAGCCCTCCCATCCTCCCTGGGCTTCTGGCAGCAGGAGTGAAAAGAGAGGAGCAGAGCACTGGGACCCGTTTGACAAAACCCGGCTTCCCACGGGAAAGTCTTTCTCCGCGTGCAGACATGCTCCCAGGTGCCTGGGGCAAGGGGAAGGAAATGCCATACACTGACCTGGAAGAGACCACAGGGCCCAGGCACAGTCTGAACACTTCCCTCAAGCCGGCGGTTTTGCTAGCAGGAGTTCAACCCCAACGAACACAGCCCGGAGACCCCTGGGGCAAAAACGGCTTCCGAGGAACAATAGGTGCTTGCTGTGGAACACCTATCCCAAGTGGGGGTAGCCAGCTCAACAAAATGCCACACACCCAGGTGTAAGAAACAACATTGCCCAAGCATGGTCTAAGCCCCTCACGTCGTCCCTGTGCTTTGGGGAGCCGGAGGGACAGCCGAGCCCCACGGCCCTGAGAACCCTTTGCAAAAAGCCGGCTTCCCACGGAGACAGTTTTCCTGAGGTGCAGTCCCTATCCCAAGTGGTTGTGGCAAGGTAAAGCAAATGCCCTCCACTTCTCTGGAAGAAACCACAGTGCCCAGCCATGTTCTAAGCCCTCCTATCCTCCCTGGGCTTCTGACAGCAGGAGTGAAAAGAGAGGAGCAGAGCACTGGGACCCGTTTGACAAAACCCGGCTTCCCACGGGAAAGTCTTTCTCCGCGTGCAGACATGCTCCCAGGTGCCTGGGGCAAGGGGAAGGAAATGCCATACACTGACCTGGAAGAGACCACAGGGCCCAGGCACAGTCTGAACCCTTCCCTCAACCCGGCGGTTTTGCTAGCAGGAGTTCAACCCCAACGAACACAGCCCGGAGACCCCTGAGGCAAAAACGGCTTCTGACGAACAATAGGCGCTTGCTGTGGAAAACCAATCCCAAGTGGGGGTAGCCAGCTCAACAAAATGCCACACACCCAGGTGTAAGAAACAACATTGCCCAGACATGGTCTAAGCCCCTCACCTCGTCCCTGTGCTTTGGGGAGCCGGAGGGACACCCGAGGCCCACGGCCCTGAGACCCCTTTGCAAAAAGCCGGCTTCCCACGGAGACAGTTTTCCTGAGGTGCAGACCCTATCCCAAGTAGTTGTGGCAAGGTAAAGCAAATGCCCTCCACTTTTCCGGAAGAAACCACAGTGCCCAGCCATGTTCTAAGCCCTCCCATCCTCCCTGGGCTTCTGGCAGCAGGAGTGAAAAGAGAGGAGCAGAGCACTGGGACCCGTTTGACAAAACCCGGCTTCCCACGGGAAAGTCTTTCTCCGCGTGCAGACATGCTCCCAGGTGCCTGGGGCAAGGGTAAGGAAATGCCATACACTGACCTGGAAGAGACCACAGGGCCCAGGCACAGTCTGAACCCTTCCCTCAACCCGGCGGTTTTGCTAGCAGGAGTTCAACCCCAACGAACACAGCCCGGAGACCCCTGAGGCAAAAACGGCTTCCGACGAACAATAGGCGCTTGCTGTGGAAAACCAATCCCAAGTGGGGGTAGCCAGCTCAACAAAATGCCACACACCCAGGTGTAAGAAACAACATTGCCCAGGCATGGTCTAAGCCCCTCACCTCGTCCCAGTGCTTTGGGGAGCCGGATGGACACCCGAGCCCCACGGCCCTGAGACCCCTTTGCAAAAAGTCGGCTTCCCACGGAGACAGTTTTCCTGAGGTGCAGTACCTATCCAAAGTGGTTGAGGCAAGGTAAAGCAAATGCCCTCCACTTCTCTGGAAGAAACCACAGTGCCCAGCCATGTTCTAAGCCCTCCTATCCTCCCTGGGCTTCTGACAGCAGGAGTGAAAAGAGAGGAGCAGAGCACTGGGACCCGTTTGACCAAAACCGGCTTCCCACGGGAAAGTCTTTCTCCACGTGCAGACATGCTCCCAGGTGCCTGGGGCAAGGGGAAGGAAATGCCATACACTGACCTGGAAGAGACCACAGGGCCCAGGCACTGTCTGAACCCTTGCCTCAACCCGGCGGTTTTGCTAGCAGGAGTTCAACCCCAACGAACACAGCCTGGAGACCCCTGGGGCAAAAACGGCTTCCGACGATCAATAGGCGCTTGCTGTGGAAAACCAATCCCAAGTGGGGTAGCCAGCTCAACAAAATGCCACACACCCAGGTGTAAGAAACAACATTGCCCAGGCATGGTCTAAGCCCCTAACCTCGTCCCTGTGCTTTGGGGAGCCGGAGGGACAGCCGAGGCCCACTGCCCTGAGACCCCTTTGCAAAAAGCCGGCTTCCCACGGAGACAGTTTTCCTGAGGTGCAGACCCTATCCCAAGTGGTTGTGGCAAGGTAAAGCAAATGCCCTCCACTTCTCTGGAAGAAACCACAGTGCCCAGCCATGTTCTAAGCCCTCCCATCCTCCCTGGGCTTCTGGCAGCAGGAGTGAAAAGAGAGGAGCAGAGCACTGGGACCCGTTTGACAAAACCCGGCTTCCCACGGGAAAGTCTTTCTCCGCGTGCAGACATGCTCCCAGGTGCCTGGGGCAAGGGGAAGGAAATGCCATACACTGACCTGGAAGAGACCACAGGGCCCAGGCACTGTCTGAACCCTTCCCTCAACCCGGCGGTTTTGCTAGCAGGAGTTCAACCCCAACGAACACAGCCCGGAGACCCCTGGGGCAAAAACGGCTTCCAACGAACAATAGGTGCTTGCTGTGGAACACCTATCCCAAGTGGGGGTAGCCAGCTCAACAAAATGCCGCACACCCAGGTGTAAGAAACAACATTGCCCAGGCTTGGTCTAAGCCCCTCACCTCGTCCCTGTGCTTTGGGGAGCCGGAGTGACAGCCGAGGCCAACGACCCTGAGACCCCCTTTGCAAAAAGCCGGCTTCCCACGGAAACAGTTTTCCTGAGGTGCAGACCCTATCCCAAGTGGTTGTGGCAAGGTAAAGCAAATGCCCTCCACTTCTCTGGAAGAAACCACAGTGCCCAGCCATGTTCTAAGCCCTCCCATCCTCCCTGGGCTTCTGGCAGCAGGAGTGAAAAGACAGGAGCAGAGCACTGGGACCCGTTTGACCAAAACTGGCTTCCCACGGGAAAGTCTTTCTGCACGTGCAGACATGCTCCCAGGTGCCTGTGGCAAGGGGAAGGAAATGCCATACACTGACCTGGAAGAGACCACAGGGCCCAGGCACTGTCTGAACCCTTCCCTCAAGCCGGCGGTTTTGCTAGCAGGAGTTCAACCCCAACGAACACAGCCCGGAAACCCCTGAGGCAAAAACGGCTTCCGACGAACAATAGGCGCTTGCTGTGGAAAACCAATCCCAAGTGGGATAGCCAGCTCAACAAAATGCCACACACCAAGGTGTAAGAAACAACATTGCCCAGTCATGGTCTAAGCCCCTCACCTCGTCCCTGTGCTTTGGGGAGCCGGAGGGACACCCGAGGCCCACGGCCCTGAGACCCCTTTGCAAAAAGCCGGCTTCCCACGGAGACAGTTTTCCTGAGGTGCAGACCCTATCCCAAGTAGTTGTGGCAAGGTAAAGCAAATGCCCTCCACTTCTCCGGAAGAAACCAGAGTGCCCAGCCATGTTCTAAGCCCTCCCATCCTCCCTGGGCTTCTGGCAGCAGGAGTGAAAAGAGAGGAGCAGAGCACTGGGACCCGTTTGACAAAACCCGGCTTCCCACGGGAAAGTCTTTCTCCGCGTGCAGACATGCTCCCAGGTGCCTGGGGCAAGGGGAAGGAAATGCCATACACTGACCTGGAAGAGACCACAGGGCCCAGGCACAGTCTGAACCCTTCCCTCAACCCGGCGGTTTTGCTAGCAGGAGTTCAACCCCAACGAACACAGCCCGGAGACCCCTGAGGCAAAAACGGCTTCCGAAGAACAATAGGCGCTTGCTGTGGAAAACCAATCCCAAGTGGGGGTAGCCAGCTCAACAAAATGCCACACACCCAGGTGTAAGAAACAACATTGCCCAGGCATGGTCTAAGCCCCTCACCTCGTCCCTGTGCTTTGGGGAGCCAGAGGGACCGCCGAGGCCCACGGCCCTGAGACCCCTTTGCAAAATGCCGGCTTCCCACGGATACTGTTTTCCTGAGGTGCAGACCCTATCCCAAGTGGTTGTGGCAAGGTAAAGCAAATGCCCTCCACTTCTCTGGAAGAAACCACAGTGCCCAGCCATGTTCTAAGCCCTCCCATCCTCCCTGGGCTTCTGGCAGCAGGAGTGAAAAGAGAGGAGCAGAGCACTGGGACCCGTTTGACAAAACCCGGCTTCCCACGGGAAAGTCTTTCTCCGCGTGCAGACATGCTCCCAGGTGCCTGGGGCAAGGGGAAGGAAATGCCATACACTGACCTGGAAGAGACCACAGGGCCCAGGCACTGTCTGAACCCTTCCCTCAACCCGGCGGTTTTGCTAGCAGGAGTTCAACCCCAACGAACACAGCCCGGAGACCCCTGAGGCAAAAACGGCTTCCGACGAACAATAGGCGCTTGCTGTGGAAAACCAATCCCAAGTGGGGGTAGCCAGCTCAACAAAATGCCACACACCCAGGTGTAAGAAACAACATTGCCCAGGCATGGTCTAAGCCCCTCACCTCGTCCCTGTGCTTTGGGGAGCCGGAGGGACAGCCGAGGCACACGGCCCTGAGACCCCTTTGCAAAAAGCCGGCTTCCCACGGAGACAGTTTTCCTGAGGTGCAGACCCTATCCCAAGTAGTTGTGGCAAGGTAAAGCAAATGCCCTCCACTTCTCTGGAAGAAACCACAGTGCCCAACCATGTTCTAAGCCCTCCCATCCTCGCTGGGCTTCTGGCAGCAGGTGTGAAAAGAGAGGAGCAGAGCACTGGGACCCGTTTGACAAAACCCGGCTTCCCACGGGAAAGTCTTTCTCCACGTGCAGACATGCTCCCAGGTGCCTGTGGCAAGGTGAAGGAAATGCCATACTCTCACCTGGAAGAGACCACAGGGCCCAGGCACAGTCTGAACCCTGCCCTCAACCCGGCGGTTTTGCTAGCAGGAGTTCAACCCCAACGAACACAGCCCGTAGACCCCTGGGGCAAAAACGGCTTCCGACGATCAATAGGTGCTTGCTGTGGAACACCTATCCCAAGTGGGGGAAGCCAGCTCAACAAAATGCCACACACCCAGGTGTAAGAAACAACATTGCCCAGGCTTGGTCTAAGCCCCTCACCTCGTCCCTGTGCTTTGGGGAGCCGGAGGGACAGCCGAGGCCCACGGCCCTGAGCCCCCTTTGCAAAAAGCCGGCTTCCCACGGAAAGAGTTTTCCTGAGGTGCAGACCCTATCCCAAGTGGTTGTGGCAAGGTAAAGCAAATGCCCTCCACTTCTCTGGAAGAAACCACAGTGCCCAGCCATGTTCTAAGCCCTCCCATCCTCCCTGGGCTTCTGACAGCAGGAGTGAAAAGAGAGGAGCAGAGCACTGGGACCCGTTTGACAAAACCCGGCTTTCCACGGGAAAGTCTTTCTCCGCGTGCAGACATGCTCCCAGGTGCCTGGGGCAAGGGGAAGGAAATGCCATACACTGACCTGGAAGAGACCACAGGGCCCAGGCACAGTCTGAACACTTCCCTCAACCCGGCGGTTTTGCTAGCAGGAGTTCAACCCCAACGAACACAGCCCGGAGACCCCTGGGGCAAAAACGGCTTCCGAGGAACAATAGGTGCTTGCTGTGGAACACCTATCCCAAGTGGGGGTAGCCAGCTCAACAAAATGCCACACACCCAGGTGTAAGAAACAACATTGCCCAAGCATGGTCTAAGCCCCTTACCTCGTCCCTGTGCTTTGGGGAGCCGGAGGGACCGCCGAGGCCCACGGCCCTGAGACCCCTTTGCAAAAAGCCGGCTTCCCACGGAGACAGTTTTCCTGAGGTGCAGACCCTTTCCCAAGTGGTTGTGGCAAGGTAAAGCAAATGCCTTCCACTTCTCTGGAAGAAACCACAGTGCCCAGCCATGTTCTAAGCCCTCCCATCCTCCCTGGGCTTCTGGCAGCAGGAGTGAAAAGAGAGGAGCAGAGCACTGGGACCCGTTTGACAAAACCCGGCTTCCCACGGGAAAGTCTTTCTCCGCGTGCAGACATGCTCCCAGGTGCCTGGGGCAACGGGAAGGAAATGCCATACACTGACCTGGAAGAGACCACAGGTCCCAGGCACAGTCTGAACCCTTCCCTCAACCCGGCGGTTTTGCTAGCAGGAGTTCAACCCCAACGAACACAGCCCGGAGACCCCTGGGGCAAAAACGGCTTCCAACGAACAATAGGTGCTTGCTGTGGAACACCTATCCCAAGTGGGGGTAGCCAGCTCAACAAAATGCCACACACCCAGGTGTAAGAAACAACTTTGCCCAGGCTTGGTCTAAGCCCCTCACCTCGTCCCTGTTCTTTGGGGAGCCGGAAGGACAGCCGAGGCCAACGACCTTGAGGCCCCCTTTGCAAAAAGCCGGCTTCCCACGGAAACAGTTTTCCTGAGGTGCAGACCCTATCCCAAGTGGTTGTGGCAAGGTAATGCAAATGCCCTCCACTTCTCTGGAAGAAACCACAGTGCCCAGCCATGTTCTAAGCCCTCCCATCCTCCCTGGGCTTCTGGCAGCAGGAGTGAAAAGAGAGGAGCAGAGCACTGGGACCCGTTTGACAAAACCCGGCTTCCCACGGGACAGTCTTTCTCCGGGTGAAGACATGCTCCCAGGTGCCTAGGGCAAGGGGAAGGAAATGCCATACACTGACCTGGAAGAGACCACAGGGCCCAGGCACAGTCTGAACCCTTCCCTCAACCCGGCGGTTTTGCTAGCAGGAGTTCAACCCCAACGAACACAGCCCGGAGACCCCTGGGGCAAAAACGGCTTCCAACGAACAATAGGTGCTTGCTGTGGAACACCTATCCCAAGTGGGGTAGCCAGCTCAACAAAATGCCGCACACCCAGGTGTAAGAAACAACATTGCCCAGGCTTGGTCTAAGCCCCTCACCTCGTCCCTGTGCTTTGGGGAGCCGGAGTGACAGCCGAGGCCAACGACCCTGAGACCCCCTTTGCAAAAAGCCGGCTTCCCACGGAAACAGTTTTCCTGAGGTGCAGACCCTATCCCAAGTGGTTGTGGCAAGGTAAAGCAAATGCCCTCCACTTCTCTGTAAGAAACCACAGTGCCCAGCCATGTTCTAAGCCCTCCCATCCTCCCTGGGCTTCTGGCAGCAGGAGTGAAAAGAGAGGAGCAGAGCACTGGGACCCGTTTGACCAAAACCGGCTTCCCACGGGAAAGTCTTTCTCCACGTGCAGACATGCTCCCAGGTGCCTGTGGCAAGGGGAAGGAAATGCCATACACTGACCTGGAAGAGACCACAGGGCCCAGGCACTGTCTGAACCCTTCCCTCAAGCCGGCGGTTTTGCTAGCAGGAGTTCAACCCCAACGAACACAGCCCGGAGACCCCTGGGGCAAAAACGGCTTCCGACGAACAATAGGCGCTTGCTGTGGAAAACCAATCCCAAGTGGGATAGCCAGCTCAACAAAATGCCACACACCCAGGTGTAAGAAACAACATTGCCCAGTCATGGTCTAAGCCCCTCACCTCGTCCCTGTGCTTTGGGGAGCCGGAGGGACACCCGAGGCCCACGGCCCTGAGACCCCTTTGCAAAAAGCCGACTTCCCACGGAGACAGTTTTCCTGAGGTGCAGACCCTATCCCAAGTAGTTGTGGCAAGGTAAAGCAAATGCCCTCCACTTCTCCGGAAGAAACCACAGTGCCCAGCCATGTTCTAAGCCCTCCCATCCTCCCTGGGCTTCTGGCAGCAGGAGTGAAAAGAGAGGAGCAGAGCACTGGGACCCGTTTGACAAAACCCGGCTTCCCACGGGAAAGTCTTTCTCCGCGTGCAGACATGCTCCCAGGTGCCTGGGGCAAGGGGAAGGAAATGCCATACACTGACCTGGAAGAGACCACAGGGCCCAGGCACAGTCTGAACACTTCCCTCAAGCCGGCGGTTTTGCTAGCAGGAGTTCAACCCCAACGAACACAGCCCGGAGACCCCTGGGGCAAAAACGGCTTCCGAGGAACAATAGGTGCTTGCTGTGGAACACCTATCCCAAGTGGGGGTAGCCAGCTCAACAAAATGCCACACACCCAGGTGTAAGAAACAACATTGCCCAAGCATGGTCTAAGCCCCTCACGTCGTCCCTGTGCTTTGGGGAGCCGGAGGGACAGCCGAGCCCCACGGCCCTGAGAACCCTTTGCAAAAAGCCGGCTTCCCACGGAGACAGTTTTCCTGAGGTGCAGTCCCTATCCCAAGTGGTTGTGGCAAGGTAAAGCAAATGCCCTCCACTTCTCTGGAAGAAACCACAGTGCCCAGCCATGTTCTAAGCCCTCCTATCCTCCCTGGGCTTCTGACAGCAGGAGTGAAAAGAGAGGAGCAGAGCACTGGGACCCGTTTGACAAAACCCGGCTTCCCACGGGAAAGTCTTTCTCCGCGTGCAGACATGCTCCCAGGTGCCTGGGGCAAGGGGAAGGAAATGCCATACACTGACCTGGAAGAGACCACAGGGCCCAGGCACAGTCTGAACCCTTCCCTCAACCCGGCGGTTTTGCTAGCAGGAGTTCAACCCCAACGAACACAGCCCGGAGACCCCTGAGGCAAAAACGGCTTCTGACGAACAATAGGCGCTTGCTGTGGAAAACCAATCCCAAGTGGGGGTAGCCAGCTCAACAAAATGCCACACACCCAGGTGTAAGAAACAACATTGCCCAGACATGGTCTAAGCCCCTCACCTCGTCCCTGTGCTTTGGGGAGCCGGAGGGACAGCCGAGGCACACGGCCCTGAGACCCCTTTGCAAAAAGCCGGCTTCCCACGGAGACAGTTTTCCTGAGGTGCAGACCCTATCCCAAGTAGTTGTGGCAAGGTAAAGCAAATGCCCTCCACTTTTCCGGAAGAAACCACAGTGCCCAGCCATGTTCTAAGCCCTCCCATCCTCCCTGGGCTTCTGGCAGCAGGAGTGAAAAGAGAGGAGCAGAGCACTGGGACCCGTTTGACAAAACCCGGCTTCCCACGGGAAAGTCTTTCTCCGCGTGCAGACATGCTCCCAGGTGCCTGGGGCAAGGGGAAGGAAATGCCATACACTGACCTGGAAGAGACCACAGGGCCCAGGCACAGTCTGAACCCTTCCCTCAACCCGGCGGTTTTGCTAGCAGGAGTTCAACCCCAACGAACACAGCCCGGAGACCCCTGAGGCAAAAACGGCTTCCGACGAACAATAGGCGCTTGCTGTGGAAAACCAATCCCAAGTGGGGGTAGCCAGCTCAACAAAATGCCACACACCCAGGTGTAAGAAACAACATTGCCCAGGCATGGTCTAAGCCCCTCACCTCGTCCCAGTGCTTTGGGGAGCCGGATGGACACCCGAGCCCCACGGCCCTGAGACCCCTTTGCAAAAAGTCGGCTTCCCACGGAGACAGTTTTCCTGAGGTGCAGTACCTATCCAAAGTGGTTGTGGCAAGGTAAAGCAAATGCCCTCCACTTCTCTGGAAGAAACCACAGTGCCCAGCCATGTTCTAAGCCCTCCTATCCTCCCTGGGCTTCTGACAGCAGGAGTGAAAAGAGAGGAGCAGAGCACTGGGACCCGTTTGACCAAAACCGGCTTCCCACGGGAAAGTCTTTCTCCACGTGCAGACATGCTCCCAGGTGCCTGGGGCAAGGGGAAGGAAATGCCATACACTGACCTGGAAGAGACCACAGGGCCCAGGCACTGTCTGAACCCTTGCCTCAACCCGGCGGTTTTGCTAGCAGGAGTTCAACCCCAACGAACACAGCCTGGAGACCCCTGAGGCAAAAACGGCTTCCGACGACCAATAGGCGCTTGCTGTGGAAAACCAATCCCAAGTGGGGTAGCCAGCTCAACAAAATGCCACACACCCAGGTGTAAGAAACAACATTGCCCAGGCATGGTCTAAGCCCCTAACCTCGTCCCTGTGCTTTGGGGAGCCGGAGGGACAGCCGAGGCCCACTGCCCTGAGACCCCTTTGCAAAAAGCCGGCTTCCCACGGAGACAGTTTTCCTGAGGTTCAGACCCTATCCCAAGTGGTTGTGGCAAGGTAAAGCAAATGCCCTCCACTTCTCTGGAAGAAACCACAGTGCCCAGCCATGTTCTAAGCCCTCCCATCCTCCCTGGGCTTCTGGCAGCAGGAGTGAAAAGAGAGGAGCAGAGCACTGGGACCCGTTTGACAAAACCCGGCTTCCCACGGGAAAGTCTTTCTCCGCGTGCAGACATGCTCCCAGGTGCCTGGGGCAAGGGGAAGGAAATGCCATACACTGACCTGGAAGAGACCACAGGGCCCAGGCACTGTCTGAACCCTTCCCTCAACCCGGCGGTTTTGCTAGCAGGAGTTCAACCCCAACGAACACAGCCCGGAGACCCCTGGGGCAAAAACGGCTTCCAACGAACAATAGGTGCTTGCTGTGGAACACCTATCCCAAGTGGGGGTAGCCAGCTCAACAAAATGCCGCACACCCAGGTGTAAGAAACAACATTGCCCAGGCTTGGTCTAAGCCCCTCACCTCGTCCCTGTGCTTTGGGGAGCCGGAGTGACAGCCGAGGCCAACGACCCTGAGACCCCCTTTGCAAAAAGCCGGCTTCCCACGGAAACAGTTTTCCTGAGGTGCAGACCCTATCCCAAGTGGTTGTGGCAAGGTAAAGCAAATGCCCTCCACTTCTCTGGAAGAAACCACAGTGCCCAGCCATGTTCTAAGCCCTCCCATCCTCCCTGGGCTTCTGGCAGCAGGAGTGAAAAGACAGGAGCAGAGCACTGGGACCCGTTTGACCAAAACTGGCTTCCCACGGGAAAGTCTTTCTCCACGTGCAGACATGCTCCCAGGTGCCTGTGGCAAGGGGAAGGAAATGCCATACACTGACCTGGAAGAGACCACAGGGCCCAGGCACTGTCTGAACCCTTCCCTCAAGCCGGCGGTTTTGCTAGCAGGAGTTCAACCCCAACGAACACAGCCCGGAAACCCCTGAGGCAAAAACGGCTTCCGACGAACAATAGGCGCTTGCTGTGGAAAACCAATCCCAAGTGGGATAGCCAGCTCAACAAAATGCCACACACCAAGGTGTAAGAAACAACATTGCCCAGTCATGGTCTAAGCCCCTCACCTCGTCCCTGTGCTTTGGGGAGCCGGAGGGACACCCGAGGCCCACGGCCCTGAGACCCCTTTGCAAAAAGCCGGCTTCCCACGGAGACAGTTTTCCTGAGGTGCAGACCCTATCCCAAGTAGTTGTGGCAAGGTAAAGCAAATGCCCTCCACTTCTCCGGAAGAAACCAGAGTGCCCAGCCATGTTCTAAGCCCTCCCATCCTCCCTGGGCTTCTGGCAGCAGGAGTGAAAAGAGAGGAGCAGAGCACTGGGACCCGTTTGACAAAACCCGGCTTCCCACGGGCAAGTCTTTCTCCGCGTGCAGACATGCTCCCAGGTGCCTGGGGCAAGGGGAAGGAAATGCCATACACTGACCTGGAAGAGACCACAGGGCCCAGGCACAGTCTGAACCCTTCCCTCAACCCGGCGGTTTTGCTAGCAGGAGTTCAACCCCAACGAACACAGCCCGGAGACCCCTGAGGCAAAAACGGCTTCCGACGAACAATAGGCGCTTGCTGTGGAAAACCAATCCCAAGTGGGGGTAGCCAGCTCAACAAAATGCCACACACCCAGGTGTAAGAAACAACATTGCCCAGGCATGGTCTAAGCCCCTCACCTCGTCCCTGTGCTTTGGGGTGCCAGAGGGACCGCCGAGGCCCACGGCCCTGAGACCCCTTTGCAAAATGCCGGCTTCCCACGGATACTGTTTTCCTGAGGTGCAGACCCTATCCCAAGTGGTTGTGGCAAGGTAAAGCAAATGCCCTCCACTTCTCTGGAAGAAACCACAGTGCCCAGCCATGTTCTAAGCCCTCCCATCCTCCCTGGGCTTCTGGCAGCAGGAGTGAAAAGAGAGGAGCAGAGCACTGGGACCCGTTTGACAAAACCCGGCTTCCCACGGGAAAGTCTTTCTCCGCGTGCAGACATGCTCCCAGGTGCCTGGGGCAAGGGGAAGGAAATGCCATACACTGACCTGGAAGAGACCACAGGGCCCAGGCACTGTCTGAACCCTTCCCTCAACCCGGCGGTTTTGCTAGCAGGAGTTCAACCCCAACGAACACAGCCCGGAGACCCCTGAGGCAAAAACGGCTTCCGACGAACAATAGGCGCTTGCTGTGGAAAACCAATCCCAAGTGGGGGTAGCCAGCTCAACAAAATGCCACACACCCAGGTGTAAGAAACAACATTGCCCAGGCATGGTCTAAGCCCCTCACCTCGTCCCTGTGCTTTGGGGAGCCGGAGGGACAGCCGAGGCACACGGCCCTGAGACCCCTTTGCAAAAAGCCGGCTTCCCACGGAGACAGTTTTCCTGAGGTGCAGACCCTATCCCAAGTAGTTGTGGCAAGGTAAAGCAAATGCCCTCCACTTCTCTGGAAGAAACCACAGTGCCCAACCATGTTCTAAGCCCTCCCATCCTCGCTCGGCTTCTGGCAGCAGGTGTGAAAAGAGAGGAGCAGAGCACTGGGACCCGTTTGACAAAACCCGGCTTCCCACGGGAAAGTCTTTCTCCACGTGCAGACATGCTCCCAGGTGCCTGTGGCAAGGGGAAGGAAATGCCATACTCTCACCTGGAAGAGACCACAGGGCCCAGGCACAGTCTGAACCCTGCCCTCAACCCGGCGGTTTTGCTAGCAGGAGTTCAACCCCAACGAACACAGCCCGTAGACCCCTGGGGCAAAAACGGCTTCCGACGATCAATAGGTGCTTGCTGTGGAACACCTATCCCAAGTGGGGGAAGCCAGCTCAACAAAATGCCACACACCCAGGTGTAAGAAACAACATTGCCCAGGCTTGGTCTAAGCCCCTCACCTCGTCCCTGTGCTTTGGGGAGCCGGAGGGACAGCCGAGGCCCACGGCCCTGAGCCCCCTTTGCAAAAAGCCGGGTTCCCACGGAAAGAGTTTTCCTGAGGTGCAGACCCTATCCCAAGTGGTTGTGGCAAGGTAAAGCAAATGCCCTCCACTTCTCTGGAAGAAACCACAGTGCCCAGCCATGTTCTAAGCCCTCCCATCCTCCCTGGGCTTCTGACAGCAGGAGTGAAAAGAGAGGAGCAGAGCACTGGGACCCGTTTGACAAAACCCGGCTTTCCACGGGAAAGTCTTTCTCCGCGTGCAGACATGCTCCCAGGTGCCTGGGGCAAGGGGAAGGAAATGCCATACACTGACCTGGAAGAGACCACAGGGCCCAGGCACAGTCTGAACACTTCCCTCAACCCGGCGGTTTTGCTAGCAGGAGTTCAACCCCAACGAACACAGCCCGGAGACCCCTGGGGCAAAAACGGCTTCCGAGGAACAATAGGTGCTTGCTGTGGAACACCTATCCCAAGTGGGGGTAGCCAGCTCAACAAAATGCCACACACCCAGGTGTAAGAAACAACATTGCCCAAGCATGGTCTAAGCCCCTCACCTCGTCCCTGTGCTTTGGGGAGCCGGAGGGACCGCCGAGGCCCACGGCCCTGAGACCCCTTTGCAAAAAGCCGGCTTCCCACGGAGACAGTTTTCCTGAGGTGCAGACCCTTTCCCAAGTGGTTGTGGCAAGGTAAAGCAAATGCCTTCCACTTCTCTGGAAGAAACCACAGTGCCCAGCCATGTTCTAAGCCCTCCCATCCTCCCTGGGCTTCTGGCAGCAGGAGTGAAAAGAGAGGAGCAGAGCACTGGGACCCGTTTGACAAAACCCGGCTTCCCACGGGAAAGTCTTTCTCCGCGTGCAGACATGCTCCCAGGTGCCTGGGGCAACGGGAAGGAAATGCCATACACTGACCTGGAAGAGACCACAGGTCCCAGGCACAGTCTGAACCCTTCCCTCAACCCGGCGGTTTTGCTAGCAGGAGTTCAACCCCAACGAACACAGCCCGGAGACCCCTGGGGCAAAAACGGCTTCCAACGAACAATAGGTGCTTGCTGTGGAACACCTATCCCAAGTGGGGGTAGCCAGCTCAACAAAATGCCACACACCCAGGTGTAAGAAACAACTTTGCCCAGGCTTGGTCTAAGCCCCTCACCTCGTCCCTGTTCTTTGGGGAGCCGGAAGGACAGCCGAGGCCAACGACCTTGAGGCCCCCTTTGCAAAAAGCCGGCTTCCCACGGAAACAGTTTTCCTGAGGTGCAGACCCTATCCCAAGTGGTTGTGGCAAGGTAATGCAAATGCCCTCCACTTCTCTGGAAGAAACCACAGTGCCCAGCCATGTTCTAAGCCCTCCCATCCTCCCTGGGCTTCTGGCAGCAGGAGTGAAAAGAGAGGAGCAGAGCACTGGGACCCGTTTGACAAAACCCGGCTTCCCACGGGACAGTCTTTCTCCGGGTGAAGACATGCTCCCAGGTGCCTAGGGCAAGGGGAAGGAAATGCCATACACTGACCTGGAAGAGACCACAGGGCCCAGGCACAGTCTGAACCCTTCCCTCAACCCGGCGGTTTTGCTAGCAGGAGTTCAACCCCAACGAACACAGCCCGGAGACCCCTGGGGCAAAAACGGCTTCCAACGAACAATAGGTGCTTGCTGTGGAACACCTATCCCAAGTGGGGTAGCCAGCTCAACAAAATGCCGCACACCCAGGTGTAAGAAACAACATTGCCCAGGCTTGGTCTAAGCCCCTCACCTCGTCCCTGTGCTTTGGGGAGCCGGAGTGACAGCCGAGGCCAACGACCCTGAGACCCCCTTTGCAAAAAGCCGGCTTCCCACGGAAACAGTTTTCCTGAGGTGCAGACCCTATCCCAAGTGGTTGTGGCAAGGTAAAGCAAATGCCCTCCACTTCTCTGTAAGAAACCACAGTGCCCAGCCATGTTCTAAGCCCTCCCATCCTCCCTGGGCTTCTGGCAGCAGGAGTGAAAAGAGAGGAGCAGAGCACTGGGACCCGTTTGACCAAAACCGGCTTCCCACGGGAAAGTCTTTCTCCACGTGCAGACATGCTCCCAGGTGCCTGTGGCAAGGGGAAGGAAATGCCATACACTGACCTGGAAGAGACCACAGGGCCCAGGCACTGTCTGAACCCTTCCCTCAAGCCGGCGGTTTTGCTAGCAGGAGTTCAACCCCAACGAACACAGCCCGGAGACCCCTGGGGCAAAAACGGCTTCCGACGAACAATAGGCGCTTGCTGTGGAAAACCAATCCCAAGTGGGATAGCCAGCTCAACAAAATGCCACACACCCAGGTGTAAGAAACAACATTGCCCAGTCATGGTCTAAGCCCCTCACCTCGTCCCTGTGCTTTGGGGAGCCGGAGGGACACCCGAGGCCCACGGCCCTGAGACCCCTTTGCAAAAAGCCGACTTCCCACGGAGACAGTTTTCCTGAGGTGCAGACCCTATCCCAAGTAGTTGTGGCAAGGTAAAGCAAATGCCCTCCACTTCTCCGGAAGAAACCACAGTGCCCAGCCATGTTCTAAGCCCTCCCATCCTCCCTGGGCTTCTGGCAGCAGGAGTGAAAAGAGAGGAGCAGAGCACTGGGACCCGTTTGACAAAACCCGGCTTCCCACGGGAAAGTCTTTCTCCGCGTGCAGACATGCTCCCAGGTGCCTGGGGCAAGGGGAAGGAAATGCCATACACTGACCTGGAAGAGACCACAGGGCCCAGGCACAGTCTGAACACTTCCCTCAAGCCGGCGGTTTTGCTAGCAGGAGTTCAACCCCAACGAACACAGCCCGGAGACCCCTGGGGCAAAAACGGCTTCCGAGGAACAATAGGTGCTTGCTGTGGAACACCTATCCCAAGTGGGGGTAGCCAGCTCAACAAAATGCCACACACCCAGGTGTAAGAAACAACATTGCCCAAGCATGGTCTAAGCCCCTCACGTCGTCCCTGTGCTTTGGGGAGCCGGAGGGACAGCCGAGCCCCACGGCCCTGAGAACCCTTTGCAAAAAGCCGGCTTCCCACGGAGACAGTTTTCCTGAGGTGCAGTCCCTATCCCAAGTGGTTGTGGCAAGGTAAAGCAAATGCCCTCCACTTCTCTGGAAGAAACCACAGTGCCCAGCCATGTTCTAAGCCCTCCTATCCTCCCTGGGCTTCTGACAGCAGGAGTGAAAAGAGAGGAGCAGAGCACTGGGACCCGTTTGACAAAACCCGGCTTCCCACGGGAAAGTCTTTCTCCGCGTGCAGACATGCTCCCAGGTGCCTGGGGCAAGGGGAAGGAAATGCCATACACTGACCTGGAAGAGACCACAGGGCCCAGGCACAGTCTGAACCCTTCCCTCAACCCGGCGGTTTTGCTAGCAGGAGTTCAACCCCAACGAACACAGCCCGGAGACCCCTGAGGCAAAAACGGCTTCTGACGAACAATAGGCGCTTGCTGTGGAAAACCAATCCCAAGTGGGGGTAGCCAGCTCAACAAAATGCCACACACCCAGGTGTAAGAAACAACATTGCCCAGACATGGTCTAAGCCCCTCACCTCGTCCCTGTGCTTTGGGGAGCCGGAGGGACACCCGAGGCCCACGGCCCTGAGACCCCTTTGCAAAAAGCCGGCTTCCCACGGAGACAGTTTTCCTGAGGTGCAGACCCTATCCCAAGTAGTTGTGGCAAGGTAAAGCAAATGCCCTCCACTTTTCCGGAAGAAACCACAGTGCCCAGCCATGTTCTAAGCCCTCCCATCCTCCCTGGGCTTCTGGCAGCAGGAGTGAAAAGAGAGGAGCAGAGCACTGGGACCCGTTTGACAAAACCCGGCTTCCCACGGGAAAGTCTTTCTCCGCGTGCAGACATGCTCCCAGGTGCCTGGGGCAAGGGGAAGGAAATGCCATACACTGACCTGGAAGAGACCACAGGGCCCAGGCACAGTCTGAACCCTTCCCTCAACCCGGCGGTTTTGCTAGCAGGAGTTCAACCCCAACGAACACAGCCCGGAGACCCCTGAGGCAAAAACGGCTTCCGACGAACAATAGGCGCTTGCTGTGGAAAACCAATCCCAAGTGGGGGTAGCCAGCTCAACAAAATGCCACACACCCAGGTGTAAGAAACAACATTGCCCAGGCATGGTCTAAGCCCCTCACCTCGTCCCTGTGCTTTGGGGTGCCAGAGGGACCGCCGAGGCCCACGGCCCTGAGACCCCTTTGCAAAATGCCGGCTTCCCACGGATACTGTTTTCCTGAGGTGCAGACCCTATCCCAAGTGGTTGTGGCAAGGTAAAGCAAATGCCCTCCACTTCTCTGGAAGAAACCACAGTGCCCAGCCATGTTCTAAGCCCTCCCATCCTCCCTGGGCTTCTGGCAGCAGGAGTGAAAAGAGAGGAGCAGAGCACTGGGACCCGTTTGACAAAACCCGGCTTCCCACGGGAAAGTCTTTCTCCGCGTGCAGACATGCTCCCAGGTGCCTGGGGCAAGGGGAAGGAAATGCCATACACTGACCTGGAAGAGACCACAGGGCCCAGGCACTGTCTGAACCCTTCCCTCAACCCGGCGGTTTTGCTAGCAGGAGTTCAACCCCAACGAACACAGCCCGGAGACCCCTGAGGCAAAAACGGCTTCCGACGAACAATAGGCGCTTGCTGTGGAAAACCAATCCCAAGTGGGGGTAGCCAGCTCAACAAAATGCCACACACCCAGGTGTAAGAAACAACATTGCCCAGGCATGGTCTAAGCCCCTCACCTCGTCCCTGTGCTTTGGGGAGCCGGAGGGACAGCCGAGGCACACGGCCCTGAGACCCCTTTGCAAAAAGCCGGCTTCCCACGGAGACAGTTTTCCTGAGGTGCAGACCATATCCCAAGTAGTTGTGGCAAGGTAAAGCAAATGCCCTCCACTTCTCTGGAAGAAACCACAGTGCCCAACCATGTTCTAAGCCCTCCCATCCTCGCTCGGCTTCTGGCAGCAGGTGTGAAAAGAGAGGAGCAGAGCACTGGGACCCGTTTGACAAAACCCGGCTTCCCACGGGAAAGTCTTTCTCCACGTGCAGACATGCTCCCAGGTGCCTGTGGCAAGGGGAAGGAAATGCCATACTCTCACCTGGAAGAGACCACAGGGCCCAGGCACAGTCTGAACCCTGCCCTCAACCCGGCGGTTTTGCTAGCAGGAGTTCAACCCCAACGAACACAGCCCGTAGACCCCTGGGGCAAAAACGGCTTCCGACGATCAATAGGTGCTTGCTGTGGAACACCTATCCCAAGTGGGGGAAGCCAGCTCAACAAAATGCCACACACCCAGGTGTAAGAAACAACATTGCCCAGGCTTGGTCTAAGCCCCTCACCTCGTCCCTGTGCTTTGGGGAGCCGGAGGGACAGCCGAGGCCCACGGCCCTGAGCCCCCTTTGCAAAAAGCCGGCTTCCCACGGAAAGAGTTTTCCTGAGGTGCAGACCCTATCCCAAGTGGTTGTGGCAAGGTAAAGCAAATGCCCTCCACTTCTCTGGAAGAAACCACAGTGCCCAGCCATGTTCTAAGCCCTCCCATCCTCCCTGGGCTTCTGACAGCAGGAGTGAAAAGAGAGGAGCAGAGCACTGGGACCCGTTTGACAAAACCCGGCTTTCCACGGGAAAGTCTTTCTCCGCGTGCAGACATGCTCCCAGGTGCCTGGGGCAAGGGGAAGGAAATGCCATACACTGACCTGGAAGAGACCACAGGGCCCAGGCACAGTCTGAACACTTCCCTCAACCCGGCGGTTTTGCTAGCAGGAGTTCAACCCCAACGAACACAGCCCGGAGACCCCTGGGGCAAAAACGGCTTCCGAGGAACAATAGGTGCTTGCTGTGGAACACCTATCCCAAGTGGGGGTAGCCAGCTCAACAAAATGCCACACACCCAGGTGTAAGAAACAACATTGCCCAAGCATGGTCTAAGCCCCTCACCTCGTCCCTGTGCTTTGGGGAGCCGGAGGGACCGCCGAGGCCCACGGCCCTGAGACCCCTTTGCAAAAAGCCGGCTTCCCACGGAGACAGTTTTCCTGAGGTGCAGACCCTTTCCCAAGTGGTTGTGGCAAGGTAAAGCAAATGCCTTCCACTTCTCTGGAAGAAACCACAGTGCCCAGCCATGTTCTAAGCCCTCCCATCCTCCCTGGGCTTCTGGCAGCAGGAGTGAAAAGAGAGGAGCAGAGCACTGGGACCCGTTTGACAAAACCCGGCTTCCCACGGGAAAGTCTTTCTCCGCGTGCAGACATGCTCCCAGGTGCCTGGGGCAACGGGAAGGAAATGCCATACACTGACCTGGA